>NC_081560.1:11611132-11952333 GCF_022355385.1 Mustela nigripes | reverse complement strand
ACCCTTCCCGGCAAGTACTAATACCTTTACACCTACTACTACCATCCCTTATAGCACTATGCCTTCCCCTACAAGTGTCACTACTACTAACACTAGGGCTACCTTTCCTATCACAAGCAGTCCCTTCCCAGCAAGCACTATTGAAGTTACAGCTAGTACTGCTGTTACTAATACCACTGTGCTTTCCCCTATAAGTACTACTGCTCACACTAGTACTACTCTTCCTGTCATAACCACTCATTTCCCAACAAGTAATACTGATGCTAACACCAATACTACTGTTCTAATTGCCACTACTCTTTCCCCAATAAGTACAGATACTACTAGCACCAGTAATACTGATCCCATTACAACCACTCCTTCTATGAATAGTAGTGCCAGTAGTATTCTCAATAGTTTTCCTAGTACGACTCCTTTTTCTGTAACTACTCATGTTATGAACACTACTGTTGCTATGGTAACCACGTCTATAAGTACTGATGTTGCTAGCACTGGCAACCATACTCCTATTACCAGTTCTCCTTCCCCTACAATATCTGGTGGTAATAGTACTAGTAATACTATTCCTACAGTATCTATTTCTTCTACAGATATTCACTCTGTTAGCACTAATGCCATAGCTATCTCTACCACCAATACTATAAATAATACAGGGCAGGCAGTAAATATTACTGATGCAGATAACTCTAGCAGTGTTCCAGGTAATACTACACATGTTTCTATTCCAAATACCACAATAGCCTTAGACACATCAATGACTACTCTTGTAGACACAACAACTCACCATCAGGTAAAAAACTCTACAGTCAGTTATTTACCTATTATTACAACTAATGCTACCACCAGTATTATAAATACTACCACATATGTTCTAAATACTATCATTCTTGATAGAACAACAATGAATGCTTCTGCTACCAAACCAACTTATATTGAAAATGCCATAAATGCTACTCTAGTTCCATGATTACTATCCACAGCATCATGATTACTACAGACATCTCTTTAAAACAGCTATGACAGATATAAAAATCAATAAAAGATACATGATTTTATGCTATGTAAGTTTTCACAGATATTAACACCAGTTTGTATAAATATGGCTACTCTAAGCACTATAGACACAGCTGATATGTCCAAAGCTACATCCATGACTATTTTTATAAGTATAATTAAAGAAACCATGGATACTTCTTCTGCAGCCAGAATATGTACTCTAAAAATTATGAGCCCTATAGACTTATCAATTAAATGGTACATATTTTATATATCCTTGCTAGAGACTTCATAGATGATTTTGGTATCTCAGAAAATACCATATTAGTGTCTATAAATACTATTGCTTTAGATGTAGTTATTAAAGTAGCCTAACTTGTTCTTAGGTTATGGGATATGATACCATAACTGAAAGCACTGGTGATATGTAGCACTCACATGGCTACTGTAGCAACAGTTGTTAATATTATAGTAATTATTTAATTAGTAATGTTAAAAATCATGCCTTATTTTCCCATGGATTTTTCCACATACCATGGCTACCAATAGAATAATACACTATTACACATCCTGATAATATCCTCACTTCTAAAACAATCCTAGGTATAACCATAGATATGGAAAGTGCTACCACTGTAGATCTTGTATATATTTGGACTCCAAGAACTAAAATAATTAAATTAAAAATGTTGGATGTTACTTTTACTATCATAGGAAATAAAAATGTGATTATAGATGTTAAAAACATAACTTCCTAATCTTTGCAACCACTACTTCCATAGGTACTACTGATACTCTTACTGCAAATTTGATAAGTACTTTTATTTACAAACCTTAAATGCACTTCCAGGAAATTAACAGTCAGTTTTCCTTAGGAGATAATCTTAGGGTCCTTGCTGTTATCCTGAATGACTGGATTCAATTACAAATCTCTAACTCTTCTGTAGACTAGAAATGACTCAGGTGGAGATGAATATTTAAAGATATGGCTTAGGGGAGATAGTCTCTACCCTGGGATTGGATTTCTTGTAGACTTTTAATTAGTTATAATCTTGCTTACTTTTTCTCCTATCTATCAGCTTTTCCCTTATTACTTCACTGTGAACTCCCCTTCTGTGTTAGGACTTTCATCATGTTCTTGGTCGTTCATATACAAATTTACTCTTTATCCTTGGTCTGTTACTTTCTTAGATCAGCCAGACCCCATAAATAGACTCATGGTCATAACCAAATATAGCCAGTTGAATGCAATTGAAGACATAATCCTAGGACAGTATTCTCAAAATGTAGTTTGGAGACCCATGGAGGCCATAGAACTCTTTCTGGGGTTCACAAGGTCAAATCTGTTTTCACAATACTATGCTTTTCTATTCCTTTTTAACTTTCATCCTCTATTAGTAGACAGTGGCATTTTCCAGAGACTTTATGCTGTGTGGTGTTGCTATAGATGAATACAGAAACAATTTTAAGATCTACCTGTATCTATTGAGATAGACATTAAACAGATTTACAAAATATAAAATATCATTCTTTTCACAATTTTATTCTTTGAAAATATATTTGTTTTTCATAAAAATATTTTATTTATGTGAACATGCAGTTGATATATTGTTATTTTTAATGAATGAAAAAATAAATATTTTACAAAGTATTTTGTAAATGACTCAAGTTTAATTTTGAAAGTACATATTAACAGATACAAGCCACCTAAACCAAGCACAGGGTCTTCACTAAATTTGAATGTAAAGTGCTTTTTTTTTTTTTTTTTAAGATTCTATTTATTTATTTGAGAGAGAGAGAAAGCATGAACGGGGGCGGGGGGAGCACAAAGAGAGGGACAAGGAGACTCCACACTGAGCGTGGAGTCTCCCTCATGGCTCAATCTCACGACAATGAGATCATGACCTGAGTCGAAATCAAGAGTTGGATGCTCAACTGACTGAGCCCCCCAGGAACCCCCATAAAGAGAGCAGTTTTGAGACCACAAAGAGTTTGAAGATCACTTCCATAGTCAAATACATTATGAACTTTCCCAGCACTTAGGAACTCCAGCAACTGTGCCTTAAGGTTCTAACTACATACACCCCCTACTATGAACACATCTGCACAGCATTCTGATCTACCACCACACCTGCCCTATTGTGTGGCTGGCCTGATGGGGTTCTGCATGAGGCGCAAAGATTCATCAGTTAGTTGCATTTGCCTTTTGGAATCTTCCCACAACCTGCCCCCTTCTGAATTAAATTGATAGACCTTATACCAAGGCATATATGCCTCTCAACTTGACCTTCTAACTCAAAACAAAACGAAACTCATAATTCCAAACTGTACCACTGGCCTTGGTCATAGACTCCCTCACTTGTGTCTTTACCAAGAGAGCGCCAATGCCCTTATCTTGTTGGCACCACAAACCCTGATATGAGACAAAGTGTTCTGTGTCTTAAGGCACACGGTGTTCTGCTACCAGCCGATTAATTGACCAAAGGCTTTGCTTAAAGTACTTGGGATTTGGAAAACTGAGGATGAACTTAACTTGTTCAAACAAAGTATTTATTTGTGTTTAGGTTTAGGTGGCAACAAAGAATTTGACCCAGAAGCACATGTTGCGTTGAATTGTTTAATTGGATTGTTTGCTACTTAGTGGTCTCTATGCTGAAACTATTCTTTAGTCCCTCTTTTTCATTCATGATTTTGATGTTTTTAAGGATTACTAGCCAGCTATTTGTAGAATATTCCTCATTTTCAGTTTGCCTAATATTTCCTCATGATTGCATTGATGTTGTACATTTGGGGCAGAAATAACACAGAAGTGGTGTTGTGTCCCTCTTGGCACACCGCAGCAGGACATACATGGTGGCTATTTATTTGCCCAGTTTTAGTGATATTACTTTGGTTGAGGTGATGTGTGCCAGGTTTCTCCACAGGAAAGTTATTATTTTTTTCTCGCAATAAGTAATAAATACATCACGATGAGATACTTTGAGGCTAGGTAGCTATCTGATTCCCCTCCTATTTGTCATCTGTTGATGAGTCTTGCCTGAATCAATTCTTACTATAGAT
Source organism: Mustela nigripes (assembly GCF_022355385.1). Classification (NCBI taxonomy): domain Eukaryota; kingdom Metazoa; phylum Chordata; class Mammalia; order Carnivora; family Mustelidae; genus Mustela; species Mustela nigripes. Next base: position 11,948,277 of record NC_081560.1, on the reverse strand, counting down.
TTTTCAAATGGTGATTTTCCAACTTCAAGTTCCTCCTGCATTCATTATTCAGCATTATAAAAGTCCTCTGTTCTTTACTCTTTATTTTTGAGTAATTCTTGGTAAATAGCCACTTCCCTGAGCCCCCTAAATGTGCCTCCTTTCTGAGGTCCCCACATAACTTCACAATCCAGCAACTAAAATTCTAACTCCTAGCAAATGGGGACTTCCAGGCTCTTTACTGGGGCCACTCTGGTTGGCGAGGGCCTGAGTAGAGCCTTTGATGTGTGAAGCTGGACCATGATTCCTGTCTGTGCAGGAACTGGACTAGTCAAGAGCAGCTGAACTTCTAGCTTAGAGGTCCTCAGTCTTGGGTATGTATTGGGAGCTCCTGGAGCGTTCCATAATTCACTAATGCCTGGACTCTTGCCCATCAACCAGGTAACTCCAATACAGAGTCAAGGTTGGGAGCCACCATGTTGGTGGAGTGGTGAGGCAGGGAGTTTTCTTCTGAGTCTATCCTGACTCAGTGGTAGCAGGAATTTAGACATTGGTGGAAATTCTAGCCAACAGGGAAAAGAAACTAAGTTATCAGCTTCCTGAAGGAGAGAGAGAGAGACAGAGAGGAAGAGAGAGAAGGATGAGGAGGAAGCATAAGAATGAGAGAAGAGAAAGGAAGACCAAGAGGAGAGAGAAGACTGTGATAAAATATAGACAATGGATGAAGCTAGATAAAAGATATATGAGAATTCTTGCAACTTTTCCATAAGTTAGTCATTGTATCAAATTATTCAACAAGAAGAGTGCTTGGGTGGCTCAGTCAGTAGAGCATCCAACTCTTGATTTTAGCTCAGGTCATGATCTTGGGATCATGAGATCCAACCCCATGTCAAGGCTCCTTGCTCAGCCGGAGTCCACTGGAGACTCTCCCTCTGCCCCCTCGCTACCTGTGTGCTCTCTCTCTAAAGTAAATAAATAAAATAAAATCTTAAAAAAATATTCAGCAAGAAAGACCAGGGTCATTGTAAACATGAGCCCACAGTTCCTCTTGACCTCACAAAAACCACAGAAAAAAATAACGAGGGACTGAATCCTTTATTTACCCTCCACCTTTTTTTTTTTTTAAGATTTTATTTATTTATTTGACAGACAGAGATTACAAGTAGGCAGAGAGGCAGAGAGAGGAGGAAGCAGGCTCCCTGCTGAGCAGAGAGCCCGATGTAGGGCTCCATCCCAGGACTCTAGGATCATGACCTGAGCTGAAGGCAGAGGTTTTAACCCACTGAGCCACCCAGGCGCCCCTACCCTCCACCTTTAATATGGTGTTTTGAGTAGAGGAGGTGAGGTGGAGAAGGAACTATAGTCTCAATTACTCAGAGCCAACCTGACTTTAGAGACTCCTCTGGGATGAGGGATGACAGGTCCAAGGGACAGAATGTTGAGGAAATTCAGGGTCATCTCTCCCCCTCAGCACTGAGCCCCTTCCTCCTGCAGTGTGTCGTTAGGTCATCAGGAAACTGCAGTCACAAAGCTCATGAGCTGGAAAGCCTTGAGGTAAAAAGTCTTGTATCCTAAGTATGAATGTTTTAAAATATAGAATACTTCCCCAGAAGTATTGGCCTGAGCTGTTTCGTATATGTATAATGTAAATGAATCCCTTTTAACAATAGAAACGTCATTCCCAAGAGGATGATATAAGTAGAGTTCCTCTCTTTAGACAGTTGGCGGGGGGGATACTCAGTGGCACTGGGGAAAGCTCAGAGGTGGACAGTGTGAGCCCAAGGAGAAAATGGCCCTTGAGAGGATCATAGAACCTTGACCACAGCCCCACAAGGGCAGAGCAGGTGTTTTTCCCAGTTCCTGTTCTAACCTAACGTCAAGCACACAGTTGGTGCTCAGTATGTGCATGATCACTAAATGCTGAAGTCAGGAGATGGAAAGAAAAATAAGATGAAAGAAGGGAGGCCAAACAAGAGCAAGAAATTCAAGGGAGCAGGAAGGAAAGCAGAGGTGCCTGGGACCTGCACTGGGCCATGAGCTGGGCAAAGGGAGTCCCAGGGAGATTTTGGCTCAGAACCTAGGGGTAGCTTCCCAGCTGGCTTGAACCTGTCAGGGTAGACCTGAGATTAAAGCTGCAGTGTAAACTAAGGGTTGGTGTCTGAAACCCAGCCAGAGAGGTTTTTTTTTTTTTTAATTAATTTTTTATTTTTTATAAACATATTTTTATCCCCAGGGGTACAGGTCTGTGAATCGCCAGGTTTACACACTTCACAGCACTCACCAAAGCACATACCCTCCCCAATGTCCATAATCCCACCCCCTTCTCCCAAACCCCCTCCCCCCAGCAACCCTCAGTTTGTTTTGTGAGATTAAGAGTCACTTATGGTTTGTCTCCCTCCCAATCCCATCTTGTTTCATTGATTCTTCTCCTACCCACTTAAGCCCCCATGTTGCATCACCACTTCCTCATATCAGGGAGATCATATGATAGTTGTCTTTCTCTGCTTGACTTATTTCGCTAAGCATGATACGCTCTAGTTCCATCCATGTTGTCGCAAATGGCAAGATTTCATTTCTTTTGATGGCTGCATAATATTCCATTGTATTTTTTTTTAAGATTTTATTTTTTATCAGACAGACAGAGCACAAGTAGGTAGAGAGGCAGGCAGAGAGAGAGGAGGAAGCAGGCTCCCTGCCGAGCAGAGCGCCTGATCCTGGGCTTAATCCCAGGACCCTGAGATCATGACCTGAGCCGAAGGCAGAGGCTTAACCTCTGAGCCACCCAGGTGCCCCTGGTTATTGTTTTAAATCTGGAGGTTGGGGTTGAATGAATTTGTTTGGGAGCCTTGGAGGAATACAGAATATTGGAATAGAAATGCCAGGTGAGAAGAGCAAGGACCGCATTTGATGTTGCCTTTTGGGCAACTGGATCCTCAAATACCCTCTGTATGTCTTATACTGAACCATTCGAGACACCTCCCAGCTTCCTCTCCTGGACCAAAGGCTCAAAGAAAGGAGATGGCAACAGGAAGCGAGTTAAATTTTATTTAATTTGATGTCTTGAGCTTTGTCCTTTATAAACACAGCCTCTCCCTTATTACCAATCACATACGTGGCTTGCTGCCTCTGCCTCACAGGGAGGGTTGAGCAAAAAATGCCCTAAGAAAGGAGAATCAGGAGCCCCCTTTATGGTCAGCATGGGAAAGGGAGGGTTTGGAGGGCTTTCCCACTGCATGCAAGCCACTTCCCCAGCTGGCATCCCCTTAGGTAATCTGGAGCATCAGACTTCTCAGAGTGTGGTCCAGCCTTGAATCCAGATTTTGTCCGAAAACATGTGGTCCCATCAGTGTTTTCAAAGCTTGAGAGGCTGAATTGCTTCCCTCAGCATGGAAGCGCCTTTATGGAATAGGTGACACCCCCAGGCCTACAATGTCGTGGCCTGGGTCATGGGAAGGGGCACAGATAGAGGACATCGGAGAGCCCAAGCAGAAGGGAATTTCTGTATTTGATAATAAGAGGAAGGCTGAGCAGAGAGTAACCTGAGTATTTGAAATGAGGAGACAGTATCAGACTCCGACTTGCAGGGTGGCAAGAAGCCAAGAAAGAGCCCCCTGCCCAAACAAGAGGGCAGCCAGAGAGAGGCGCCTCGGGGTAGCAGTGCTCGAGCCCGAGAGGGCCACTGGTGCAGCCCTGAAGCCTGCAGGGGTTTTGTCTTGAGGCTCCACTTTGCCTCCAGAGGACTCCAAGCAGGGTCCCCGAGTCGTTGGGATGATGTCTGGAATCCAGCCTGTCGTGTTTTCCACCAATTCCTGCAGCACGTGGAAAATGGGAGAAAATGGGTAAAGACAGAATCCTCCCCGACTCATTTCCTTTTTTCAGCCTTTACTTGCTGATTCCCCAGTCTTTGCAGCCTCATAAACTAGCTGGGAGACCCCACCACCACTCCACAGTCCGGAGCAGCACCAGGGCATCTTTCTGCTCCCCAGCCCCTCCTTCCTGACCCAGTGTTCCCACCTTTGTCATTCACTGGCTTCCTCCCTTCTTTTCCTGGCTTAGCCCAGTACCATCCCTAGAGGGTGCTATCTCCTGGGACACTCACATCAATGGTCTTTATTATCACCATCTGCTGGGCCTCCTTGCAAGCTTTCTCAGCCTTCTTAATGTTCTCTGGGGTCCACTCAACATTGTTCATGGCCATCATGCCCTCCATGGGGCTGCCGTGGGTGGGGGAACACACGATGAGTTAGGGTCGACTTAAAGCTTTGACAAAATGCCTTCATGTTTGTTAGCATCATCTCCATGTCGGCATAAGCCAGAAGGAATGTCTCACGACTCAATAAGAAAACCATGAATTTGGCAGATGGAGAAACAGCAAAATTCACAGATGAGCAGTTTCTTTTAAAGTGAAAAAGTGAAACTCCTGACTCTTTAAAGAAGTGGTTCTTAATCTGGGAGCCTTGAAGTCCAAGAAGGTGGATTGAGGGATTCAGGGAACATGTAAAGGCCCTGAAATTGTGTGTGGAATGGGTGTGTTTGCACAGATATGCATTTTCCTGGAAAAGGAGTTTCAGGGCTTTCATTGAATCTCAGAGACAACCCTCACCCCTAAATAATTAAGGGTCATTACTTAATGACTTAAGAGTCTTTGACTGAGTGAGTAGCACATGAGATAAAGGCAGACAGAGAATTTGTATGTAAGGTATCTAACTCTTAGAGGTCAGTTCTTACCTGCTTTTCTGGATGATCTCATTGATATGGGGGTAAAAAAACCCTATTCTGTGTTATGTCAGAGCATCAAGAGGAGAGTCAGACCAAGACCCCTCCCACACACACTTGAAGTTCTTCTCTTCCAAGATGACTCACTCTGATACCTCCTCCCCAAGCTCATGGGCCACGTGGATGATGTCAGGGTACCCCATGCAGCTGGAGATATTATTTCGGGGATAGTAGAAGAGGAAGATGAGGCACATCTCATTAATGGTGCTGGGGCCCCCCTGAGAAAGAAAAGTGAGACAGAGATGGAACACAAAGTCACAAAGCAAGCAGAGAGAGGGGGACAAGGCACGTAGGAAATAGTGTAGGTGGTCATTCTACCAATGATGCTGTTTTCATTTTCCCTTAATCTACAACCAGCTGAATGAATGTTCATCTACTTCTTACACACCCTTTCCTTTCCCCTCCTCTCCTTCCAATTGGTGGACAGTTATTGATATTATTTACAAAGAAATAATATCTGCCCTGTCCTCTACATTTCCATGGCCTCTGCTCTGATTTGAAAAGACAAGATGGTTGAGGAAATGAGAGAAGATCTTGAGTTTCCTGAAAAAGTCACTCCCTTTTGATTTTCTCCAGGATTCCTCATCTCTATATGTCTAAAGCTGGACCTACTCAAATATGTCACATGTTCAGTTCACCGTAGGAGGGTCTTACGGTTTTTCCCTGTGAATCCCCTTGTGCATGATCCCCATTTGTGTCTTACAGTATGTATCACTTTCCACCTTGCATAATAATAATACATATGGCTGTAGTTTCTTCCTCAATAGCATGCAACTCCTTTGGAATCCTATAAGCACTGAGCCACTCTTGACACACAAAAAGGGCGGGGTTCCTTGTGACCATAACAACAACAGCTAACTCTAACTGAACATCTACTATAAGCCAGGAAAGGATCTAGATGTCTTATAAAGTGTAATCAACTCTTGCAACAATTTTAAGAGGTACTATTATTAGTTCCTGTATGAATTAGGAGATTGAGGCACAAAGAGATTGAATAATTTATCTAAGATTGGAAAGCTAGTGATTGTGCTGACATTTGGAACCAGGCATGGAGGCCATGAGTCCATGCTCTGGTTTACTATAGCATGCTGTCTTCCCATGGTGTTATTGGTCATTGACAGGAAAAGTAGGGAACCCTTGTACACATCCTACAATCACAGGGATGTGAGAGCATGAAAAGCCCCATGTGAGTAGATAATAATATTGGAGGGAGAAAAAGGTTTCAGTTAGAATAATCAGAGTCACTCTATAGCCAAGGCCAGGGATGGGCTCTATTCTGAGCCCATTGTGCTTGACCATGGTGGGAAGGGAGGTACTTACAAAAGTCAAGGAGTCCCGGTCCAGCGTCTGGTAGTGACATTCCACCAGCAACTCATCTCCCTGTTCAGAGTGAAACATGAAGGCTGAAAGTAAGACACAGAAGGACTGGTACAGCCTTAGAACCCTCTTGGCCAACAGTAATGACCTCTGATCCTGCCTCTCCTCCCTCAACTCCAGTCATGCCTTCCCACAGGCTCCCACCGGTTTGATCTCTGCTCGATAAGGTAAATCTCGAGTCTCCTGCAGATTGAAGTCATAAGAGTCATCTTTGCAGATTGTTCGGAGTTGTGCTCCATTTCTAGAGGGAACAAAGCAGTGTATGAGCTCATGCTGGGGGTGGGGGACTGGTTGCACATAAAACAGAAAACTTCTTCCACAGTCTTATTCTGACCACCTCTATTCTAGGGATAGTTCCAGCTCCTCCTATCCCAACCAAGTATAACCTTATACTGCAGAATAAATAAGTATCCTCAAATTTGTTCCCATATGCAGATGGGAAAGCTTCAAGTCCATGTCTTCCCTTACCTGTATTGCACAGCCTGCAGAGCACGGCCAGCCAGATGTGTGTGAAGCAGGTAGCCATATACCTGTATGTCGGGCATTGGGGCCCCATTCATCTGTGATGGGGAGGAGACACGTCTGGTTTGCATCTTGTCCTGTTCCTCCATTTGCCTCCCTTAATAGTTGACACCTTCCTTGCATGAATGACAGGATTCTTCCTGGGCCCTCCTGGACCCTCTTCCCGCCCCACCTCACAGTCCCCAAAGCCCCAACTCTTTCCTTCTCTTGCATGATTCACGTTAGTGGTTCTCCTGAGCACCAGGTTGTAGTTATTGTCCAAGTCTCAGACTTGTGTGTGCTTATGGACCAGCCCAGATCTGTGATGGGAAACAAGGAACCTCAGGGAAGGTGTGCCTCCCAGCTTCACCTCTTCAAACTTCTCTGTCTTACACAGCCCGTAGGACAGGAAGGACTCCGCGCCCGGGGGTATGAAGTGGATGGGGAAGGTGAAGAAGCCCAGCTGGAGGACCCCCATGTCATATTTGCGCAGCTGTGCGGTGTAGTATAATCGGATGCCCGAGGAGTCATAAATGCCTGGTGCGGAATGGAACAATGACAGAGGACAAGAGAGCTGGTCACAATGTGAGAACAAGAGGAAAGCTGGGACAGGGCTATGACCAAAATGAGCCAGCGTGCAACCCACAGCAGCTTCCCAACACCTAAAAGAATCAGGAAGCTGCACCAGATTTTCCTCCATAAATGCTGTAGATACTTACCAGGAAGGTTGTGAAAATTGCTATAATGAATCTCCAGTCGGATCCACTGTGGGTCTAAGGGGGTGCCAATAGAGACACCCACATCATCTGGAAACTGGTAACTCTGTTGGATGAAAGCAGATCTGGCAGCAAGCAGGGCTGGGTGCTAGGTGCAGAGGCTGGGACCTGCCCATGTTTTCTGGCCCTCATCCCAGACCTCCACTGTCTCCTGGTCTGCCATCAATCCAGCAATCCCAGTCATCTGACAACATGCACCCCACCCCCTTAGCCACCTAGTTCTCTCATCACAGGACTCACTGTGCCCCCGACAGCCCAGCCCACGATGACCTGTGAGCAGAGGGAGAAGGCAGGGTCAGCTCCATAGCAGTCACTGATACCCGTGGGGAGAACACTGGCATTGCCACAAGCATACACCAGGATGTGATGCACCATCGTCTCATTGTGCACGAGCAGCTTGGGCTCAAACTGGGTGAGAGAAGGGGGCAGATCATGGTCAAGATCTTCTATGTCAAGTCCTATTCTCCCATCCTCTTTCCCCCAAATAAATCTATACCCATTTCCCACTTCTGTGACTCTTTCTTTTCTATTTGTTCTCTGTTTTTCTTCCCCAACCCATCACTTACCCCCACTTTGTTCGACTCCTCTCTCAGCCCTCACCCTTTTAAACTCTTCCCCTGAGTGTACAACATATTAAATCTAGCCAAGAATATACCCAAGACTTCTGACTTTCCCTTAATAACCTCACCAGTCCACTATATCTGAGCACATGACTTGTTGGATTCTCCTCTAAAGAAAAAAAAAAATGGCTCCCACACATTTGCTAGTTTTTGTAAGATCAAAATTAGAAATAACTCAACTGTGAAATCAGGTGACCATGTTGGAGTTCCCTCTGGCCAGATTTCACTAACCTGACAGCCCTTGGCCCTGTCCCCCGAGCCTGAACTTCCTCCTGGACCATGAGCACAATTCTAGGTCCAAGGTGGGGACTATACTTTGCTCTCTGGAAACACTAACTGATGACCTTCATCAAAATCTCTGCTGTATTGTGGGGCTCGTATAAAACAGTGCTGGGAGTTATAGTTTTGGACTCAGGAAAGCATGAAACAACTACTCTTCAGCTTCTTCTCAGCAATTTTCTAAACACCATACCTTCAGAGTTGACTGCCCACTGCACTGTTCAACTGCCTTAGCAATGTCTGGCTCACTGTACCTTGAAGATGTGATGCTTCTTGCTAACGATGGGGAGAGGGAGGAAGGTGCAGGCATATGTGGTGTCATCCTCTGGGATGAGGAACTGGAGAAGGACACATAAAGGCTGAGTTGGGTTGGAAATGAGGCCCTTAGAGAAGACAGGGGAGGGACAGACAAGCTTGGTGGTCCTCAGGGAATTATAGGAAGTCACGGTAACCTCAATTCAAGGAAGTACTAAGTATAGGTGCAAAAGGAGGATCTAAATTGAGTGGGAAGATGGGAAGGAGGCTTGGAGGTGGCTGGATGAGTAGAGGAATCTTACATCAGTGAGCTCCAAGTCATGGATGATGGTATCCTCAGGGACATCAAGGTCGTCAGGATGGACTATTTGTAGCAGGAAGATGGACTTGATAAAAGTACGGTCCCGATCCAGCTTCAGAGTGTCATCCAGGCCATAGGTGGCCAACACCCTTATGGTGTCACTCTGGAGGTGTCATAGGCATTAAGGTGCTACTGCCCGTGAATAGCACTTCGCAAACACCCACACCCAAGGACTGACACAAGCCACTTGCTCACATCTACACAGTGGAGTAGAAAGAGCTTCTGACTGGGGGTCAGAACTGGTCAGGTTCTAGTTCTACCTCAGGGGCCAACTTGCTGGAAACATTGAGCACACATTCCCTCGTGATGCCTGTGTCCACATCTGAGAAATGACACTCTAAAGTTCAGTGAAATCAAGGAAGGTTCTTGGAGAGGGGATCCAGGGAGGTTGGGGTGGGTGCTTAATCCATGGGGGAATCACTCTGCCGGCTTGTGGATTTGTAGAGGGGCACAACTGGGGCAGTGCCTGGAAATGTGGAGAGGGACAGAATCCCTGGGAACTGCGACCATTGCCTAAGACACATGCATGTTCTAGATTGGGGTTGACTCCACATCCCTGAAAGGAAAAGCTGCTTACAGTTGAATGCTTCTCCCCCCTCCCTTCCTGTTTTACCGTAATGTCTTGGTCATGAGGATCACAGGAGCGGAAGGGCCTAGAGAAGCGCATGGTGGTGTAGACGGCGTCTTCCATCAGCCCCTGCAACTCAGCATCCTGGCTCCCGTCCTCCTCTAGGGTGTCTTCATCCACCAGGTGCTGATCCTGGGGTCCAGTGAATATCAAAGAGTAAGAACAGGAAGCCCCAATTATCACAACTTTGGAGAAGCTGGTGTCCCCTTAGTAACCCCAGGGTACTAAATTAGCAGAATCTGGTCCTTTGTTTCATAGCTTGCTCTTGGCATAGGATGGATCCCTGGGGCAGAGGGATACACAGTGTCTGATGGGGTTTCGCCACTTGGCCTTGATTTACTTTTCCTGTTCCAAATCTCAAGTCAATAAATCCTAGTGTTCCTCTATCTCCAGCCCTTGACAGTTCCTTACGCTCTGAAGTCTCTATGCTATTTGTCCTCTCTTGTGGCTCATAACATTGACACTTACCCATTTAAATGCAGTTCCTGTGGGTGAGATTGGGAGAAATGGGTGGGCTGCTTTTTCATCTGTAAAATGGGGTAGTAATCATGTACCTCATAGTGAGGCTGTGAGGTTTAACATGGGAAGATTTGGGAACGAGGCCTGGTTGATCAAGAGTACGTAACAATGTTAAGCTCTTATTACTGTAGCTGCTGCTGTGGATATTAGACCACTGCCTGTTGTTGCCCACCTGACTGAGTTTAACAGAAATTAGGGCTGAAGACTTGGTCTCAGGTAACACTGACCCTCCCCTATTGACCTGTAGTTGGTGGTGTAGGACTCTTTCAGTCCAGTGGTTCCAATCCCTAGCATCTTAGGGGCATGCAGTCCAGAAGACCTAGTTTGAAACTCTTCAATGGGCCATTTCTGTAAGGAGAGATCAGTAGTCAGCTGGTGTTCTGGGCATGCGCCTGGATAAGTTTGGAAAATGTGGATCCTTCCTGGACCCAGAGATATCCTCAACCCAGCAAGAGACCTTCATCCTTGGAAAGGAATCACCCTCAGACTTACCGAGAAATAGACGTTGCCATCAGGCAAGACTCCTCCAACAACCAGATCACTCCCCACTCTGGTGTAGCGATTTGTGACACCCAGGCCCACCCAGCCAGTTGTCCGGACCTGCAGCTCAAAAGTGATGATCTCTGCCTCAAGGTCAAAGTCCCAGCGCAGGAAAATGACATTGGAAGGGTCTAGGAACCTGGAATAACGCAGGCGAGATGTGGGGCCAAGGCGTTTGCCTTGGGAGGAGGCCACCAGGGCCATAAGTAGGAGAAGCCTGAAGAGCAGGGCACAGGTCATGGCTCCTGGGGTCTGGAGCATCTCTCCTACAGACGGACACTCAAGAAGTATGGGTTTATATGTGCCTCTACCTGTGCCAGGCCCCGTGCCATGGGGGAGGGACAGACTGGGGCTCTTCTGATCTGATTATCCTCTGGATTCAAAGTGGTGCCACTTACATAACTCTGGAGGTGTGGGGTGCCCAGTGAGGGTGCAGAGCAGAGTGCTCTTGTCCCAGAGTAGGGACTTGACATGAAATTCTCAGGAGAAGGTCCTTAGACTCTTCTACCCCAACCCATGCCAGGGTCCTCCCTGGGTTTGGTTTTTCCCTGCTGTTCTCCTCTTGTCTCTATTTCTCTCTCTCCCTTTCTGCACCCCCTATCCCCATATCCTTGGATGTCCTTACGGAGCACTCTGCTCTCTGGCACCTGCCCCAGGCCCCAGCTTTCATGGGCATTTTCTATATCTGGAACTGGGGCATAGCCGGGGGTGAGGGCGAGACTGACGACATGCAGCAGAGGAAGGAGAGAAGTTTCTGAGGGGGTGTTCGGGGAAGGCTATGATTTCCATCTCCCGGAGGAGTCTTTGCTACTAATCCCTGGAAGGACACATAGAGGTGAAGGAGCCATAATCAGCTTTCCAGATGGGCAAGTCTGGGTCAGCCCTGGGTTTCTGCATATTCCTGGGGAGCGGCGAGGAGGAGGAGGAGGGTGAGGAGGGGAAGAAGAGGGAGAGAATGGGAGATAAATGTAAACTGGCCCTTGGGATCATTGGCGCTCTACCTTTCCCTCCATGAATTGCCTGCCAGAGAAGTCGCATTTAGTGATTCTCACTCCACTGGGGGCTTGGCCCAGGGTCCCCACCGACAAGTGCTTCTGTTTTCAAACCATGAAAGCAGAGAAGGAATGTTAGAATATTAGAACACCAGAGTGGAAAGGAATTTAGGTTCACTCAATTTTTAGATGAGGCAAAGGAAATACCAAGCGGTAACAGGAGTAGTGCCTGATCCCCCAGGCAGTCAGAGGCGGAATTAACACCGGCACACGGGGGATCTGCCCCCAGACCAGCGCTCTTTCCATTATTTGCTTAAGTTACAGACAACCGAAGGGTGCCCAGCTGCCAGAAGTGCTTTCCTGCCATGGCTTGCCCTGGTAGAGGGAGTTGTCATCTGCTGACTGCTTCTTAGGGAGGGGACACACACATCTCATTGTATGCCTGGCGTTTTTTGTTTTGTTTTGGTTTTGTTTTTTAAGATTTCATTTATTTATTTGACAGAGAGAGATATCACAAGTAGGAAGAGAGGCAGGCAGAGAGAGAGAGGAAGCAGGCTCCCTGCCAAGCAGAGAGCCCAATGTGGGGCTTGATCCTAGGACCCTGAGATCGTGATCTGATCTGAAAGCAGAGGCTTAGCCCACTGAGCCCCCCCAGGCACCGCCTGGCGTTTTTTTCTATCCAGTTTCTGACACAGCTGAGCCAAAGCTGGAAATCACTTCACTGACCCCAGTGTCTTTTCTGCAACAGACAATGGAGAGGCTCTGAAAAGTTAACAAGGACATGTGCCTGGGAGGCATCCCCCCGGCCCAGAAACCGGACCACACATCACAGAGGCACTCAGCTCCAACCGTGGTGCTCAGGGCCTGGAGCATCTCTTTATGCCTCCATCCCGGGCATGCATCCTCTTTCCATTTTCTACTGAGTTCATCAAAGCTGGTAAGGCCCCAGCTGAGATTGTTGGCTGCTCCCCTGAGCACCTGAGTAGAAACTGGGGTGCAATGGGAGGAAAAAAAACCTATCTCCCAAGGCAGCAGCCATAATGCCAACTCTGGGCATGGGAGCAGGGAGGTTGGCCCAGGATGGGAGCAGGGCCAGGACAGGAGGAGGAGCTGGGGAGGCATTGACCTTGAGGAGCAGGAATCCAGGGAGGAGATAACAGGAGTGTCAGAGACACTCTGATCCCAATCGCGTTTGGGGATTAAGGCAAAGGGAGGGAGCGACAGGGAGACAGGTCGGCCAGCCCTGTAAACCAAGATGGGGCCAGAATCCCTTATCCTGAAATCTGTCTACCTGCCAGAGCGCCTGCCTGAGGGAGGGAGCTGTGAGCCAGTGCCTACAGCCTCAGGGTTTCTGCTGGTGGGCTCCCTCTGGCCACCCACTGCGCTTTTCTCTCCCTGTTCACCTCTCCAGGACCAGTTACACTTTGCTCCCCTCTTCCAGAGCCTGTCCCTGATCCCCAGAGTCACTCTCTCCACTGTGACCTCAGACTGCGATGCACGTGGCTTGCCAGGGGAGGACACCTCTGTGTGAGCACATACGCATTTCTAGTGTTCAGGACGTGTGATTTGGGCAATGCTTCCCAGAGCGTCATCCCCCGCCCTCTCTGGACAGAAGAGGTTGGGAAGAGGTAAGAGAGCAAAAGCCAAAAGAGAAGCAGCACATGTTCCTCGGCATGCCGGGAGATGGACATTTTGTGCACGATTAGATCATGCTCATTTGAAGTTGCCTGATATGAAAATATTAACAAACCCACTTTCTACCCAAAATTGTACATAATGAAAATGAGCATCTTAAAAAAAAAAAAAATCCAGAACCACAGAGATTGCAAAGCTATGAAGACAACTGAATTAGAACCTGTATTATGTTGTCAGCACGCAGCATCAGTAACTGTTGTTCTTTGCTAGAACCACATGAACCGTATTGTGGTATTTATATGTCAGCAGATTAACAAAAATATTGAATCTGGGAGGCGCAAAGCCCCAGGACGTCAGGCCACAGCTGTTCCCCGATGTGTCAGCTCTCCGGAGTGATGGGTCCGTGATCTCACCTGGCTCCATCCAGCTCCCTTCTTCCCTCATCAAGGGCCCCGTAAGGCTCAGACTCCACACTGGGAGCGCTGAGGTGAATACAGTGCGATCCCAGGTCTTGAAATAGTAAAGTCTGGTTGCTAGACCCTATGTGTCCCCATGTTTTTGCTTGTCATATGTTGAGGGTGAAGAGAGGGTCTTTTTTTTTAATTTATTTTGGTTGGGGGGACATGAGTCGGAGAGACAGGGAGAGGGAGAGAGAACCTCAAGCAGACTCCCTGCTGAGCGAGAACCCTGATGCAGGGCTCCATCCCAGGACCCTGAGGTCATGACCTGAGCTGAGACCAAGTTAACTGACTCCACTACCCAGGTGCCCTGAGAGGGTTTTTTTTTTTTTTTTTAAATCTAATATCCCAGATCACTGGTTTCCAAACTTTTCTAGAAAACGATTCCTCTTGCCAATGTTAGAAAGCTATGAGAACTTGTGATTTTCATCTCAGCTGATGACTAAGAGAGAGATAAAGGGAGGTAAATCCTGCCATAAATTCTGTCATATGTAAATTGAACTGGCAATTTACCACTGACGTGACAGATGTCAACTCACTAAGGACTCCTTCTGTGCCAAACTGTATTCCAAGAATTTTTTTTGTGGTCGGATCTATTGACTCCTATGAAATCACTCTATTATCCTCAAATCAAGCTAGGTAAACTGAGTCTGAAGTCCGAGCACTAGGTAGTTCCAGCCCTGGGCCTTGTCAGGAAAATGTAACCAAAAATCAGAACTCTCCTCAACACAGGAAACCTCTCCCTGGAAGTAGAAAAGAAAGAAAGCAGTCTTATTATTGAATAAGCATTAAATCAGAATGTGATATATATACATCTCAGGCATTTGGTTAGGTTGGTGCAAAGACGGGCAGAAATCCCAGCCTTTTGTATAGGCCATCAGACACAACCCATTACACACACATTCTCGAGATAAGGGACAACCAGTCCTCAAAGCAGAGGCTGAGGAGGACATCCCGGAGGCCCTTGCTAACTGGGGGTCCCATCCAGGTTTACCCGGAGGGCAAGTCAGCTTGCCCTATCTTTCTGGCAGGGCTTAATTTTACATCTTAGTGTGAGTCATGCACTCTAAATTAGGTTAGGCTCACTTTGTTGTTCGTATTTCAAAGAAACTCATTGCAGGTCCTGGAGAAAAACATTTCTGGGTGACTTACATATATTTCAAAGAAAGAGAGAACTTATAATTACAAGTTTGCTAAAGTAAATGTTCTAAGAAAATGGACAGGAGGTAAGTCTCTTCCCTTATTTCCAACAGGGATAATTAAGTCTCTTATGTTTAATTTGTTAGTTGACCTTACAGAGGAGAACACGGGAATCAGAAATGTGAGCTCACTGTGTGCTGCCCAGGAAGGCCTCGGAGCAGTCTCTGTGCGTGTGTGAGGCACACGGGGAGGGCGGCCTCAATCTAGCCGCCTGCTCGCTTGCACTGAGATGTTTGAATTCCTTGTGAAGACGTGCGGTGCAGATTCTCTGGAGAGGGTGCAGGCCACGTACCTTCAGTAAGGCACTCCGTGAAGCTGGGGAGTGTGCACCTGTCTGTGTTAGGGCCGTTGGCATGCAGGAAACAGGAAACCCCATGGGGTTTGAAACTCAGTGAAACAATGAGATAAAATATTGAGCTTCCTGGAAAAGCCCCTTTCTTTTGAGTTTCAGGCCTAGAGTGTCAGCTACTAATTGTCACCTTAGAGACCCTCATCCTGCTCTTCTGGCCCTGTCCCGCTGCCTTGCCGGAGAAAGCCTGTGGGGCCAGGGAATGGGACCGCCATCCATTCTGTGGGTCTGGGTGCTCGTGGCTACCATGAGTACAGGTCAGAGGCCAGGCAGAAAAAGCCAGTCCATGGGTTGGGGGAGGGAAAGAGGGACAGAAAGTTTTGCTCCCAGGTCCCAGCCTTGCTAAGAGCCTCGCTGGCATAGCAGCCCTGGAGAAAGCACTCCTTCTGTTCCCAGGAGTCTGCTTCTGGCATTGCTCATGCCTCCCCCCACCCCAACTTTGGGGTTTGGCTGCAGCTGATTATTTGCAGGAGTTACTTTATTTGCGGGAACTTTAGCCTGGCCTGACTGTGTATTTCAGGTGCCACGGCGAGCTTGGTGGAGCAAAGGCCCAGGTGGGTCCCGGTAGCTTGTGGACAGGCTAAAACCCTGCACTGCATCCTGAGGAATTCCCAGTACCCCTGGATGAGCTGGTACCAACAGGACCTCCAGGGGTCACTACAGGTGCTGGCCACTCTGCGGAGTCCTGGGGATGAGGAGGTTGTGTCCGTTCCTGGAGCAGATTACCGGGTCAGGCGGGTCAACAGCACAGAGCTGAGGCTGCATGTGGCCAATGTGACCCAGGGCCTCTACTGCACCTGCAGTACACACAGTGAGAGACACCCCCCACCTTGGACGAGTGAACACAAACCATCCCGGGCGCCGACCACAGACCCAACCTCCTCCTTCGCCCCGACCCCCTGCGCTGCCCTACATCCCCTGTTGCCTCTTCTCTACAAGCGACTCTTCCTGCAGCTTTCCCATGCCCTTCTGGGAGGGCTCAGCCTGCCCGGCACAGCGATTTAACCACCAGTTCAACCTCTGAAGGGCTCCGTTGCAGACCTTGCTCTGCCCCTTGGAAGGTTTGGGAAAGAGTCCATCTCCCCGAACCCTGGTTTCTGTGCCTGTAAGTACAGACAGTAACTCGACCCAGCTCAGAGGCTTGCTATTAGGATCAAACGGCAGGACTCTCCACGGTATGCCCACGTAGCAAACGGATGCTTCTTAATACTGGCCTCAACGCCCAGAGGGGTGCTGGAAAGAAACCTGGAGAAATCCTGAGGACTCAGAAAGAAGGAAGAGGGAGTATCTCAGAGTGTAGCCCCTCACTCACACCCTAGAATAAACGCCCACTTCTTCAGTTGGATCCCCATACTTGGTGCTCACCACCACCTAAACGTCTCAGCCCCCCACCCCCATCTCAAGCTGATCTTTTTAAAAAGTAAGCTCTTCAGAGAGAGCCTGACCTAGAGAGGACCAGGGTCTGGATCCACGGTGAGGGCTCCCCAAACATTGATGCAGCAGCCACGGCTCAGAACTGGGTCTGCTGCCTGAGCAAGGCCATGCGTGGAGTGAGGGTGGAGCAGGGAGGCTCAGCTCCCAGGGGAATGGCCCAGAAGCAGCAGGCAGGTGCCCAGGGAGAGAAGCCCCAATCCAGGGAGGCCGCAGAGATGGGCGGCCAGAAGGCGGCTGTAACGGCTCCACTCTGCTTCTAGCTAGGAGCAGCTCTCTCCCAGAGCATGTGGACCAGATGAGCAGGTAACTGGGAGCCAGGGGAGAGGGGTGAATGAGAAGTCATTTCGAAGCGCAGTCTCTGATGAGAGTCTGGGGTTCTGGGTCCCAGAGCGGCAGGCAAGCACACTTCTTCAGGGCTTGCGGAGAGGGAGCAATTTTGTCCACCAGGGGGCGCCATCGGCCCATAGTTCTCCACGATCCGCTCAGACAGGGTCTGGCGTGGATGACAGGTGTGCCTTCTCTCACCGCCCCCCTACCTCCACTCAGGTGTTCTGGTGAACACCTGCCCAGCTCTAGAGGACTACAGCAGTCATGGGGAGCAGGTCTAGAGCCTGGCCAGAGTTCTGGAGACAAATGGATACCTGTGTTCTCTCCTCCCTCCGGGAAAGGTACTGCTGAGAACGCCCTCACCGGGAAATCCTTGGTGCTAGGCCACCGAGAGGCTGTTAAATACAGAGATGGCCGGGCAGAGAGGCCTGGACCACCTGTTCTTAAGAAATGCCGAGGTCCACTGCTAGCAGCTCTGGAAACAACTACAGCTGAGCGCCCTCACCAGAGCGATGGAAGACACCATTACTCTGATGAACCCCTTGAACTTCCGTCCCTGGGAGCTCGGTGGACACTACCCAGATGCCGCCCTACCCACTTGGACCATGAACTACGCCTTAATACCACCCCCTAGACCCTTAATTCCTTGGTGATTAAACTAGTTCCCCTAGATTGGCAGATGTTAAGGGCCCAAACAATGCTTTTGGATTGGATTATGTTATTTAACATAATGTCGTTATCCACATAGGAAATACTGGTCTCTGTGATGTAGTCTCTTGTCCGCAGGCTGGTGTGAGGGATTCATCCATGCCTCTGGGAAGCATATTTAAAACATATTTAAACTTCATTTTTTTCATCCAATACTTTCAAGTGCCCTATTAGACAAGCACTACCAAGTTTTTTGAATTTTATTTTTGTTTTTGTTTTCATAGGGAAACGGGTATGTGACACCTGAGCGACCTAGCCAGCACTCAAATACAGGAATTCTGCGTCAGACCTGTGACTCTCAGTACGCCATGATGCTGCCTTGTTGAGTAATGAATATATTGTCACTGCATCGAGGGAGGTGTGACGTGGCAGGCATCGCTGTCCCTTCCAGAAAGGCAGCGCCCTTCATGTTGCAGACGTGGTCAAAGAGGACAAGGACGTCCACATGTGATGTGGCAACAGGTCAGGTGAGCATCCTGAAAAGACAGTGGCCCCACAGATGCGCCCTAGGGTTCAACAGGTCCAGATGGGAATAGACAGAATTATACTAATTGCACCCAGTCCTTTGGAGGGGAAAGTAACATAGGTTCTGATTGTGTAAGTTGGATTCTGCTCTGTCGTATCGCCGTAGTTTGGATTCGTTTTAAGGTCACGGACTTCTAGGGCTGCCAGGTGAGTATCGTTACCTAAGACAGCCATCTCTCTGTTCTCCTTTGTTTTAGTCATCCTCTCAATTAATCAATACGTGTGTAGAATACCCACTCCGTTTTCAGTATTTTAACAAATATGGTGTGAACTTTCAAGAAATATGAGGCGTGTTTTCTCTTTACCCATCTTCTTACTTTCCATATTCCTCGGAGAACAGAAAGCAGAAGCTCAACGTTTCACTTGTAGGATGAGTGTCTTTTTTATAATTCAGATTCCTGAGCCCTGAACAGACACATAGCCCATATTTAGGGCCCCTACGCTATCATTTCAGGCTCCTGAGCAGGAGAGCCAGCATGGATCTAATGTGAAGGTAGAGGCTTAGACAGAGGTGGGCTTGGGAAGAGAGCGTTCATAATGGGTTAATAATTAGAGCTTCAGGATCCGTGCAAGTCTTTTGAGTTTAAGCACACATCCATCCATAACACACTAATGAGGCTTGTTAAGAATAAACTGTATTAACTGGGTTTGGTAGACAATGAATCCCAGCATGGATTAACAATTAGCTAAACTGAGGAGAACGTATAGAATGCCAGAAAACTTAATAAAGTAATATAATAGCTAAGACTGTGAATTTAAACTTACTTTTCTACTTTTGTTTTTTCTCCTCCTTATATCCAATGAATTGGATTTCTGAAATCAGGGAAACACTTCAAAAAGAAAGCAACCTTATCTGGCAATTGCCTATCTAAGTGATACTACAATGTACTTATCTTGCAATTATAGTTTTAGACCTCTACCCAAATAAATACAATGACGTTGCAAAACTTCCTTTATGTATTTTATACCTAAGGGCTTTTCCCATGCAGGCTGGGAAAGGCACAGGTGCCTAACACCTGAAGAAGGGGAACATATATTGGTAAATTCTATCAGAATGTTCTTTTGCTCTCTATCATTGCTCTTGCTTGGAATATGTTCTTGAGGCAAACGTAGTCTGCAGTTCAAAGTTGCTATGTATGATATTCTCCAGCTAGACACCTGTGTGGAGAAAATTGTCTTTGCTTGAAATGGTAATATCAAAATATCACTCTTTGTATTATTTGTATTTAGTGAATTTGATTTTAAAAAGTACTGTACTAGCAAATAAATGAGGTCATCAGCAAAAAAAAGGAAAAGAATGTTCTTTGGCTTTCAGATATAACCTGATTGATTGATTGATTGATTGATCTGTGTGTGTGTGTTGTGTGTGTGTGTGTGTGTGTGTCCATGAAAATAGTTTCCATCCTAAATGAATAAAAACAAACTCAGATGTGAAGAAATGGCAACAGATGAGCAGTAATCCTTTGCAAAGATTAAGGGGGATCATCGTATATTGAATGCCTACTATATGCTGAATATTATGCTCCATGACTTACACAAATTATCCTATTTACTTCCAACAATCTGGAAGAGTATTATCGGTCCCATTTTAGAGATAAACTAAAACAAGATACGTTAAATTCCTTAATACCTGAGGACCTACAGCTCATAGCTGTGGAAGTTGGGATTACACACAAAATTAGATCCCAAACCTGCGCTCTTTCAGCGCTGCTAAGCCCAAGATCATCCTTCTGTGGCTCTAGAAGTGAGATAAACTCACACTGGAGGGACAGATGGTGGAAATCAGAGTGGGGGAATAGCAGTCACAAGGGAGAGTCAGCTAAACTGACAGCAAAGCATATTGAAGTGAAGGTGGAAGGGAATTCAGAGCTGGTGGCCAGCAGAGGGGCAGCAGGCCTGCAAGCTATATGGACAGCAGTCAGCAGCAGGCCTCCTGGGGGTCCACAGCAGCATCTGCGCAGGGTTAGGTAGAGTCTTAGGCTTATAGGAGCTGGGGAATCAGACAAGGTTGTCGAGACAAAGACAGCATTAATGGAACTGGGATTAAAAGAAGGGGTGGGGGAGAAGAGGGAGCTTCCCTGCAGGAATAGAACAGAAGCCCAGTCTCTAAAATTGGGCTATTTGGGTAGAAAAGTATAACAGCAAGTTTGGCTTGGTGACGAGCTAAACTTCTTCTAACCAAGGATAGAACTGGAGCCCCATCTTGGGCTGCTATTGTAGATGGGGCACTCGAGATTATAGGTGTGCCAACTAAATGGCTCAAGGTAGGAGTCTGGGGCTACAGAGAGCCAGACAAAAGCAAGTTTAGATGTGCATTTTATAGCTGAAGCAAATCCTGCATGTGATTTACATTATTTACAATAATCTCTTAAAAACAAACCGACAGCAGACAACAAATCATAGACTGGGCAAGAGAGACAATGAGGAACATCAGTTTGATTTTAGTCAGAGTAGTTACCAGAAACCCCAATGTGATATAACGAAGGTACCTAGTACTGCTGAGTTTTCAAAGGACCTGGGAGCGACGACCTTGGGATTCCTTGCCAGTGTCAGGTCCTAGGCCAGCCTTTCTCATCTCCATCTTTAGCTTCCAGTGGGCAACTTGATTCTACTCTAGTTGTTATAGCTAACGGCGTCAAATCGAGGCTTTTTTAAAACCTTGATTCCCTATTGAACAGAGCTCAATTTATGGTTTCGGATAACCTCCTGTTCTTGAAGTGAATGCACATGAGAAGAATTACAAAGTCTCATCCATACTGTAGCTGGTATTAATTTCTGTGCACAAACAGAAGCTCTTTCCTAATCTTCACCTTGCTTTTGTAAGATGCTGGCCTATCCATTCTCATTTAGTTTTTGGAATCATAGCTTTTCAGCCTGGAGAATAGTGGTTATAGGAGGTATCCCCATACTTAGTGGAAAAACATGCTCTCTAAATCCTAACATGTTATTATGATTTGAGGAAACTGATGAATGACCACCCCCCTCCATTTTTTCCACATGAGTTCTGAACAAATTGAGAGAGACAAAGTAGTAAGGCAGATGGGAAGGGAAATTTTTGGCCATGTCACTTACTGAGCTGTTAGAGAATATGGCTTAGATACATGGCAACATGGGAGTCCCAAGGCTGCAACTTAAAATTAGAAAGAAGTCTCCCATCATTCAGCATACTGAGTGGTGGATTCTATCATATTTTCTACTAAAAGCATAAAGTGAAAATAAACAAAGAGGCTGTGCAGAAGAACCTTACAGGTGTCACATTCCCCACTTAGAGTGGCCTTTGTCCTCTGCTAAAGGGCCTCTCAGATTTTAGTTTAACTTGTTTAAGGAAATAGATAAATGTCAAGCTATTAAACTCATCTTCCTCTCTTACTGTTAAAATGGAAACAAACAAACGATCTTATCTGGTGATGTTTTGGGGCCCTAAAGCAAATACTTTCAGGGGTTCTCTACAAAAATGGGATCCCCAAGAATGAAACTAATAGGAAGTTCAAGTTCTTACTTGATTTATAGAACCAAAAAACACCTGACAGATTTGGTAATAGTGGACTGATGGGAGTCAACATGTTAAAGTGGTATGGGCTCCTCCCTAGGTCACAAAGCTCAGTTCCTTACATTACCTGATTCAGTGCCCCTTGAATGAACTGGAACCCAGTACCCTAAGGAATGAACCTTGTTCTAACATTGAATCTCCTTCCCAGCCCGTACAAAGAGGACCTGAGTCTATTTACTTGGTGACCTGTGCTCTAGGGACAAGAACATAGTTGAATTTTTTTTTTTTTTTTTCTGAATTGGTACTAATCTGTGATGTTTGTGGTTGGGGAGGGAAGATTCATAATCAGTGCTATCCTCTGATCAGAGTGGGGCTTATGAAAATTGAGGGATAATTGGATTTTTTACCTAAGTCTTCCTTAGAGTAATTCAGTGGGGCTCTGAAACCATCTAGAATTTCCTTCCACAGTACCTATGTGCACTGGCAGGCATGGAAGGGGTATATATTTTTTTTCTTCAACTGGTAGAATCACTACAATATCTGTCAGGCCTGTGAAGTAAGCTTTTGTTGTAGGAAGGGCTAAAAGAGAGTTGATGGAACTTCCCCTTAGTAAATCTAAAACATCAGCACATTGCTGAGGCCAGTACTGCCAACATGGACTTGAAATACGCTGGGTGATAATTTGTATTATAATTTCATTTGGTTCTTCAGTTGGTCATGTCATAAGAGTGGTGGAGAATGATAGTGTTTGAATATTGCGTGGTAAACTCCAATTATAGTTGCTGGTCCATATGTGGCTCCTTACTAGAGCAAATAAATGCAGTCTTTCACACTCAGTATGCAACTATCCATCTGGAACATGTATTTTTGTACATTGCATTGAGAAGCTCAGAATTAATGAGCTTTCGTTTGTCAGGGACAACAGTATATTTTTACCTCCACACTCAGGCAGTCCTCATTGCTCTGTCCCTGAATCTGAATATAGCCTTTAAGGAACTTGACAGTCTCAAAGGGTACCATGTTGATCCGTTGTATTAACAATATCATGTTGGTAGGGTGAGATAAAAGGAAGGAGCAAGTTTCCTGGGTGTCTTGGAAAGCCAGATATGTAGTAGTAGGTAGGTGATACAACCAGTGGAACTTACTGGTGTATGTTGGATTCCTCTATTAAAATGAATGCCTTGTTATACTGGTGCTCCCTACTATTAAGAATGGTATCTGAAGACCTATACATTTTACAAGAAACATATATCTATCTCATTAGGATATCATGCTCTGGACCGTTTAATTGGATCTGTTTCTTAAGCTAAAATTCTGTAGATCCAATGGTTCTAGAAGTATTTTTTCTGTACTAAATGAAGTTTATGGCAAAGCCTAATAAGAAAGTCAAAATAGCAGTCCCAAAATAATGGTAGCAAAGTCATGCTCCTTTTTCCTCTTTGGGAAATAGCTTCTGCTTTGCCACTGGGGTCTAGTGGAGACTAAGTGCCTGACTCCAGATCACCCGCTGGCCATGAAACTTGCTCTATCTAGGTGAGGTTACCTGACTCTTTGTCGTTGACTTGGATATGCTTAGCAACATTCCACACCCAACTTGGAGTGTAAATACAACGGAGGAAAACTAGGCCCTGAAAGTCCAAATAAGTTGCACTAGCCCTTGCTCTGGGAAATTTTCCTTAAGCCACACTGTGACCTCTTAGAGTTTTTTTTTATAAATAGTTCAGTGAGGGTAGAAAGACTTCACTGGTTGATGTATTAGGACTGACTGCATGCCGACTACTGTGATAATACGACCCCTCCGAGGGATGCCCTGAAGGAAAGAGAGGAATGAGATTCAGAAATTCAATTAACACATCTGGTTGTTTTCTTCCCCGAGAGGCTGAGGTTTATGTGAATTTCTTGGGAGTTGTCTCTGGCCTACCTTGACAGGCACTCAGAGGGAGGAAGAACAGAGGGAAGGAACAGGGATTAGCTGTTTGGAGAAAAATTCTTTGGTAGGATTTTTCAGGGTAGGCTTGGAACAGGAGAATATTATATCCCATAAGAATTCTCACCAAAATGCTTTCAGTTCTGTAAACTTTAATAAGAGTTCAGGTAAGCAGGTGTGTTCTAAAGTCCTTCATTTTCTCAAGGGTTTTTTAGTGACTTCATAAACAAATAATGGGAGCATATATGGAGCATATACAAGGACTTCCTAAAAGTCTCACCTCACTACTACTACTGCTACAGATACAATGTGTCCGTGTCAGTGACTCAGCCCTGATACAGTCCTGATGTAGTACTATACCCTAGGTACCCTAGTAGTCCCTTTCAGCATGGAAGGAATAGCTATTGTCCTCACTGAGAATGATAAGTCTAGATTTGGATTTTCCATTTCCTGCTATCTTCCCAGCACCACCATCCTTGAATTAACTGAATGCCTTATATACCCCACAACAGAAGAATGTTTCCCAACCAAGGAAGTCACTGTACAGTGATAGTGGTGTGACAGTGAAAGACCCGCGGATCCCCTTACCCAAGAATCCAACACTGCCACTGGATGCAATCAGCAAGAGGTTCTTTATTGTTACGCAGGCGCCTGCGGGTGGTCAGCGCGCGCCTGCGGGTGGTCAGCAGCTCCTGCTAGCTGAGCACACCTGGCTGGGGTGGTGCCGGGTTTTTATAGACAGGTACAAACAAGTTTTGGGTGGGGCGCAACTGATTGGTGGACAGTTTGAACTTTTGAAAAAGGCATACTTGGTGTTAGTGGATTGGCCCTGGAAGACCCCCTCGCGCGAAGAGAAAGGCGGGAAGGGGAAACAAAGAGGGGAAGTTTGACCTTATTACTCAGCAGAAAGGCATCCTGTCTACGTGACCTATGTGACCATGCAGCCCCCTTGCCTACATGACCATGCCCCTGCTATTAGGAGAGGGTATCTTGTTCAAACAGGAGTCAAGTGTCATGCCCTAAAAGCCAAGCAGTTACAGAAAGGCAAAAGAGCAGTTACATTGAATTCAACCCTGGGGGAAGGGTCTTTTCACTGCAAGGGGAGGAGGGGTACTTTTACACAACAAAAGAGCAGTTAATTAGTTAACGACGGGGGGTGGGGGGGTCTTTCAACAGTAGGCTGATGCCTATGGAATTCAATGAACTTGACATAAGCTTCATCACCTAGAATCAACTAGCTTATAAGAGACTAGGATAACTTCTGAAATCATAGCTCCATTTTAAGGTGGGGAATATCTCCACAGTATGAGGTGCTCTCTTGCAAAAACCATCTGTTTCTCCCATAGCTAAAATGTCAGTTAATAACACGCATAAAGGTGAAGCTCTCACATTTGCCTTAGTAATTCATACACAAAGGGTTGCTTTTGAGCGCTGCAAGCGAGGCTTTACCAAGAGGTTTTCAAATCCTGGAAAGGACACGATTTACTTCTGGAACTTGCTTCCTGAGAGGAGTTCCCTTGTCCTCTAGCTAGACTGTAAGTTTTCAACAGTCCACCTGTAGTGGCCACAGGCAAAACCCTCTAAAATACAGTTTGGTTTCTGAGATTTTGATCCTCAGTCACTGTCAGTGAAAACTCTCTGTTGGGAACTGGAGCTAGCTGCAGGGGTGAGGTGAAAAGAGAGGAAGAAAAATGCAAGAGTAACAGTTCAGAGAATGGAGTCCCTGTAGCAGCCAGCGTAATAGAAAGGGCAAGCAGGTGTTGACAATCTGGCCCAGACTCTGTGTTTCATCTGCTGGGTCCTATGCCCCAGTTCACTTTTGTATTAACCTCTCACAACTCAAGTCTCTACCCAGAGCCCTGCAGAATGAATGACCGGGATCTATGGCTGGTGCTGAGAGTCATATGGGCAAGGAGAAAATAAGTGTAATACTTCTTACAGGTTCCCTCCCAGAAACCTTTTCTCGCACTCATGCTTCTAGTTAGCTCATTCTTTGTCAGGCTGCCTTTTTCCCTTCTGGCATGTGTAACTTGCCAAAAGCACATGTTAACTCAACGCAAGTAAATAAGGGTTTTGTCACCTCAAATGGCTTAGTGGCCTTTTTCAATGGGTCAATGATCCCTTTGTTAGAATACAATCCCTACTACCTAAACTTCAACTGCCTAAGGGGTATGGTATTTGTCATCTTTGTCAAAAGGGGTGGAAGAAGGGTTGTCATGTATAGTCACAATATGGGGACGTACAAATCATCCACTCTGTTGAGCAGAAGGGACACAGGCATGCTGGTGCGACCGAGAGCATCTATTTAGGCTTCAGTGTGAGGCTGGACATAGGGACAGCCTGTGTCACATGATCTAGATTTCCTGCTGTGGCAGCTCAGTAGTTTCCCATTGTATTTCTAATCCAGGACATGTATTTAAAGATTCTGGTATAGATGCCAACATCAGCTCTCAAAACACATCCATCCAAAAAAGTCAATATTCCTTGAAGTACCCCATTGCAGACTGCTGGCGCAGCTGTGACTTCCTGCCAGAACAAAAGGAATATAGGGTTATCTTATCTTTCTGGCAAAAGACACAAGAAATAAAATGGGAAACCGAAGGCACTGAGAGTACATTACCTTGCAGGGCTGCCTCCTTCCTGGAATGATGCCCAGGCATAGCATACTATCTTCGATCCTGTAAGTTTTATAGGCCTCAAGGCACTCATTCCTGTAGACTATGGAGATGTTCACATTCTGTAGTGAGTTGGGCTCCTTGGCTAGAGAAAAGAAAGGTGTACAACTTCCTTAAGAGTTAGTAGATAACAAACCTCCTTTTCTCCTTGCGCTCTTTTTCAGCACCTTTCTTCTTCTGGAAGAAAGGACACCAGATCAAACACTGAGAGAAATCACAGATGGGGCTGGCTGGATAGTAGGAAATGATCAGATTAACCATTTCTCATGATACAAATGTTTATCTCTTTATAAAAGAGGCTAAATTCCTGGAAGTGATAATGCAAAATATGAGACATCTCTGCAATGAAATCAATTACTTTAACAACTCTAAATGCTTAACTGACTGTGCTTGGGTGGTATAGTCAATTAAGCATGCAACTCTTGGTTTCGGCTCAGGTGGTGATCTCAGGGTTATGAGATCGAGCTCTATTTCAGGCTCTGTGCTCAGGGTGGAGTCTGCTTTAAATTCTCTCTCCCTCTGCCCCTCCCCAAAGCCTTGCAAGTACACCCTCCTTCTCTTTCTCTCCCTCAAATAAACTAATAAATCTTAAAAGTAAAATTTAAAGAATAGCCTTAACATGGAATTCTTTGTTATTTTATTTTAGTTTTTGAGCTTTCACGTTTATTATTTGTCCCACAGTTTAAATTCATCAGTCTCCTTTTAAATTTTTTATTGAAATATATAAGACATATCACAATGTATAAGTTTAAGGTGTGAAAAATATTTATTTGATATATTTATAGATTGTAATATGATTGCTATTGTAGCTATAGTTAACACCTCTATCATGTCATATAATTATCATTTCTTTTTTGTGGTGGAAGTAATCAAGATCTAGTCTCTTAGAAAGTTTGATTATAATATGATATTGTTGTCTGTATTCATTATGTTATACATTAGGTCTCCCAGACTTATTTCTCTACTAGTTGTAAGTTTGTACCCTTAAATAACATCTCTTTTACTTTGAAATTTCTAGATTCTAGAGAGAATCTAGTTTTAATTTGTCAGATCAGAAAAATTCAGTATCTGCTAAAAAGTATAAAAAAAAAAGATTACTTCATTAGCCAGATCAAAATAAACTGAATTTTGGAGGTGGGGTGGGGGTAAGTTGTATCTCTCTTTGACAGAAGTGTCATAACCCAGATGAGTCAAACGTACTGCTCACCAGGGGGACATTTATTTTCAAAACTCAAATTAACACTCACAGGACAAAACATTTCTACTTGTATAGAGGACAGAATGCTAAGTGAAATAAGCCAGATGAAGCAAGACCAAGACGGTATAATCTCACTTCTATATGGAATCTAAAAAAAGCCAAACTCACAGAAATGGAGAATATAATGGTGGTTGCCAGAGGCTGGTGGGTGGAAGATATGGTGGGGAGGGTTGTTGATCAAAGAGTACAAACTTTAGTTATTAGATGACTAAGTACGGGAGATTGGACGTACAGCATGGTGGCTATGGTTAATAATACTGTACTCTGTACTTAAAACTTTTTTTAATATTATATTTATTTATTTGACAGAGAAAGATCATAAGTACACAGAGAGGCAGGCAGAGAGAGAGAGGGAAGCAAACTCGCTGCTGAGCAGAGAGCCTGACGCAGGACTCAATCCCAGGACCCTGAGATCATGACCTGAGCTGAAGGCAGCGGCTTAACCCACTGAGCCACCCAGGGGCCCCATGTACTTAAAACTTTCTAAGAGAGTAGATCTTAAATACTCTCACCACACACATATACATAAGGTAAATATCTGAAGTGATAGACAATTAGCTCGACTGGGGGCATCATTTCACATTATATATATTTATATATACATATATACACACACACAATATATGTACATACACTACATATACACTATATATACTATATGTATATGTACTATATTTGTATGTGTGTGTCTCTGTGCTATGGGTGTGCACATATATATATATGAATATGATACTATACATCTTAAATCTATATAATCTTTATTTTTTAATTATATACCTCAATAAAGCTGGGAAAAAAGAATTTCTGCATTTTTGATATATTCGAGGAAGTGTACCTCAAGGTCTGAAAAGAACAGTTTAAAACGTTTGGGACAATGGCAGCACAGTTAGAAAACGTGACTTCTATCCTTCTATCCTAACTTTTATAAATATAGAGTCAGGGTAAATGGATGGGTGTAATCTAACAGGCTTGATCAACATGAATCTCCTTTCTTCATACTATGGTATATAACAATGATGAATATTAAATACAAAAACAACTTACTCAGGAGCTAAATTGTACTAATAGTTCTTCCTAAAGGTCTCTCATAGAACTATATAGTACATTCAGACCATAGTTCCCTTTTCCTTATAGTCAGCCCTTCCTTCTCCCATAGCCATTACTCTCTTTATTAATTGCTACAGATAGTGGTTTCGAATTTATAAAATATTAGAATGGGATAGTGGGCAGACAGGCTCAAAACTTAGAAGAGAAAAAGCTGTCTTAATTTGCTCAAAGTTTTTTCATGGAATTGAAGCATGTGAGGTAGAAGAAAACTGAGATTGAACATGTATTTCAGGAGGTTCAGATTATATGGAGAGTCTCCACTGTTACAAATGGTAGTTGTTTTTTAATTTTGTAAAGAAATGAGTGAATGTTCAGAATGTTGCCAGTGAAAAATGTTTCAGAAATATTTTTCTCTTTTTTTATTATGTTGTTAGCCACCATGTAGTACATCATTAGTTTGCTTTTTTTCTTTTTTATAAGATTTTATTTATTTGAGAGAAAGAGAGAGAGCAAGCACAAGTTGGTGGAGAGACAGAGGGAGTAACAGACTCCCCACTGAGCAGAGAGCCTGATGTGGGACTCGATCCCAGGACCCTGAGATCATGACCCAAACTGAAGGCAGATGCCTAACCGAAGGAGCCACCAGGCACCCCTCAGAAATATTTTTCTTAAACTTTTTATATTTATTTTTGTATCACAATCTTGCATACAGAAATTCTGCCTGATTTAGCACAGTATTATATGTTTATCTTATGCTTAAAACATGCATATTATTTCTCCTTCTTTCAAGGCTTTAATTCTCTTTATTGCCTAGAACGGTTTGAAAACATCTGATAAGTTTGTAACACATTTTGGAGTTCAGAAAATTGATGCTCCAAAGACAAAGTGGCCAACCGTTACCCAGCAAATTAGGACTAGAATACAAATGTCTTCTTCGCACTAACATCTTTTCTATCATGTCTGGAAACAAAGATGATAGCAGGATACAGTGGGGGGGAAATGCTTGAAGGACTCCTTTAGTGAGGTATAGGGAACGGGAAAAGAGATGACAAGGATGAATTAAGAGGTTAGAAAGAAGCCTCACTGGGAAGAATTCAGAAGCCAAGAGTAGAGAAGGGAAAGAATGTGTCCTACTCTGGGAGAAAAGGATTATCTTGAGGTCACTCACAGTCATCACATCGGTTGTAGGCCCATGTGGAGACCATGCACATGGCTCCTTCATGGACAGGTTCTTCAGGCAGGTTGACCAGTTTCACATAGTCATTAAGTTCAACACTTTCTCCCAGCTTGATTAACATGAGGTCATGCTCAATAGAAGTGGTTGAGAAGTATGGATGTTGGATCATCTTCACATGGCCAACCTCTTGTATATCGTTTTCATTGTCATTTGATGGATTTGTAATCCCCAACACCACCTGAAGCTTTCTGGAACAATGTAGTTGTTTGAGAGAAGACTTGGCAGAGATTATTTATTCATCCTTATGAGCCTTTATTAGCCCCCTCCCACAGACCTTATTCTCTACTACTGAACATGTCCCCAGAAAGCCTCCCTAACCCCACTTCATTGAGCAGTGGCACCAGGCAGGGAGGCGGGTCTCTGCCCAACCAGAGAATCCAAAGCACAAAGTGGCATTGGGGGCTTATTACTCACGGTAAGTTGCAGTGGGCGGCTGTGATCACCCAAAGGGGGTCGATCAGAACTCCAACACAGGGCAAGTAATCAGATTTCAGGTAGACCAGGTATGGGGGAGTGATATCATTTCGGTAATTTGGATCAAAAGCCAGAGCAACTGGAAAGAGAAAAATAGACAGGAAATTCTGAAATTTTAGCAGAGATCATTAGAATAAAACAAAGGAAAATTACTTAATACGTTTAAGTTCCTACCCTTCTCCCCAGTACCTTTTTCTGTAAGCTAAATTTGCAAACTGGCTTACTTTCTTCTAAAAACATGAATAAAATGATAGAAACATATCAATTTCAAAACTAAAGGGGCTTCCCTTTTATTGTCAATAAATATTTTTCAGATTAAAATATAGGTTTTCTTAAATATCTTCTACAATTCAGTGAACATATGTTAAATCAACTCCTGGAGAACTTACTATTTATACTTTTTTAAGAATGCTTTTACCAGTCCCACCCCTTTCTCCCTACAACAATGCAAGGCAAAACAATATAACTGACATTTTAAAGAACGGGCCAACTGTTCTCACAATCTGAGGAGAGGGAGATAATTCAACAGGTTAAGTGTGAGCACCTCGTATATGTCAGGCTCTGTTACAGGGGTTTACACAGAATGAAGCAGAGAAATACCCCTGCTCTTGTATATTCTGATGAGAGAAGACATTCTATAACAGTAGACACAAAACATAAGTAAATGGTCTAGTGTATTACAAGGTGATTGGTGCTGTGGGGAAAAATAGTAGAATAGAGAAAGAGGAAAAAGCAGTACAGAGATGTGCATGTGTGTGGTGGGGCATTCTGAAATATTACACAGTAGTCAGTTTAGGTAAGCCTTGTGGACAGGATGAGAAATGACCAATGAAATGAAGGTGGGGGAGTTAGATCATCAGATATCTGGGGAATGGGGATCCAGGCAGAGGAAACAGTTGGAGACTTTTTTTTTTAAGATTTTATTTATTTATTTGACAGAGCGATCACAAGTAGGCAGAAAGGCAGGCAGAGAGAGAAGAGGAAGCAGGTTCCCTGAGGAGCAGAAACCCCGATGCAGGGCTCGATCCCAGGACTCTGGGACCATGACTTGAGCCAAAGGCAGAGGCTTAAACCCACTGAGCCACCCAGGCGCCCCATCCTGAGACTTTTTTATGGAGCATCATAAAAGCCAGTGTGGCTGGCGTGGCAGGTGAAGGGGAGAAGAGCAGGAAAGGATGGAGGCAAGATCATGATACAGAGTTTTGTAAAGCCTCATAAGGATGTGGGACTTTCTTCTGAAGGAATGTGGAACAGCATCAGGGTTTTGTGTAAGGCAGTGATGGTCATTTCCTTATTGAGAAATGTTGAGTGTAGAGGTAGAAAGCAGAGAGGCCTGTTAGGGGATTTATGTGATAATCCAGGCAGATGATAGTGTCTTGGCCATTGTGAACAGGGGAGGTGGTGAGATGTGATTGGATTTGGGATATATTTGGAAGATAGAACCAACAAAATTTTCCAAACAGATTGAATGTGGGGTGTGAGAGAAAGATTTTATGAATGCCTCCAAGGTTTTTGCTTGAGTAACTGGAACCTGTAAGGACGAGACCAAAAACACTTGAATGCTCTGCTATGTCTGTTAGTTGAACCTCTGCTTTCAACCCCTGCCTCTGCTTCTCATTCACTCCCGAGGGGAGAAGTCCCATTCCGGATGGGCCCAGAGTTGGGTCACAGTCTTCCCTGGTATTAGGGTTTCAGTGTCCATGCCTCCCCAAAGAGCATGCAAGCAATAAAGCTGTTTGGTTTGGTATTAGGGTTTGGTATTTGGATTTTAATGTCCATACTTCCAGAAGAGCATATGAGCAATAAAGCTGAGGTGAGGCAGGCAGACAGTGTCACCGGTGGAAAGCTGATGGGGGCAGTGGCAGTGCTGAGGGAAAGTCGGTTCTATACACTTGTAGTCTGGAACATGCCTCCTGTCTGTATCTGTCTATCTTTCATGATTCCCCTAGGATCTCTCTTTGTCAAGTAAAGAGAAAAATTGTGAAGATACTCACCAGGCAGGTTCAAGAGAGCCCAGAAGAAGATAAACTTCATATTGATTTCAAAAGCCTTTTCAAAGGATGAAGTTCAGCCTAGGGTCTCTGGAAAGGATGCAGAGGCGGGGTGGAAAAGGACTCAGTAAGATACAGCAAGAAGGGGTTTCAGGGTTGAAAACAAAAACATGAATTCCTTTAGTGGCAGGTTTCAGCTCCCAAAGAGATGTCCATTGGTCAGAATAGGGAATGATGTCAGGTCTCAGAGGGACAAGAATGGAGAGCAGGTGATTTGGTCCCTGACAGAGAACGGATCTGGAATTCAGCATTTTGCTTTCCCTTTTCAGGGTAAAACATACCTAATCTGAGAGATGTTGGAGCTCAGAGTGTTTCCCAGCCCCCTCTTCTCTGGTCCACCCTTTGTCAAACTCTGAAATCAGGTCCTTCAAGACAGTGACCCCTCCCATCTGTGTGATGCTAACCCCTGGTTGTGTGACACAGACATTTGTCTCCAACGGCCATAACCCAGCCAGCTGGTGCTGGTCTGACCCCTCTGCCTGACACTGAAACCCTCCTTGAGATAGATCAGCTTTTCCTTTCATGATACTGTTCATCCACTCATTTATTCAAACAGCTGGCAGTAATTTATATTATGTGTCTGACTTGTGCTAGGCTCTGTGCTCACTGTAGAGGATGCTTAAATGTGAAGACACTGCTCTGCCTTCAGAGAGCCTATAGACCAGTGGGAATGATAGGTTCATAAGAAGGCAATTGCAAAACAAAGCGTTCAGAGCTAAAACTCCACCGATATCATTGTCTAGGTGGAAATATTAGCAAAACACGTTGTCCGTTACATGATTTTGGATCCAAAATATATAAGGAGATCTTTAAACTCAACAACAAGAACATGAATAACCCAATTAAAAGTGCACCAAATATCTGAACAGATACTGTCCCAAATGCATTAGTCTGTTGAGGCTATGATAACAAATTACTATAGACTGGGGATCTTGAACAACTGACATTTATTTTCTCACAGTTCTGGAAGCTGAAAGTCCATGATCAAGGTGCCAGCAAATTCAGTTTCTGGTGAGAACTCACTTCCTGGCTTTGTAGGTTACTGTATCCTCCTGCAGTACTTCCTCTGTATTTATGTATACAGCTCTCTGGTGTCTCTTTTTATAAGGACATTAATCCTATCAGAACAGTGCCCCACCCTTAGGACCTCATTTCTCCCAAATTATTTCCTTATAGGACCTATCTCCAAATACAATCACTTTGGGGTTTATGGTTTCAACATAGGAATTTTGGGAGGACACAGTTCATTCCACAACAACAAAGAGGAAGTATAGATGACAAGTAATATAGGAAAAGATTCTCAACATACATTAGGAAATTACAAATTAAGGCAACAATAAGATACCACTACACACCTGGTAGAATGGTAGAATAAAGTTTAAGACCAAGAACACCAAATGTTGGTGAGGCTGTAAAACAGCAAGAATGTTCATTTATTGCTGGTAGGAATACAAAATGTATAGCCACTTTGGGAGATGGTTTGGTGGTTTCTTAAAATCTAAACATAATCTTACCATATGAGCCAGCAATCACTCCCCTGGTTATTAACTGAATGAACTAAAAACTTATGTCCACAGAATCTTACACCTGAATAATTACAACAACTTTAGTCATAATTACCAAATCTTGGAAGCAACCAAGATGGATAAATGGATAAACAAAATGTGGTGTATCCACACTGGAAAATGTATTATTCAGTGATTTTTAAAAAACAAGCTATCAAGAGATGAAAGAAAAAAAAAGATGAAACACATAGAGAATCCTTAAATGCATATTACTAAGTGATAGAAGCCAGTTCTAAAAGTATTATATATTGAATGGTTCCAATTTATGACATTTTGAAGAAAAGCAACCTATGGAGGCAGTAAAAAGATGAGTGGTGGCCAGAATTTGGGATGATGGGGAGAAGAGTGAACAGGAAGACCATGGGGCATTTTTAGGGAAGTAAAATGATTCCATATGATAGTCTAATTGCAGATACATGACATTATGCCTTTGTCCAAACCCATAATACTATATAACATAAAGAGCAAACCCTAACATAAGCTATGGACTTTGGTTACTAAGAACGTATCAGTATTGGTTCATCTGCTATAATGGTTATACTACATCAGTGCAAGATATTAAAAAAAAACAACAACAGACTGCTTAGTGGTAGACTACTCCGGGGATATAAGTATACACTATAAAATTCCTTCAGCCTCATTGCATGTTTAAAATTTTTTATAATAACATGTGGGAGAAAATTTTAAGTCTTTAGTTAATAAACATGCAGTGTAATATTAGTTTCAGGTGTAAAATATAGTGACTCAATACTTCCATACATCACCTAGTGCTCATCATAGCAAGGGCCCTCCTTAATCCCCATTGTCTATTTTTACCCAGGTCTCACTCTCTCCCCTCTGTAACCACCAGTTTGTTCTCTGTAGATATGAGTCTGCTTCTTGGTTTGACTCTCTCTCTCCTTTTTTCCCTATTCTCATCTGCTTTGTTTCCTAATGTGGGAAAAGTTTTGGTTTTTTTTTTTAATTGAATTATGTGCTTTGAGCACAAGGTTAAAGATACTTCTTGAGTGTATACTGTGTGAAAGGAAAGAGTTTCTAAAAAATTATACTTTACCTGGGTCTTAGAGAAGGGGAAGGAGCTTGTCTGGCATAAAAAGAAGAGAAAAAATAATTCAAAAAGAGGGCAAGTCTTCTGTAAATGCAAGACTATGTGAAACAACATGGTGTGTTTGTGGAATAGCAACCATGTATTACAGCAGAAGTGTTAACCGGGTAGAGAAAGAAACAGGAATTATATAATGAAAAGTCTTATTATGTAAGCCTTGCATATATAAGACTTGCATAAGTCCTTACTGTGTGAGAGATAGGGATCCAATACATTTATTATTTTATGAAATTCTATTGAATATTTTGGACAAACCCCAGTGGGGTTATTGCAATTTCCTTTCCGTGGGTGTGAGACCTGTGACTTCCTTTGAACTAATAGAATATGGCAAAATTATGGGATTTCATCTTGATAATTACATCGATAGAGAATATTAACATTGTGTATACACACACATATACACATCCACCTTGCTATCATGCACAATAGAGATTCTTCTCACTGGCATGGGGTCACGAACAGACACACTGAGGAGGCCTAAGTGGCAAAGAACTGTGTATGGATGACCTCTCTGCACTAAGGATAGCTTCAAGACCTGAGAGCAGCTTTCAGGGGAGAGCCCACAAAAAGTATCTGTTATCATACAACCAGAGGGAAATGAATTCTGCCAACAACCTGAATAAGCCTGGAAGCAAATTCTTACCTCAGACTTTTGCTAGACCCTGAATGGAGGACACACCTAAGCCATGCTTGAACTCCTGATTTGCAGAAACTGTGAGATAATATGTGCTCTTTTAAGTTGTTCAATTTGTGGCAATGTTTTTATGCAGCAATAGAAAACCAATACAAATGCATACTGTGTACCAGCACTTTATTAGCTATTGATGATTTAGTGGTAAGGAAGATGAGATGATAAAGTCTAACAGAGAAGATGGGTGTAAGAAAACCTGACATCATGAATGTCAGAATGGTGGAAGGAAAGGGAGATAGAAGCACATATAGCAGGGACCCTAACATAAGGGTCAGAAGAAGACCTCCTTGAGGAAGTGATATTCGAGGTTTAAAGGATGAGTAGAAGTTAATCAAATAAAGAGATGGGGGAAAAGCCTCTGGGAAGTTGAATCAAGACTCAAAAGAGAAGAGCATGTATGAAAGAGAGTGAAGACAGACCAAGAAGAATCCTCCAGAGCAGACTGTTCAGGAATTATCAAGTAGGCACTGCCTACAAAGAAAACCCAGGAGGCAACCAGAGAGCAGATCAAGGGAGGACATCCTTGGGGTCCATATTTTAGATGGAATAGGATTTATTTTGTTTAAATGGTGATAGGAAAAAGTCAATAGATAGGGGAAGTGGAAAAATATAAAGAAGTAGAGATGCTCAATAGAGCCGTCCATGAGGAAGTCAGAGGAGAAGTGATCCATATCATAAGTGAGGGTAAATGCTGGAGACAATAGGGCCTCACTTCCAGAAAAGATCAAAAAGAATGAGGAAGAAAAGCACAAAGTATGTTTGCAGAGTGGGAGGTAGGAAAGTTGAAATTATCATTGATGGTTTCAACCTCCTAGTTGGACATCATTCACTGAAGATGAAGCACTGATGGCCAGAGGAGGAGGAGAATGCTTGAGGTGGCCATTATGAAACATTGTACAGAGAGTGACTTGGGAAGTTCAGGATTGCCAGTATGTGTTGAAGACATAATTTAGAAATGATCAGATGATCATTTTATTAAAAACTCTGGAATAATATGAATCTGATTCAGTAAAGGGGACAAAGCGTATTGGGTAGTGAGTGAATCAGAGACAGGAAGCAGGGAGAAACTAGGAGCAAGGCTGCCTGAGAAGACAGGCAAACAGAGGGACTTGTGCTTTGGATGGCCAAGAATTACAAGAAAAGGAAACATCTTGAATTAAACTTGGCCTTAGTGTATCCCAAATTGAGAATTTGATTCTTTTTGTTTATGTGTCAGGAAAAGCTATGGGCTTCGTCATAATCCAGCTTTTTTTTTTTTTTTAATATTTTGCTTTGGTGGAGGAAGAAAAGCAGAGTATATCAGTGTCTTGGAAACAACCTTTCTCCCCTCCCCTGCAATCTCTACAGTTGCATGGATTCACCCCCACTCTCATGGGATGGAATGCCGAATCTCTTCCCTCTTTGTAGAGTCTTTTCTTTCCGTGTCATTATTCTCTCTAAACTCACTGACCCTCTCTGATCCCCTTTCCCTTCCTAATAGATGACTTCATATCATACTGCCACTCCCCTATTTGTGACTTCATGGCTTCTCACTGTAGACCCATACTTTTGGGTGACTTGGAATCCTTTCAATTCCATATTTTTAGATGTCTTGGTCAGTGCGTCCTGGATGGTCTACATCTCTCCACTCTATGCTAGGGCAAGAGAGGGACTGAGCATCATTCAGAGCTCTTCCCACTAGCACAGAGCTCTGCTGAAGTCCACAGCTACCACCCATAAATATATAACTCCCCTATTGTCATTGCCCAGACATTATCTAAGATCTAGATCTTTGTCTCCAGCTGTGTGCTAGACATGATCACCTCCATGTCCTTCAAGGATCTTATGTATAACATGCCTGTCTTTCCTGCTCATGATTGTGCTCTGACCCTTTACACATGAAAATATTGGTTTTCTGCATGTTTGTGAACCCTCATCTACGCAGATGTCCAAGTCAGAAACTTGGGCATTATTCCAGACACTTCTCTTTCTACTCACAGTCAATACGTGTAAACTCTACAGGTTCTGCTTCTTCACTATCTCCCAATTCAGAAATTTGATGAGGTTCTACCATAGAGCATGACACCTCCCTCTGATCCCAACAGGATAAAATCTAAATTCCTTCACCAAACAGTTCAGGTCCTTCACAATCTAAACCTTGCTCACCTATAAATAATAATCTTTTATCACATCTTGCCTCCTCCCCTGCAGACAATTTACTTTCTACCCTCCAGTATTATTTATTTAGTTATATTTTCCAGAACATGCCACATTTTTGTCCTTTCTGACTGACTTAACTGTTCCCTCAGATTTACAATATTCTCTCCTAATTTGTCTGCCTATTTGGTGAAATGCCTTCTCGCTGTGACACCTGGAATTTTTTTTTCCTCTGCTTTCCTTAAACTTACTTCTTATCTCAATTTTAACAATAGCCATAAGGTGTTATAACTGGCTGCTTGATGGCCAAGCATAGGTCATAGTCTCTCAAGTGTCCCTAGCATATGCAATGTCTGCTAAGGAGCTGACAACTCAATACTTTTTGAAAGGGATGAACACTTGACAGGCACGTTGCTACATTTCTCATCATACTGGCAGTTAAGGTATAAAGAGACTGGCGGTCAAAGCATGAGTTCTTGGTGTCTTTTTTTTTTTTTTAAACTGAATGTTTTCTATTTGGATTCTATCCAAGAACAAGAAAGGTCAAGAGAATTGTGAATTCAGTACAGAAATCATGAAGATGTTTCCCTGGGGGACAGAGGAACAGAGTGCCTCAGTGGGTATTAATAGTTTTCATGATCCATCTTGCATAGTGATGGACTTCTGTGAAGAACGCTTCACTTCCCAGGGTGACACTTCCTTTGTCCCAGCACAAGATTCCATGCAGCCTCCCATTGCAGATGGCTGGAGCAGCTGAGACTTCCTGCCAGAGAGAGGGAACAGGAGGTCAATGTTGCTTTGTCCTCATGGAAAAAGAATAAATTCAAAGACATGGCATATTATAGACTCAGAGGCATCTAAAGGACTAGACTCATTTTTCTTGAAAGGTAACAACCCTTTCTTCACATCCACCTAGATCTAACTTTTCTTGGTTCAAGCTTGAGCCCAACCTGAGTTCAGGCAGGAGGAGAAATGACAAATAGTTCTACCGAGAACTATAAAATGAGGGAAGAGGAATTAATGACCAACCCAAAGACCTGGGGGGAGAAGGAAGCGACTCCAGGTCTTTTGGATGAGCACCATTTGATTTTCTACAATCACCCCTCCTCTTCATGGACCCCCTGCAATCTTTCTATCTGAAGAAAGGAAAAATACCTTGACTTTAGATATGATGTTCAAAGGTTTTCCCACACACATGATGTGTACTGCCATTCTATTTCCTACCATATTGTTGCAGTAATTGAAGGGATGAGAAGGCTGGTTTATCCACGTCAGGATGTCAGGGTCACTAACTATGGGGAAAAAAAGACAAATGAAGTCCACAGTTACTGTGCTTGTCACACATACTCTTGTGATGACTCCCTACTTTGTGAACACATTCCATCCTTCTGGGGGTTTCTCATTCAGTAACTATGTCAGAGCTGCAGATTCAGATCACGACGTTTTTCCTTACATCAGACAACAGATCTGTCATTCTCCGTCTCCTTGGCCTAATTCAGAAACCTTTGAAAACCCACCAGAGATTATAAATGACCATGAAAACAGACACAAACCCATTATCCCTAAGAAATCTTTATATTTGGCATCTACGTCAACTTCTTTATATTTAATCATTTAATTTTTACATTTACATTTAACCATAAAGGGAGAAACTATTTGTAATGTGTCTAAAGCTGCTTTTTTAATGAAATAGATCATTTATAAATGGATTATTTATAGGTGTGTGTATAAGGATACGAATATATTTCCCCCAAAGAAGTCAGAGTGTTCATCTCCCTCATTGTAATTGTTACTCTACTGTTAACCTCAGAATGCAAGATTTCTAACCAATATAATTCTAATCTCTGGTGGGAGAGACAAGGAGGAAGGCAACAAAAGACAGATTAGAGATTGCACAAACTAACCCTAGTGTGGCTTACAGAGCAGGATTTTTCTGATAGTGTATCAACCTGATGTCCTAAAACAGAAAGTGTCAAGTCAAAAAAGAGAGGGGAATTATGTTCAGTTTTAGGTTTTTAACCTTGAATTGAAATGTGTAGCATAAACAAGGCGAAAGTAACCAAGCACTTGAAATAATGAATTCCTAATAAACATCCAAACTCTTACACCAAAGAGCTTACAGAATTAGTTTGTTACTATGATTCTGACATGCAGAACCCATCTGATAAAACCTTTGTATGATTTTATTTTGTTTTCAAACAGTATGTAACAAATTACTTTTGTAATTACTTTGAATAAGACTTGAAACTCAAGGATAAAAATCATAAACTTCAATTTTTTCAGATAATATATTCATGGGGGGCCTAGATGGCTCAGTGGGTTAAACCTCTGCCTTCTGCTTAGGTCATGATCTCAGGGTCCTGGGATTGAGCCCCGTATTGGGCTCTCTGCTCAGCAGGGAGCCTGCTTCCCCCTCTCTCTCTGCCTGCCTTTCTGCCTACTTGTGATCTCTGTCTGTCAAATAAATAAATAAATTCTTTAAAAAAAGAAAATATATTCACTTAGATTCCCAGAAATTTTCTTCTGAATTAAAAATGAAGCTGCCAAATACTGAGAATATAAAATTCCCACTTTTTATTTGTTTTTATGGGACAGATGGATTGTTCTGGGGCCATCAGTGCTGGGTGTAAACCTGATTAATGTCATGACAACTGCATCAGTGAACACAGCTTCAACAAGACAATCAATGTCACCTTTGTAAAATCAGCCAGTCTGGGGGTACCTGGGTGGCTCCGTGGGTTAAGCCTTTGCCTTTCGCTCAGGGCATGATCCCAGTGTCCTGGGATGGAGCCCTACATCGTGCTCTCTACTCAGCGGGGAGCCTGCTTCCCTCTTCCCCTCTGCCTGCCTCTCTGCCTACTTGTGATCTCTCTCTCTCTGTGTCAAATAAATAAATAAAAATCTGTAATACAAAAATAAAAAAATAAAAAAAAATCATCCAATCTGACCTCCTCCAATATATATGCCGGAAAGTGCCAAACAATGAACAACCACCACGCCCCTACAGATGTAAACTCCTTCAGGCCTCTGAAAGTCCTCCAATCTCTGTACCAAAAGCTTTCCCCAAACCCCATTTGGCCCAGTACTCTGCTCTGCTCAGTAAGATTAGTGTTTGCTCAGCTTTGTTCCTCCTTACTATAATCATTAATAAATTTAGCTTTATCATTTCATTTCAGGTATTGAGTGGTGGTCCCATTATCCTTTAACAA
This sequence comes from Mustela nigripes, assembly GCF_022355385.1. Classification (NCBI taxonomy): domain Eukaryota; kingdom Metazoa; phylum Chordata; class Mammalia; order Carnivora; family Mustelidae; genus Mustela; species Mustela nigripes. The sequence continues at coordinate 11,907,173 of NC_081560.1, read as the reverse complement.
TCCCTAAAGAGGGTATGACAGGTTTTTAGCAGCCCCATGTAGTAAAGACCCACCAATAACCAACAAATGCGTATGAAAGCAACTTTCTTCATAAAGTGCCCTTGGTAAAACATGCTCCTGCAGAGACTGGATTTTCTCTGCCCATGCCAAGAGAGCTCAGAGGCTGGAAGCATGCATGCCAGCAACAGGGTCTGTGGCAATTTTTCTCAGAGGTAGGTCAAGGCCAGAGACACACCAACAGTATGTCATAATCAAAATCAATGCCCCTGTGCAGGCCCTGGTGTCCACCTGTGAGGGGGAGATTTGGGGGAAAGCAGTAGGTATAAGAGTTGCACTCTGTGGGTGGGAAGAGCTCCCTCAGCTACCCTCATCTCCCAGGGTCTGCTTAAGCGAATCATCATCAACATAGACTGGGTTGTCTGTGGCAGGGGATGGGAAGTGTCCTCTATCACCTCACTGTAAGTTCTGTTTTTGGTTTTCTCAGTGCTGTTGGATAAATTGCGTGGTGGACTTTCAGCAACTGTCAATGAGACAGTAAGCCAGCTTCCCACAGGACACTTTGATACTGTTCTTAGGTGAGGACTTCTAGTTCCTCCACTGTTACCTGAATTCAGTTCCCTGGACTCTGGTCTTCAATATTCTAGAGATAGGGCAGTTACTGCGTGGTCCACTCATTAGTGTCAGATTGGCTGCTCTGTATCAGTCTCTGAATGATATTTCTTGGCTTACAACCTCGGTAGGATAAGGTCCTGGCAATAATTACTGTAGGGTCAAAAACATTACCTCATGGCAAGCATTCCCTTCAACTATATCCCTCCACATTTTTTTCCCAGCTCCAAAACCTCCTCAGGATGAAGAACACAGACTTAAACACTTACGGTTTTTGTATTCATTCCAAGTCCAGGTTGGGATAAAGCAGGAATCATTCAATGTTAAGGGCTCCATAGATATGGCTATGGTCCCCACGTGGGAGTTGAGTACAGCAGGCTTGGACAGTTTTATCAGCATCAGGTCATTTTCCAGAGATCGTGCCTTGAACTCAGGGGCAGGGATAATCAATGAGTAATTCCGTATCTGCTCTTTCTTATTTCTGATGCTGGGTTGATAAACTCCCAGTCGGATTTTAATGCTTTGGAAGAAAGAGGGCAGGGTGTTGGGAAAGAGAATGTCACAGAATTGTCAGAATGGCAACAAATGTCAGAAGTGACCTCCCCAGTCATCTTCATTTTCTCTCTCGTTCCTGAGAACTGAAGTGACTTGCTTTGGTTTGTCATTGTACTAGTTCACGGGGTTGTTGTATTAGGGTCTAGAGCCAGTGTATATATAAAATCTGGCATGTATCAGTCACCTAGAGCACACTTGGTACAGTCTAGTTTTATTATTGGTACTAAGATTTGGAAAATCTGAGTGGGTAAGTAATAGAGATGTGCCTTTACCATGTTGTCTCAAGCAAGTGTATAATACCCTTCATTTCTAGATATTCTTAGGTCCTCCCAAGCCCATGTCACTATATTTGCAATGTGCTGCCTTCTTTATCATCGATCCTCAAGGCTCTTAGTCTATCAGGATTCCCATTATGATTTTCCATTGTATTTCCTGGACACATTCAAACACACCCACTTCATCACCAGGAATCCAATTGTGCCACAGATACAAGCACCATTTCCTACCAAAAACAGTTCATGCACTAGATATGGCTAAGGAAAGAATATTGAATTTTCCAACTCCCATTCTTGGAGGGGACGAACTATCTTTCCTTTGTATGTCTTATCATGTGCGGAGCAGGGGGTCCATCTGTGTTTGAATAAATGGTCTTGCATGATCAGGTGGCTGAGAACTGAGTTTTAAATGAGCCTTGTAGACTCTTGAAACTCTAAATAGGTCCCAGGTTCACAGCACATTCTCATGCAGTCACAGCAGGGATGCAGATTTACAAGGGGGAGCAGGATTTTGTGCATTGTTTCCTTGTCCTTCTCCTGTTGCCTGCGTCCTGTGGCTTCTGCCTGACTCTTCCCTCACTCTGTAGGCATTCCCCTACTCACTACAGGCCACACTGGTCTTAAAGTTGGCCAAATACCTTCATTACTTCAGGGACTGTACGTACAGAGAGAGTCAATTATCATATGGTTTCACTTATTTGTGGAGCATAACAAATAGCATGGAGGACATGGGAGTTAGAGAGGAGAAGGGAGTTGAGGGAAATTGGAAGGGGAGGTAAACCATGAGACACTATGGACTCTGAAAAACAATCTGAGGGGTTTGTTCTACCTGGAATGTTCTCCCAGGCTTTATGCATTCAGCTGCCTCCTCCTCTTCCTGTTGGTCTCCTCTCTTCAATGCGGCCTGAAATGACCACCTTAACCAGAGCAGATCTCTGGTTTCATTCCTGTATGTTACAGCTTGCCATTCTTTGGTGTTTTATTTTGGGGTGTTTATTTGTTTTCGCTTACGTCCTCTACCAGAATATAAGCTTCAGGAGAGAAAATTTATTTCCATCTTGTTTCTTTGCTCTTTTCTCAGTGCATTAAACAGTTCCTAGACATAGTAAATGCCTAATAATATGTTGAATGAATGGATATTATTTATTCTCCATGAGAGAGTCTCCTGATACCTTCCTATTGATCTCCTCCTAAACCACCCAAATGGGTGTTATTTTTCCTACTGGGAAGGAGATCCTCTCTCTTCTCTGCTTTTCCCGTTCCCTTAGAATGTCATTAAGGGTGGTTGGGATGCCCCCCCAGACCTGCTTTTGTTTAAACAGATCCCTCTCAGCTCCCAGGAACAAAGGGATACTTACGGTAAAGGGCAGTGGGCAGCTGTCAGTACCCACTCAGGGTGAATGAGAGACCCCACACAGGGTTCTGATCTGGACTGCAGATAGACCATGTATGGAATAGTAAAATCTTCTGGTAAGTTCGGGTCATCATCTTTAGAATCTGTGGCCAGAATAACTCCTAAAGAATTAATAGAGTCACAGGTAGAAAGAGAGTCAAACAGAATGAGAGGCAAGAGTTGGCTAGGGTAGTTGTTCTCTGACCTAAGGCTTTTAAAGATAATACCAGGCTGAGTGAAATAAGTCAAGCAGAGAGAGTCAATTATCATATGGTTTCACTTATTTGTGGAGCATAACAAATAGCATGGAGGACATGGGAGTTAGAGAGGAGAAGGGAGTTGAGGGAAATTGGAAGGGGAGGTGAATCATGAGAGACTATGGACTCTGAAAAACAATCTGAGGGGTTTGAAGTGGCGGGAGGGTGGGAGGTTGGGGGAACCAGGTGGTGGGTATTATAGAGGGCACGGATTGCATGGAGCGCTGGGTGTGGTGCAAAAATAATGAATACTGTTATGCTGGAAATAAATAAAAGAAAAAAAGATAATACCAGGGACTACAAATTATTTTAAACATCATTTTAAAAATCAGAAGGAATCATACATGTCACCAAAACTATATGCATTACGGACCTTGACACATGTCTTTGTTTGAGATGGAAATGTATTAAAATTTTGTGAGACTAACTCATGCGCTGATCAGAAACCCTGATTGGCAGTGTGGTATATTACAAAAAGGGGCGGGGGGGATGCATTAGTCCTTTCAAACCAATATTTTTTTTTCAAAACATTATTTTTAACTAACTTTTGCCAAATAAACAAGAAAGTCATAATTACATACCACCTGACTTTGGCAGTGAGAGGGATGGAAAGGCTCGGGGCAGGGATATAGTGTACCCGACCCGCCTGCCTTCCCTGCACACTCCTCTGGGTCCACCTGCCCAGAGGGCGATGTGGCTGGCCAGAAACAGTGGCAGTCCAAAAAATCCCCCACTTGAGTCTCAGGAGAGAGTGGGACAATATAGTGACTTATCCCACCATGACCACAGGGCTCGGAGGGACTGTAAGAGCCCCCCGATGGAATAAGTCAGCAGAGGGAATGGTTCCTTTTGTTTCCTTCCACAGTTAATTGAAAGAAATGCCCACCCTTTCCTGTCTACTCAGTTGTGGCTACCTACTTCCCCTTCTGACCCACCCCACCTATCCCTCTCCAGGAAGCCAAGGCCAGCTGCTCACCAGCTGTGCTTAGAAGAGTGAAGATGAGACAGGGCTTCATGGCAGGCACGAATCTTGCCAGAAGTGGGCTAGTTGGATCACGCTGCAAACCGTCCCAGTCTTTAGTCCAAGTGTCTTTGGCCACGACAGCTGGACAGAAACCTTAACTGGGGCTTAGAGGAAGAAGCAAGGATCTCATAGCAGTCTTGAGACTAGTGCTGCTCAAAACCCAATTATATGATGCCCAGCTTGGCACTGTCTCTGATGCAGGATGGAAGAGGAAGGAGCAAACCAATTCAAGCACCTGATGTCTCCTCTCTGATCGCAAATCTCTCAGGAGTTTGATGTATCTGCTGACACTTTCCTTCCCTCTCTGTGACATGGCCTTTCTTTGTTGTCCCATACTCCCTTTGTGACGGTGTCCCTCCCGGCCACACTCATTTGCCATCTCCCTTCTTCTAAAGGGTATCTCTGCCATTCGTAGAGACTCACCAAACATTTAGATAATTTATTTAGAAATAAATTTAACCAACCATCTCTTGCTCCCCATGTTCATGAAGAGGAAGCTGTGGTCCTCATGGAAGTTATTGGCAAAATCAGGACTCAGACTGAATCTCTGGATTTCCTCTGACATGTTAAACTTCATCTGAGCCCTGTGCTCCCAGAAACAGTGACTGTTAAAAATCCTCAGAAATTTGGGTTCGGAGAAATGGCTTACCACAAAGAACTACCCTTCTGCACAGGAGTTACTAGAGACTTTGCCACTCTTTCTTGTGGCTCCCATAAAACTCGGGATGACTCTTGTTTACCTGTGACAAAACCAAACACAGAACTTTCCCCTTTCACTTGCACCTGCTAAGGTGGCCAGAACTGACCCTCCCATCTCCCTGTTCTTTGTCTCATGAGTGATTAGCTAAGCTTAGAATTCCTTTTTCCCCTGAAATTGGTTAAACACAGAGAAAACACTTTTTGTTCAGCTGACTGAGAAGTCCCCTGACTGAAACCAGTTGTTTTTGTCAACTACAAAACTCCCCACTATAAACATGTTTATTTCTCCCTCTAGAAGTCTTAAGGCAAAACCATCCTGCTGAGACACTCTGATCTTTGGATCTGGGGTGTTCTTACTGCAATAGTCTGAATAAAATCATTCTTCTTTCTTGTTCAGTTTTTATCTTTGACATTTATTACTCTCCAATGTGCTACACTCCGGTTTTAAGTTAGCCTTATATGGGAACTTAACTACCTTCCACCCCTGCAGAGATATGAGACAAATAGTGGGTTCCATCAGAGACAGTTTTCTGTCTCTGATGCGTCCTTCCTTCTCTGGCTTTGGTATCAGACTCATGTTGGCTTCTTAAAATGAGTTTGGAAGTGTTCCCTCCTCTTCAACTTTTTGGAAGAGTCTGAGAAGGATGGGTGTTAATTTCTCTTTAAATGTTCACTGGAATTTGCCAGTGAGGGTTTTCTCTGTTGGGAGATTTTTGATTACTGAGTCAATCCCTACTCCTCACTGATCTGTTCAGATTTTCTAATTATAAAGTATTTACAACAGTGAGTTCTAATGGGAAATAAGAAATGCTATGTAATGCTTATTAAATGAAATGACTATGACTTTAGTATCTCCACATTTTCCAGGCTTCTGGGGATGCCTTTCTTTCCCAATGTCCAAATATTTCTGTGAAGTCCTATATAGTGGTGAAGAGCATGGACTCTGGGGTCTAGCTTCTAGGATTTGATTCCTGGCAGCAAGACTCATGGCTGTCTTACTTTGAAGAAAACTGTTGACCTCCTAAGCTTCATGTAAGGAGGAATATTCATGCCTATTTCTTGGATAGTTGTGAGGTTTGAATATTACTTGAAAGTATGTAGACATATTGAAAAAACTTAATAAGTACTGGTCGTGATGATATTGATGATTGTATTTTTCACCTCTGCCACAAGGAGGAATGAATCCTGAATACTAAGAAGGACTAAACATTCAGTATGTCTCTGGTTCACAGAATTGGGATTTTGACTCAGCCCTATCCTGGGCATGCTGCTCCTAAAGTCAGAGATTTGAGGCTGTTGAGCACCATGAGGGCATCTGGAGCACAGGTGTCCACAGTCTACTATAGCTCTCTCCCCCAAAATAAATTACTTTGCCCTCTCATTGTAACTGTGTTTGGCTCGTGACACACGGTGACGAATGTGAGACTCTGAACAGATGTGGGAGGATGAGGGTGGAGCCGGTCCATAATCCCAGCCTGTCCTGCACTGCACTCATTCTCAACTGGCTTCCTTCTCAGACATGAATGTGGGTGATGGGACTTTTGTAAGGTGGTAAGGGCTACGACTAAGTTTTGTGAAGTAAACAGCCTGGGAATTTCACTGAAAACAAACAATATATCTGTTCTGTAAAATCTATTATATGTTTATTGATAAAAATATAGGGGAAAAAACAGCAGAAATATGAAACAACAATAAAAACTCACTAATTATAACTCCACTTAGCGTTGTCCACTGTTAGCACAGCCAGCATTGCAATACTTTTGGCTCGACCCATTCTCTATAATTTTCACTCAACAAAAAATTGTCAATAATTTTTGACTTTTTAAAAAAAGAGCAAACAGTTTAAGGTTATCAGCACTATTGAGAGGAGGGTACAGAGATTTCCCATATACCCTGTAGCCTTCCCCATTTACCAACATCCCCACCAGAGTGGTACTCTTGTTACAAAGGATGAGGCTACACTGACACATTATTACCCATCAAAGTCCATAGTTTAGTATGACTTGTGTCATTAGAGTAGCATATAGAGTATTTTCACTCCCCTAAAAGTCCTCTAGGCTCTGCCTGTTTATGCTTTGCCTGACTTCTGACCCTTGGAAACTGCTATTCTTTTTATTGACATCATGATTGTGCCTTTCCCAAAATGTCTTATTGTTAGAATCATACAATATGTAACTCTTTCAGTTTGCTTCTGTCCCTTAGTGATATGTACTTAAGTTTCCTCCATGTCTTTTTGTTGCTTCATAGCTCATTTCTTTTTAGCATTGAATCATATTCCATTGGCTGGATGTCCCAGAGTTTATTTATCAATTCACCTACAGAAGAGCATCTTGGTTGCTTCCAAGTTTTGCCAATTACAAATAAATTTTCTATAAACATCCATATGTAGCTTTGTGTGTAGAGACAAGATTTTATCTCGATTGTTGGATCATATGATAAGACTATGGTTAGGCAGAGTCCATAGCTGAGATGGGGTACAGATAAATGATGATTAGACTGAGCTACTCAGAATACATGACTATCTCCAAGATTAAGTAAAGACTTGTATTTCTCTCTGTTAAATGAGACAGAACTTCTTAAGTGACCTTTAAAAGTACAACTAGAATAATACCAAGATAGTAAGAAAATACCTTTATTTTTTAAAGGCCTTTGAAAAGTTGGGGCTCCTGATGGCTCTGTTGGTAAAGCATCGGCCTTCAGCTCGGGTCATGATCCCAGGAACCTGGGACTGAACCCCAGGTCAGGCTCTTTGCTCAGTGGGGAGTTGCTTCTCCCTCTCCCTCTGCCTTCTTGTGCTCTCTCTGTCAAATACATAAACAAATACATACATATATACATAAATGAAATCTTTAAAAGTATAACTAAAGGCTTTTAAAGTTTTAGTTTGATACCAAAATCACTTGCTATAAAAGATGAGTGACGATAATAGTTTACCTTTAAATAATGAATTAAATAAGATTTCTAGGGTTAAAAAGGCTTCTATCTGTCTTATTAAAGCAAATTTTCTCCAATGAATTCATCTTGAGCATGTGCTGAAGTTCTTTGCTTGTTAATGGAAAAACCAACAAGTGGCTTATGGTGTGTACCAATACGAAGTAAAATTCCACAAGCCTATCTATCCTATATGGGAAAAAATATTTATGGAACGCTATCTATCCTATATGGAAAAAAAAAAATACTCAAGGAGCTGCACTTCTATGTGCAGATATTGCTTTATTTTACATAGCTACAAAAGGTCATAACCATGAGGCTGACAGTTGAAAGCCATCTCAGAGTTCTCAGGAGAAAGTGATAGGTAACTGAACTTGTCTGTACTATGATTAGACATAGCAAGGAAAAAAAACACTTTTGACTTTAGGTAGTTGTTTCTAATATCAGATTGTTACCTCTTTATATATTTCCTTAGTTTTGCCCCAAAGATACCATGTCTTTCCTGGATCTTATGGAATTATGAATTAAGGATTTATTTGTAGTAAATATATGTTGGTTAGAGATATCTCTTCTGACTCTGTAAAGTGGCTTATTTCAAATTACAGTATGTTTTCATAAGTCTTTAAAAAAACAAGATCTAGTTATTTATTTTAGAGCAAGAGAGACAGAGCATGAGATGGGGCAGAGACAGAATTAAAGGGAAAGGGACAATCCTCAAAAAGATGCCCCACTAAGCCAGATGCGGGGCTCGATCCCAGGACCCTGAGTTCATGACCTAAGCCAAAAAAACAAGTCAGCTGCTTTTCCACCCGAGCCACCTGGGAGCCCGTGTTTTCATAGGTCTTTTTATGTGTTTCTCTGATTACAATGTTCACCCTTAAACAACATGAGCTTGAACTGCATGGGTTCACTTATTTGTGGACTTGTTACAGTACAGAACTGCAAGTAAATTTTCTCTTCCTTATGATTTTCCTTAAAAAACAAAAAAGCTTTATTTATTCACTTGACAGAGAAAGGGTAAGAGAGTACAAGCAGAGGAGAAGCAGTGGAGAGGGAGGTGCAGACTCCCTGCCTAGCAGGGAACCCCAACGTGGGACTCGATTGCAGGACCTACGGATCATGACCTGAGCCAAAAGCAGACGCTGAAATGACTGAGCAACCCAGGAGTCCCTCCTTATGATTTTCTTAAAATACTTTATCTCAAATTTACTGTAAGAGTATAGTATATACTCCATATAACATACCAAATATGTGTTAATCAAACGCTTATGTTATCAGTAAGGCTTCTGGCCAACAGTAGGCTATTAGTAGAAAAGCTTTGCAGAAGTCATAAGTTACACAAGAATTTCTGACTATGCAGGATGTTGATGCCCCAACCCTCATACTGTTCAAACATCCACTGGAATTTAGAAGCAGGTCTGTGCCTTCCAGTCAGCCTCCCCTTTATCCAGTTTCTCTTCCTGCAGCATTTGCATGGAACAGCAATCTATTCAGTCTTATTTATTTGTTTTCTGTTTACCCAATGAGAATACATACACTGTGAAGGTATTTTCTCCTGTTGTATCTTTAGTGCATTTTTAAAAGTGTTGGCCCATGGTAGGTTTTCAGTAAGTATTTGTTAAGTGGTTGAATAAATCAACAGAATAGTTACATTGTTTCTACTGAGGGATGTGCCAGGTTTATTTACTCAGACCTTTGTTAAATGGATATTTGAGTTGTTTCTGGGTTTTCAGGATTTCACAGACGATATATCGACAAGTACCCTAGATTACTCTCGTGGAGATTGTGGTCTCCTCCTTTCCATCCACTCCCTCTCCTCCTGGTGACTAGTACTACAACTACTCAGTTAACCAAACACACACCATGTAGGCCTAGATTCTTGCAGCATGAAAAGCCCACCCCTTGCTCTGATGCCATGCCAGGTCACTTCCTTGTGAATTAATTAGCATAATCCCATTTGATTATTGGCTCAGGGTTGTGCAAATGACCAGATTCAGATAAAGACATACAATATGATGATCTGGGAAAGACGGTTTCTAGATCTGGTGGGAGCAATTTTGTTTATCTCTTTCCCTGAATACAGAGAAGGGAGATTAGGGCCCTGAGGGCTTTTTGATCACAAGGCTTAATCCCTAGGATAAAGTGACAGAAATGGCAGTAAATGAGAGTAGTGCACAGGGCAGAGCCGGGAGTAAATTGGGTGCTTGACATTTTCGCACTGCTGAATCACAACATCGCTGAAGCCTTCCTCATTTCTAAGAGTCCATTAATGCAAGACCTAATGAGCTGGATATTCTAGTCCTTGCAACCCAATGACTTCTAAATGCTACCCTCCCATGTATGCTTTGTTTTGTTTTTACATGCATGTTTTATTAGGATAGAGTTCTAGAAGTGAAGCTTCTGGGTCAGAGAGTGCACAGATTTTACAGTTTGATGTAAATATACAAATTACAGAGGGTTAGATTTTAAAAAGAGACAGAAAGTGACAAGAGAAGCTAAAAAGGGACTACAGAATGGTATTAAGAAGTGGGATTTTTTTTTTTTTTTTTCCGTACTTCTCTTCAGGCCTGCCCTGATCTCTCACCGTTTATCTCTCTCACTTAGCCGGCCAGGTCTCTGAATCTGCCCTCTACTTGGGCAGAGGTGGGTAGGCCTATACTGATGGTGGCGATGGAGTGGAATAGAAAGCATTTCAGAGGAAACAGGAGAAACGTTCAGCTCATTTGTTTCTGCACAGAGGCCTTGGGTGTTTAGCTAAGGTAGATCTATAGCTACCTATTTTAACAAAGAGGAGTCATGTATGAAATTAATTTAGACTCTATGCAAACATAAAAGCAATTCAATGAGAACTATGGAAATAAGACAGGACAGCTTAGTTATGATCAAAGAAGACTTTAATGTAAAAAAAAAAAAAAAAAAAAAGGAATTTGGGCTCCATCCTGATGGCACTGACCAGGCAATATTAAGGGCTCAGGACTGCTCCCTATGAACACGCCATCCAGAGTTACAGAGGAATAGAGATTTGGTAGTGAGGTGTGTACCTTACCATACTCTCCTCTTCCAAGATACCCAGTATGGACTGCATGACTGTGTCCCTCCACCAAATGTATGTGCTCAAACCCTAATCCACAGTGGGATGGTATTAGGGGGCAGGGCCTTTGCAAGCTTTAGATGAGATCATAAAGGTGGAGCCCCTGTGATGGGATTAGTGTCCTCATAAGGAGAAACTAGAGCCCTCTCTCTGCCCTGTGAGGACCCAGTGAGAAGGCCACTGTCTACATGCCAGAAGTGGGCCCCCACTATTTCAATGGCACCTTGATCTTGGACTTCCCAGCCTCCAGAACCATGAGAAATTAGTTGTGGTTTAAGCCACTTCATCTATGGCATTTTTGTTGTAACAGTCTAACCTGACTAAGATAAGATCCCTCCTTCACCTTATCAAGGAGGCTTGGAACACTTCTCCCTTTCAAACCTCCTCCACCTGCTCCAGTGTTTCCATGCTCAGATCCCATGATATCTTTTTCCTGGATCCATACTGCATGTGCACAAGAATCCTGTGCTATGACTTGTACTCCAAGCCAACTCTGTAGCCAAATCTTCTATGAACTTGGTGTAATAGATCTATTTCCTGCAAATATACGTGCATTTGCACTTCCTTTTTCTTAGAGTTCAAAATACTACATTATTTGGCCTGAGATTTGGGAGGCTGGTGGTGGAAGAGGGGCACAGATTGCCTGCACACATCATGGCTATTATAGCAATAAAACCCCATTGGGAAAACAAGAAAGATCTTAGAGAACTGGAACACATAGGTCAGTAAAACCTAGGAGAATGCAGGAAATCAGTAATCTATAAAAATTTCTCCACCTGGTGGTTTCCCTCATCTAGTCTCATAGAATTTCAGATAGATTAGAGCACAAAAGAAGACTGTGGTGTCATAGCGTGGCAATGCATCAGCAATCAGAACAACTGGACCTAGTCTCCACCTGGCTATGAGTTTGCAGAAGGACTTGGGCAGTTGAATTTCACTTTCTGCACCTTGGTGTCATCCTCTGTTCAAAAATGTGATGGTAACAGTGACCTCTAAGCTTATCCATGCTTATACCTAGCAGATAGTAGGTGATTACTAAATTCATTCTGAGCAGGCATAATGAATCACGCTATAACCTCTCCAATTCATTCCTTGTGTAATTGTTCAATTCCATGTCCACCCTCTTAAGCAGCAGAGAGTTTGGAGAGAAAGTTCATAAATACAAAGCAAGGACAGTTCTTGGGCACATGTGATGTGGAATATACATTTTTATTTTAGATACAGTTTCAGGCATCGTTGGAAGTGAAATTGTCCAAGAGAATGGTGCATAGAGCAGTACACGTGCTTACATGCTTAGTTGGCAGCAATGGTCTCCTGAATCCAGCTCACGTAGTTGCAGACCTTGGTGTAGACACCAGGTTTGCCTTTTAGAGCACAGCCAATGCCCCAGGAGACAATGCCCTGGAGCTCTCCGTTGCAGACCACAGGGCCACCAGAGTCACCCTGTGCAAGAAGGAAGAGGCAGTAAGAACTCCCAACTATGCCAAAATGGGAAAAAGGCAAAATGCAATTTCTCCATTACCCTGGTTCTCTTTTCCCAGGTTGCTAATTCTCTAGGAAGCACCTTCCCTTCCCTTGGAAATCCAATTCTCAATCTCTGTCTGCATGCCTCTCCTTTCTTCTCCCTCCTCCTAGTTCTGCTCTTTTCTTAGTTGCAGGCATGCAGGACCAAGAAGAGGTGAGGACTGATGAATGCAATGCTGCCCAGCTACTTGTGCCTTTTTTCAGAAAGCTTCCTTCTACAATATTGCTCCTCAGCAGGGCTCCTAGATGTCCTGTTTGTACATCATCTTCTGTGTATCTTTTGACTCTTGGTCCTAGCCATTAATGTCTCAAAAAGAAAATTAATCTTGATCCCAAATCTGTCCAAGGTCCCTTATAAGCCATCCCTAACACAGCTTTTCAATCTGTGTTTTGGGGAGGGAAACTTTGTGGAATGGCATGATGTTTGACTGGAAGGTATGCAAAGAAACTGACCTGGCAAGCATCCTTTCTACCCTGCATGTAGCCCAGACAGATCATGTTGCTGCTGATCCTCCCAGGGAAGGCATCGCGGCAAGTGCTGTCAGAGAGGATGGGAGCTTGAAGACACTGCAGGTCATCAGGAAAATTTTCTGATGGGCATGAGAGCAAAAATGGAAAAGTATTTCCCACAGGAATTCTGGAAATTTTCTTTCAATCTCCCCCCCCCCCCCCCCCCCCCGTCCCTCCCCACCCTCGCTACTCTCTCAGATTGCCAGTATCTTCTATTTTGAAAGAACAACTGTTATCTGGAATGACTTCCAAACAGTTTTAATCAACAAGTTGTTCTCTCTGACGTTAGCATCAGTGACTACAGATCTTAAATCTAGAGACTCTTTCTCAAGCAGTTCTCTGCTTTAGGCTGTACCAAATCCCTTTGTTCTGCTTACCTCCTCAGTTTCTACTTCTTTGCAAATCACTAATCACACTTCAATTGAATATCTGCCATCTTTATCATGGCTCATTTTTGTTGTGTTTCCAGAAAAAGCATCTTCCTAAGATTCCATATATCTACAAACCATCCTCTGGGAAACTTGCCTTGAGTGACAATTTAGGCTAACTGAACCTCTATATGTCTTTCACTTCTAGGATTTCCAGACTTGGTGCTTTTGTTTCAGGTGACACTTACCCCCAAAACTCCAGGTATTCCCCCAGCCAGAGATGAGGCACTGGGTATCAACATCCGCACAGGATTTTGGCAGAGAGATAGTAGACACACGGGAGTTGAGGGTGGCAGGTGAGCTCAGTTTAATCAGCATGATGTCATTATCAAAGTTTTGTTCATTGTATCTGGGGTGGCGGATGACCTTGGCTGAATTGATGAATTGCTCATCACCCTCAACAATTGCGATGTTGTGGTCTCCCAGATGCACCTGGATTTGGCTGGATTAAAGGACATAAAGTTCTTTAAGGACAACTTGAGCTTTTCCCCTTTCCCAGTTCACTCCAGTCATGAACATCAGCATGAACACTATACTCTGCAAGCATTTCCACACATAGAAAATTGTGCATTAAGGCAGCTCTACCCGACATGGTGCAGGTGACGGTAACTCTTACATGGGTGTCCCGACCACTACAGACTCACAGGCCCACCCTCTTGTTAGAAAGTTAAATATGTTTAGTTCCCAAGACTAAGTGATGCCAATAATATGATGGCAGGTGGAACAGGAATTTGGAGGTGACTCCTCAGCACCTGCTACTCCTCCTCTGGTTGAGATTACATATATTATATATTGAGATTACGTATTATTCTGGGAAGATGCACCAGGAATCAGAGATATGACAAAAATTTAAGGGGGCAGAATGAACTGTTTTTATTTTTAATCTTATACCGGAAGCTTCATGTGGATTATTTCCTCCATATGCCTTTTTACCCCCCTGGTTGAGCTGTAATGATTAAGAATATTTATGGATTCATGTTCTTAAGCTAGTTCTAAGTATTCCTCATCACTCACTAGTTCCCCCCACCCCATGTCTTCAGTACCATCACTTGGAAGGACATCAGGGAACTCTAAGTTTACCTTTCCATGTAAAATTCCCTCCATGCATTTTTCAGTACCTGGGAGGAATGATTAGCCTCCTAGATCTGAATGCCTGACCCTCAAGCATAACTGTGTAGTTTGCCCTGAGTGTTCTTTGGCAGTGCTTGGGCATGAGTTGATCTGAAAGAACAGGGAGGTGAAGACTGGTTACTTACGGCCTGTAGCAGTGAGCTGCAGACACCACCCACTGGGGATTGATGAGGGAGCCACCACAGAAGAGGTAGCCCAAGTTCAGGAACACCTGGTAGGGAACAGAATTCTTCTGACAGGTGTAGCCCCCAACGATCTTGTCATCATCCTCAATGGGGACAGCAACTGACAAGGAAAAGTGGAAACTTTTAAAATCAGTTAAACAGATCAGATCTATCTTGTAGTTTCCACTTACCGCTAAGTTTTTGCAGATGAGCCAGAAAAGAGAAGATGTTTTCCGTCACACATAATCAGGAAATGGTGATAGCATAATTGTTACATTTTATTTTTTCAAAATCTCATTATTCTATTTTTATTTTTTTTTATTTTTTATTTTTTTAAACATTTTTTTAAAGATTTTATTTATTTATTTGACACAGAGAGATCACAAGTAGGCAGAGAGAGAGAGAGGAGGAAACAGGCTCCCTGCTGAGCAGAGAGCCCGATGCGGGACTCGATCCCAGGACCCTGAGATCATGACCTGAGCCGAAGGCAGCGGCTCACCCCACTGAGCCACCCAGGCGCCCTCATTATTCTATTTTTAAAACATACCCAACATATACTATTATAAGTATCTAATTTTTAAATTTATGCTTTAAATTTGATAAACATACTTTTTTTAAAAAATGTATACACTACACCCTCACACACACAAAAACACACCTGGATCAGAGACTCTTGATGTAATAAATGCCCTGAACATTACTAAGGGTATAAAGAATACTTTTCAAACAAAACTTTGCTCAGCAGCCACACAAATAGATTCAATAAATTTTGCAGTAACCACGCTTAAGTTTATTTATGATAGTTTGTATAGAGTAGATAACCCCATGACATAGCACAAAGGAACCTTTTAGAAGCCATCTAAGAATGTTCCAGCCTAGAAGGAATTGGGAGTTTTGTACTCTTGTTCCCCCAGTTTTTCTTTTGGTTCTTGCCTCAAATTTTCATGACATGATTTAACAGAATATTATATTGTTTCCTTTCCAACATTTCCCCTTATCTCCATTTTCTTTCTAACATTTTAAAATTTATCCAGCATTCTAAAGTCTGCCCACTGAATTATTAAGATTTGTATGGCTCCCAAAGTCAATGCTTGTATTATACATACCCTATTGTTGAAGTATTTTAAAGTAATTTTGGGGAAGATATTTCCATATGTATAGACTAATGCATTGAATTTATACTCATCCAATTCAGGAAAGTTTCACTGTAAGATTTGTATAAAATTCAGTAGTATGAAAAGCCAGAAATAGACATTTTTCTTTCTTCTGATGATTAAATGATATGTTATTTTTCACCAGAGAGATTTCATTAGTGAGGAAATTGTAAAACCCAGCCCCTAGCTTTCATTCATGAGAAATGAAGTAGCTTCACTTGTCAAGATCCCTGTGAAGATGTCTGTTGGTGTAGAGGAGACTCTGGCTTTGACTTTCATAGCCTCTTCAGTGAGCCCAAGACTAGTCACTAGTCCCAATTTTATCTCCCAGTGATTAACTTCAAATGCTTAGAAAGGTCAAACCAACATCTCCTTAATGTTAACTATCCTTTCCTCTTCTCTCTTTCTCCATAGATTTTACCTTGAAATTCAGGGCAATTTCTGTCTCTTTATACTTTCTGCACTAAGTACTCTTGCTCACTATCATCTTTCCCCCACAAGGGAGATTGAATTATGTATAAACTTTTGTAGAACTGTAGTCCCTCCCCTTATGCTGGTGTTGGTTATTCTTGGTTAACCAGAGTCAGGAAGCAGATGATCCATTTTCTGATGTATCTTCTGAAGGTCATTACTCACCTAAAACCACATCACAATTCCTGTAACATTTACCCCACTTCATCAGGATAGGTAGGCATTTTATCATCTCACATGAGATGAGAAAGATGAGTACTAATGATGTACTGTGTGGTCACTAACATAACACAATAATTTAAAAAAAGGTGAATACAGTACAATAAGATATTTGAGAGAGACAGAAAAACATTGTCATATATCTTTTATTATAGTACATTGTTATAATTGTTCTAAGCTATTATTAGTTTTGTTGTTAATTCCTTCCTGTGCCCAGTTTGTAAATTAACTTTTAACATCGGTATGTATATGTGGTGAAAAAAACATAGTATATATAGAGTTCAGTACTATCTGTGGCTTAAGGCACCTACTGGGAGTGGAGGTCGGGACCACAGAATATAAGGGACTACTATATACACTGTCATTTCAATATTTTAAGCTTCTTGAGTACAAGAGTTTCTATTCCACATTCATTGTTGTCGTTCAGAGTACAAACTGCAAACAAAAATATCAGGGACACACACAGAATTACTTCTTATTATAGACTCACCAGCGGCTCCCAGCAGGGCAAGGAAGATGAAGGTCTTCATGGCTGCTCCCTAGAACTGGACTGGGGAGTGTGACGAACATCTCTCATCCATAGCTATTTATACCTCCTGGTCTGACATCAACACCCATGGCCATGGGTGCCAGAAAACTGATTTTGTTGGAAACTCACTGATCCAAGTTTAGAATTGAATTCTGTGAAAAACTGAAGATAATTCAGTATCAGATTTAAACATTAGCTTTTGTCTACTTTTCCAGAAGGTTATGGGAATGGAAGTTATAAACCCACCTGGTATGATTTGTTCCCCATAACAGAGAAATAAGTTGGAGTAAGTTCACAGAAGGGGGCTACGGGTGTCCTGTATACCAGACAAAATTCTTAGATACTTGGTTGTCTCAATTGTGAACTTTTATCTTGAGGACCAACTTGAACACTATTCTCTCAATGTTTAATTAATATTGGCTCTTTAACAATTATATAATTTTTCTGTGGTATCTCTGGTCTTGGATATCCATGTTACCTTTTCATTATTAATAGGGACACCTTGTTTCCTTGAGAAAAAAAATTATTCTGAATTGAAGCTATGATTGGTCTAGACAGAAGAGTGAAAGAATCACTTACATTTATTAGAACTTATTGTATATTTTACATATATAAAACATTGCATATATTAATTTAGTAATTCTTATTACAGCCCTAGAAGATACCTATTACTATCCCCACTTTACATGTGGAAAAACTGAGGCATACAAAATTGCAAGGACTTGACCAAAACCACATAGCAAGTATACAGTGGGGTCAGGATTCCAACCCAGGAAATCTAGCTTCAGAATCTCTTTTTAACTGCTGTACAGCACTTCTTTATTAAGTTTGCCACTTTCATCTGGACAGCATGATAATGCAGAAATCTTGTCCAATGATAATGGAATTCAAATTTATGGAGTACTTCTTATGTGTCAGGCATTGTGAATCGGATTTATATACATCATTTCTTTCAATCCGTAATAAATGTTCTAATTTTTACCATTTTATAGATGGGGAGGATGAAGCGTAGAGAAATTACATGTTTTGCTCAAAGTTTTATATACTTTAGTGATCAACACAACATTCAAACTAAAGCAGCCTCATTTCTGAGGCCATGGCCTTCTGCGTGATTGATGCCATAATCATATTTAAGGAGAACAATCGGAACTTGATCAAATTAAAGGATGCCTCTAGTGAGCAGATAGAATTCTTAGAAAAATCTAAGAAATGTGTTCCTGGAGCAGGAGTTGTCCTAATTAATGAGGCATGGCAGAAACTTCCAGAATAAGTGAATCTCAGGAAGAACTAACCTCTAGCTGCATAGAACCAGATTCTCCTCCTACATATCATAATGACCTACCAGGATGTTATGTCTGTTTTATCAAATCCTCCCTCCTGAGTAGATTGTTTCTTTTACATTTGAAATGTTGCTGATAAAAAGATGACTAACTAGAAGGCAGGACTGCATTTGGGACCAGGTAATTCTATGTTGTGGGGAACTGCCCTGCACTCTATAGGATATTTATCAGCATCTCTTGCCTTAATTACAAGTACCACTAGCCCTTCCTCCCAGTTGTGATAACCAAAATATCTCCAGACACTGGTAAATGTTCCCTCAGGGTCAAAATCATCCCCAGCTGGAAACAACTGATCTAAGGAGAAAAGATGGGCAAAGCAACTCCTAAGGCCATAGTCATGGGAATGTGCCTCAAATGTTAGGACAAGGTAGGCTCTCATTAACTACTAAATGAATGGCACATAAGGCAGGGAGTCACCCTTTTCTTATCCCAAATATCTCAGAAATCCTGATGTATCTGCTGACATTTTCCTCCCCTCTCTGTGACATGGCCTTTCTTTGTTGTCCCATCCTCCCTCTGTGACTATGCCCCCCAGACATCACTTGCCAATCTCCCTGCTTCTATATTTTTAAATTTAATTTAATTTTTTCATTTTTCCAAGATTCATTGTTTGTGCATCACACCCAGTGCTCCATGCAATACGGGCCCTCCTTGATACCCACTACCAGACTCACCCAACCCTCACCCTCCTCCCCTCCAAAACCCTCAGTGTGTTTCTCAGAGTCCACAGTTTCTCATGGTTTGTCTCCCCTCTGATTTCCCCCAACTCACTTCTCCTCTATAACTCCCAATATCTTCTGTATTATTCTTTATGCTCCACAAGTAAGTGAAACCATATGATAATTGACTCTCTCTGCTTGACTTATTTCACTCAGCATAATCTCTTCCAGTTCCATCCATGTTCATACAGAGGTTGGGGATTCATCTTTTCTGATGGAGACATAATATTCCATTGTATATATAGACACTATCTTCTTTATCCATTCATCTGTTGAAGGACATCTTGGTTCTTTCCACAGTTTGGTGACTGCGGCCATTGCTGCTATGAACATTGGGGTACAGATGGCCCTTCTTTTCACTACATCTGTATCTTTGGGGTAAATATCCAGAAGTGCAATTGCAGGGTCATAGGGTAGCTATATTTTTAATTTCTCAAGGAATCGCCATACTGTTTTCCAAAGTGGCTGCACCAACTTGCATTCCCACAAACAGTGAAGGGGGTTCCCCTTTCTCCACATCCTCTCCAACACATGTTGTTTACTGTCTTCTTAATTTTGGGCATTCTAACTGGTGTAAGGTAGTATCTTAATGAGGTTTTGATTTGAATCTCCCTGATGGCTAATGATGATGAACATTTATTTATGTGTCTGTTAGCCAGTTGTATGTCTTCTTTGGAGAAGTGTTTGTTCATATCTTCTGCCCATTTTTTGACATGATTATCTGTTTTGTGTGTGTTGAGTTTGAGAAGTTCTTTATAGATCTTGGATATCAGCCCTTTGTCTGTAGTGTCATTTGTGACTATCTTCTCCCATTCTGTGGGTTGCCTCTTTGTTTTGTTGACTGTTTCCTTTGCTGTGCAGAAGCATTTGATCTTCATGAGGTCTCAAAAGTTCATTTGCACTTTTTTTCCTTTGCCTTTGGAGAAATTTGATTGTTGTTGTTGTTTTGGAGACATGTTTTGAAAGAAGTTGCTGTGGCCGGTGTCCAAGAGGTTACTGCCTATGCTCTCCTCTAGGATTTTGATACCTGGGAATAAACCTAACCAAAGAAGTAAGGGATTTGTACTCGAGGAACTACAGAACACTCATGAAAGAAACTGAAGAAGACAAAAAAAGATGGGAAAGCATCCCATGCTCATGGATTGAAAGAAAAAAACATTGTCAAAATATCTATACTGCCTAGAGCAATCTATCATTTCAATGCCATCCCAATCAAAATTCCACGGCATTTTTCAAAGAGCTGGAACAAACAATACTAAAATTTGTATGGAGCCAGAAGAGAGCATGAATTGCTAAGGAAATGCTGAAGAAAAAAAACTAAGTGGGGGGCATCATGTTGTCTAATTTCAAGCTTACTACAAAGCCATGATCACCAAGACAGCATGGTACTGGCACAAAAACAGACACATAGAGCAGTGGAACAGAGTAGAGAGCCCAGCAATGGACCCCCAACTTGTGGTCAACTAGTCTTCCACAAAGCAGGAAAAAATATCCAGCGGAAATTTCAGTAAATGGTGCTGGGAAAATTGGACAGCTATATGTAAAAGAATGAAACTCAACCATTCTCCTTCCACCATACACAAAGATAAACCTGAAATGGATAAAAGACCTCAATGTGCGGCAGGGATCTATTTTAAACTTATTAAGGAATCTCCACACTGTTTTCCAAAGTGGCTGCACCAACTTGCATTCCCACCAACATTGTAAGAGTGTTCCCCTTTCTCCAAATCCTCTCCAACAAACATTGTTTCCTGTCCTATTCATTTTGGCCATTCTAACTGGTGTAAGGTGGTATCTCAATGAGATTTTGATTTGAATTTCCCTGATGGCTAATGATGATGAACACTTTTTCATGTTTCTATTAGCCATTTGTATGTCTTCTTTGGAGAAGTGTCTGTTCATATCTTCTGCCCATTTTTTGACATGATTATCTGTTTTTTGGGTGTTGAGTCTGAGGAGTTCTTTATATATCCTGGTTATCAGCCTTTTGTCTGTAGTGTCATTTGTGAATATCTTCTCCCATTCCATGGGTTGCCGCTTTGTTTTGTTGACTGTTTCCATTGCTGTGCAGAAGGTTTTGATCTTGATGAAGTCCCAAAAATTCATTTTTGCTTTTGTTTCCTTTGTCTTTGGAGACATGTCCTGGAAGAAGTTGCTGTAGCCAATGTCAAAGAGGTTACCGCTTATGTTTTTCTCTAGGATTTTGATTCTAAAGTGTCCCTCTGACATTCTTAGAGACTCACCAAACATCCAGATATGAAATGAATTTAATAAATCATCCCTTGCTCCCCATGTTCATGATGAGGAAGCTGTGATCCTCATAGAAGTTTCTGGCAAAGTCAGGACTCAGATTGAATCTCTGGATTTCCTCTGACATGTTGAACTTGATCTGAGCCCTGTGCTCCCATAAACAGTGACTGTTAAAAATACTCAGAATTTTGGGTTTGGGGAAATGGCTTACCACAAAGAACTACCCTTCCACACAGGAGTTACTAGAGACTTTGCCACTCTTTCTTGTGACTCCCATAAAACTCAGGATGACTCTCTTATTTACCTGTGACAAAACTAAACACAGATCTTTCCCTGCTTTACTTGAACCTGCTGAAGTGGCCAGAACTGACCCTCCCAACTCCCCATTCTTTGTCTCATGAGTGATTAGCTAAGCTTACAATTCCCTTTTCCCCTGAAACAGGTTAAACACAGAGAAAACAATTTTTGTTCAGCTGACTGAGAAGTCCTCTGACTGAAAACAACTATTTTTCTCAACGACAAATCTCCCCACCTGTAACACATTTATTTCTCCCTCTAGAAGTCTTAAGGCAAAACCATCCTGCTGAGACACTCTGATCTTTAGATCTGGGTGTTCTTACTGCAATAGTCTGAATAAAATCAATCCTCTTACTGTTCAGTTTTTGTCTTTGACATTTATGACTCTTCAGTGCCCTACACTCTTGTTTTAAGTTAGCCTTATAAGAGAACTTCTTAACTAAACCCCCTCTACAAAAATATGAAACAAATAGTGGGTTCTGTCAGGGATATTGGTCTACAATTTTCTTGTAATGTCCTACCTTCTCTGGCTTTGCTATTAGACTCACACTGGCTTCTTACAATGAGTTTGGAAGTGTTCCCTCCTCTTCAACTTTTTGGAAGAGTCTGAGAAGGATGGTATTAATTTCTCTTTAAATGTTCACTAGAATTTGCCAGTGAAAATGTCTGGTCCTGGGATTTTCTGTAGTGGGAGGTTTTTGATTACTGAGTCACTTTCTACTCCTCACCGATCTGTTCAGATTTTCTAATAATAAAGTGCTTACAACAGGGAGTTCTAATGGGAAATAGGAAATGTTACATAAATGCTTATTAAATGAAATGACTGTGACTTTAGTATCTCCATATTTTCCAGGCTTCTGGGGATGCCTTTCTTCCCCAATGTCCAAATATTTTTGTGAAGTCCTATATAGTGGTGAAGAGCAAGGACTCTGGGGTCTAGCTTCTAGGATTTGATTCCTGGCAGCAGGAATTACTAGCTGTCTTACATTGGAAAAATACAATTGACCTCCTAAGCTTCATGTAAGGAGGAATATTAATGCCTGTTTCATAATATAGTTGTGAGGCTTGAATATTACTTGAAAGTATGTAAGAAAGGTGTGACATGTTGAAAAAACTTAATAAGTACTGGTTGTGATGATATTGATGATGATTGTGTTTTTCACCCTGAATACTAAGAAGGAATAAACCTTCTGTGTATCTCTGGTTCACAGAATTGTGCATTTTGGCTCAGCCCTATCCTGGGGCATGCTGCTCCTAAAGTCAGCGATTCGAGGCTATTGAGCACCATCGGGACATCTGGAGCACCAGATGTCTGCAGCCTAATAATATAGCTCTCCCCGGAAATAAATTACTCTGCCCTCTCTTTGTAACTGTGTTTCATTTGTAACACACAGTGATGAATGTGAGACTCTGAACAGATGTGGGAGGATGAGGGTGGAGCTGATCCGTAATCCCAGCCTGCCCTGCACTGCACTCATTCTCAGCTGGCTTCCTTCCCAGACATGAATGTGGGTGATGGACTTTTGTAAGGTGGTAAGGGCTACGACTAAGTTTTGTGAAGTAAACAGCCTGGGAATTTTACTAAAAATGAACAATATATCTGCTCTGCAAAATGTACTACATTCTTTTTTTTTTTTCTAGTGTTCCAAGATTCATTGTTTATGCACCACACCCAGTGCTCCATGCAGTACATGCCCTCCTTAATACTCACCACCAGGCTCACCCATTCCCCCAACACCCTTTCCCTCTAAAACCCTCAGTTTGTTTCTCAGAGTTCACAGTCTCTCATGGTTCATGTAAATCTATTACATGTTTATTGAGAAAAATATAGGGAAAAAAACCAGCAGAAATATGTAACAACAATAAAAACCTCACTAATTATAACTCCACTTAATATTGCCCCCTATAGCACAATCAGCATTGCAATACTTCTGGCTCTGCCCATTCTCTATAATTTTCACTCAACAAAAAAAAGAGTTAATATTTTTTTTAAGAGCAAGCATTTAAGGCTATCAACAATATTGAGAGGAGGGTACAGAGATTTCCCATATACCCCATGGCCTCACCAGTGCATACCCTGTCCCATTTCCAACATCCCCACCAGAATGGTCCACTTACTACAAAGGATGAGCCTACACTGACACATTATTACCACTCAAAGTCCATAGTTTACCACAGTATTCACTCTTCTTGCTGTTGTATAGTCTATGGGTTTGAACAGATTTATAATGAATGAGATGTGTCCTTAGAGTAGCATACAGAGTATTTTCACTGCCCTAAAAGTCCTCTGACTTCTGACACTTGGAAACTGCTATTCTTTTTATTGACATCATGACTGTGCCTTTTCCAAAATGTCTTATTGTTAGAATCATACAATATGTAGCTCTTTCAGTTTGCTTCTGTCCCTTAGTGATATGTACTTAAGTTTCCTCCATGTCTTTTTGTTGCTTCATAGCTCATTTCTTTTTAGCATTGAATCATATTCCATTGGCTGGATGTCCCAGAGTTTATTTATCAATACACCTACAGAAGAGCATCTTGGTTGTTTCCAAGTTTTGCCAATTACAAATAAATTTTCTATAAATATCCATATGTAGCTTTGTGTGTAGAGACAAGATTTTATCTCAATTGTTGGATCATATGATAAGACTATGGTTAGGCAGAGTCCATAGCTGAGATGGGGTACAGATAAACAATGATCAGACTGAACTACTCAGAATGCATGACTATCTCCAAGATTAAGTAAAGACTTGTATTTCTCTCCATTAAATGAGACAGAACTTCTTAATTGACTTTTAAAGTACAACCAAAATAATACTAAATTAGTAAGTAAATGTTATTATTTTTAAAGGCCTTTGAACATTTTATTTCAATACCAAAATCACTTGCCATAAAAATTGAATGATGAGAATACTGACATTAAATAATGAATTAAATATTTTGGGGGGGGTAAAAGAAGCTTCTATTCATCTTATTAAACCAACTTTCCTCAGATGAATTCATCATGAGCATATGCTGAAATTTTTTGGTTATTAGTGGAAAAACTAACAAGTGGATTATGGTGTGTACCAGTCTGAAATAAACTTCCACATCTATCTCCAATATCTATACTATGTGAGAAAAAGATAGAAGCCTAGCTCCTTACACAAGGAGCTAGGCTTCCATGTGCAGGTATTGCTTTATTTTACATTGCTGTGAGAGCTCATAACCATGAGGATGACAGCGGAGAGCCATCTTAGAGTTTTCAGAACAAGTAGTAAGTAAAGTACTATGATTAGACACAGCAAGACAAAACCACTTTTGACTTTAGGAAGTTGTTCCTAATCTCAGATTATTACCTCTTTATATATTTCCTTATTTTTGCCCCAAAGATCCCATGTCTTCCTGGATCTTAATGAATTCTGAACTAGATGTTTATTTGAAGTAAATACATATTGTTGAGAGATACCTCTTCCAGCTCTACAAAGTGGCTTCCTTACTTGTTAATTTTAGCCATTCTGACTAGTGTGAGGTGGTATCCCACTGTGGTTTTGATTTGTATTTCCCTGATGCCGAGTGATGTTGAGCACTTTTTCATGTGTCTATTGACCATTTGGATGTCTTCTTTGCAGAAATGTCTGTTCATGTCTTCTGCCCATTTCTGGATTGGATTCTTTATTCTTTGGGTGTTGAGTTTGATAAGTTCTTTATAGATTTTAGATACTAGTCCTTTATCTGATATGTCATTTGCAAATATCTTCTCCCATTCTGTCAGTAGTCTTTTGGTTTTGTTAACTGTTTCCCTTGTTGTACAAAAGCTTTTTATCTTGATGAAGTCCCAGTAGTTCATTTTTGCCCTTGCTTCCCTTGCCTTTGGCGATGTTTCTAGGAAGAAGTTGCTGTGACTGAGGTCGAAGAGGTTGCTGCCTGTGTTTTCCTCCAAGATTTTGATGAATTCCTGTCTCACATTGAAGTCATTTCAACCATTTTGAGTCTATTTTTGTGTGTGGTGTAAAGAAATGGTCCAGTTTCATTCCTCTGCATGTGGCTGTCCAATTTTCTCAACACCACTTGTTGAAGAGACTGCCTTTTTTCCATTGGCCATTCCTTCCTGCTTTGCCAAAGATTAGTTGACCATAGATTTGAGGCTCCATTTCTGGGGTCTGTATTCTGTTCCATTGATCAATGTGTCTGTTTTTGTGCCAGTACCATACTCTCTTGATGATGACAGCTTAGTAATAGAGCCTGAAGTCTGGAATTGTGATGGCACTAGCTTAGGTTTTCTTTTTTTAACATTCCTCTGGCTATTTGGAGTCTTTTCTGGTGCTATATAAATTTTAGGATTATTTGTTACATTTCTTTGAAAAAAGTTGGTGGTATTTTGATAGGGATTGCATTAAATACATAGATTGCTCTAGGTAGCATAGACATTTTCACAATATTCATTGTTCCAATCCATGGGCATGAAACATTTTTCCATTTCTTTGTGTATTCCTCCATTTCTTTCATGAATATTCTATAGTTTTCTGAGTACAGATTGTTTGCCTCTTTGGTTAGGTTTATTCCTAGATATCTTATGGTTTGGGGTGCAATTTTAAATGGAATCAACTCCTTAATTTCTTTTTCGTTTGTCTTGTTGTTGGTTTAATAGAAATGCAACTGACTTCTGTGCATTGATTTTATATCCTGACACTTTACTGAATTCCTGTATGAGTTCTAGCAGATTTGGAGTGTAGTCTTTTGGGTTTTCCACATAAAGTATCATACCATCTTCAGAGTGATAGTTTGACTTCTTCTTTGCTGGTTCAGATGCCTTTAATTTCTTTTTGTGGTCTGATTGCTGAGGCTAGGACTTCTAGTACTATGTTGAATAGCAGTGGTGATAATGGACATCCCTACTGTGTTCCTGACCTTAGCAGAAAAGCTCTCGGTTTTTCTCCATTGAGAATGATATTCACTGTGGAATTTTCATAGATGGCTTTGATGATATTAAGGTATGTAATCTCTATCTCTACACTTTGAAGAGTTTTGATCAAGAAAGGATGCTGTACTTTGTCAAATGCTTTTTCAGCATCTCTTGAGAGTATCATGTGGCTTGTGTTCTTTCTTTTATTAATGTATTTTATTACATTGATTGATTTGTGGATGTTGAACCAACCTTGCAGTCCTGCGATGAATCCTACTTGGTCATGGTGGATAATCCTTTTAATGTACTGTTGGATCCTATTGGCTAGTATTTTGGTGAGAATTTTCACATCTATGTTCATCAAGGATATTGGTCTATGATTCTCTCTCTCTCTTTTTTTTTTAGAAGATTTTATTTATTTATTTGACAGAGATCACAGTAGGTAGAGAGGCAGGCAGAGAGAGAGAAGGAAACTGGATCCTCACTGAGCAGAGAGCCCAATGCAGGGTTCCATCCCAGGACCCTGAGATCATGACCTGAGCCAAAGACTGAGGCTTAAACCCACTGAGCCACCCAGGTGCCCCTGTAATTCTCTTTTTGATGGGGTCTTTGTCTGGTTTGGGGATTAAGGTAATGCTGCCTCATAAAATGAGTTTGAAAGATTTCCTTCAATTTCTATTTTTTGGAACAGTTTCAGGAGAATAGGAATTAATTATTCTTTAAATGTTTGGTAGAATTCCCCTGGGAAGCCATCTGGACCTGGGCTCTTATTTTTGGGAGATTTTTGATGACTGCTTCAATCTCCTTACTGGTTATGGGTCTGTTCGGGTTTTCTATTTCTTCCTGGTTCAGTTGTGGTAGTTTATATGTCTCTAGAAATGCATCCATTTCTTCCAGATTGTCAAATTTGCTGGCATAGAGTTGCTCATAATATTTTCTTATAATTGTTTGTATTTCTTTGGTTTTGGTTGTGATCTCTCCTCTTTCATTCATGATTTTATTTATTTGGGTCATTTCTCTTTTCTTTTTGATAAATCTGGCCAGGGGTTTATCAATATTATTAATTCTTTCAAAGAACCAGCTCCTAGTTTTGTTGATTTGTTCTACTCTTTTTGTTTGTTTGTTTCTATTTCATTTATTTCTGCTCTGATCTTTATTATTTCTCTTCTCCTGCTGGATTTAGGAGAAGAAGAGCTGTTCTTTCTCTAGCTCCTTTAGATGTAGGGTTAGGTTGTGTATTTGAGAACTTTCTTGTTTCTTGAGAAAGGCTTGTATCACTATATACTTTCCTCTCAAGACCACCTTTGCTGCATCCCAAAGATTTTGAACAGTTGTG
Source organism: Mustela nigripes (assembly GCF_022355385.1). NCBI lineage: Eukaryota > Metazoa > Chordata > Mammalia > Carnivora > Mustelidae > Mustela > Mustela nigripes. Next base: position 11,879,382 of record NC_081560.1, on the reverse strand, counting down.
TTTTCAATTTCATTTGTTTCCATGAATTTTTTCAACTCTTTTTTAATTTCCTGGTTGACCCATTCATTCTTTAGTAGGATGCTCTTTAGCCTCCATGTATTTGAGTTCTTTCTAACTTTCCTCTTGTGGTTGAGTTCTAGTTTCAAAGCATTGTGGTCTGAATATATTCAGGGCATGTTCCCAATCTTTTGGTAGCAGCTGAGACCTGATTTGTGACCCAGGATGTGATCTGTTCTGGGGAATGTTCCATGTGCACTAGAGAAGACTGTGTATGTCCCAACATGTTGCTTTGGGATGGAATGTTCTGAATATATCTGTGATGTCCATCTGGTCTCGTGTGTCATTTAAAGTATTTATTTTCTTGTTGATCTTTTTCTTAGATAGATAGATATCTATTTCAGTGAGGGGGGATGTTAAAGTCCCCTACTCTTACTGTATTACTGTCAATGTGTTTCCTTGATTTTGTTATTAATTGGTTTATGTAGTTGGCTGCTCCCATGTTAGGGGCATAGATATTTAAAATTGTTAGATCTTCTTGTTGGACAGACCCTTTAAGTATGATATAGTGTCTTTTCTCATCTCTTATTATAGTGTTTGGCTTAAAATATATTTTTTCTTATATAAGGATTGCCACACAGCTTTCTTTTGATGCCATTAGAATGGTAAATTGTTTTCCATCCCCTCACTTTAAATCTGGAGGTGTGTTTGGGTCTAAAATTAGTTTATGTATCAATGGGTCTTGTTTTGTTTTTTAAATCCATTCTGATGCCCTGTGTCTTTTGAGTGGGGGCATTTATCCCATTTACATTCAGGGTAACTGTTGAAAGATAGGAATTTAGTGCCATTGTATTGCCTGTAGGTGACTATGGTCACATATATATATATATATGTGTGTGTGTGTGTGTGTCTGTGTGTGTGTCTGTGTGTGTGTGTGTGTGTTTCTGTCCTTAAAATTTGGGGAGGCAGTTTCTTCTAATAGACCAAAACACACCAAAATTCTGGTGTGTGGTTCTGTTCTATTCACCAGCCTGATTATATATTTTTTTCCTTTCTTTTTCTCCTGGCTTTCGGTCTCTTCTGATTTGTTTAGTGTATATTTTTCTAGTGTCATTGTTACTCTTTAAGCATTTTTGTTCTCTCATTCATCTATTCTTTGGATAAAATGACAAGGAGGAAAAACTCACTTCAGAAAAAAGAACAGGAGGCAGTACTGACATTTAGGGACCTAATCAATATGGACATTAGTAAGATGTTGGAACTAGAGTTCAGAATGATGTTTATAAAGATACTAGCTGGTCTTGAAAAAAGCATATAAGATACTAGAGAATCCCTTTCTGGAGAAGTAAAAGAACTAAAAGCTAACCAAGTTGAAATTTTAAAAAGTTATTAATGAGGTGCAATTAAAAATGGAGCCTCTTACTGCTAGGATAAATGAGGCAGAAGAGAGAATTAGTGATCTAGAACATCAAATTATGGAGAATAAAGAATTTGACAAAAATAGAGATAAACAACTACTGGATTATGAGGGGAGAATTCCAGAGATAAGTAATACCCTAAGATGAAACAATATTAGAGTAATTGGGATCCCAGAAGAAGAAAGAGAGAGAGGGGCAGAAGGTATATTGGAGCAAATTATAGCAGAGAACTTCCCGAATTTTGGGAAAGGAAAGAGGCATCAAAATCCAGGAGGTCCAGAGAATCCCCCTCAAAATCAATAAAAATAAGTCAACACCCTATCATCTAATAGTAATACTGGCAAGTCTCAGAGACAAAGAGAAAATCCTGAAAGCATCTTGGAACAAGGAGTTTATAAACTACAAAGGTAGAAATATTATATTGTGATGAGACCTATCCATAGAGATCTGGCAGTCCAGAAAGGACTGGCATGATGCAGTCAGAACACTAAATGAGAAAAGTATGTAGCCAAGAATAGTAAATCCAGCTAGGCTGTCATTGAAAATAGAAGGATAAATAAAAAGCTTCCAGGACAAACAAAAACTGAAAGAATTTGCAAACACCAAACCAGCCTTACAGAAAATATTGAAAGGGGTTCTCTCAGCAAAGAGAGATGGTACATACACAATGAATCTAGGAACACTGAAAAAACAAAATCAAATAAATAAATAAATAAATAAATAAATAAATAAATAGGTATGGATAAGATAAAATGTTGGTTAAAATAGAAAAAAGGAAAAATTTTTAAAAAATGGAAAAAGAAAAAAAGAAAATTTTTTAAATTTAACTTTGAAAGACTCAAGAATCATGGGAAAAAGCCATTGATTCTATGTGCTGTATTCCCCTAGTGCTGTTGTCTTGCAGTTCTCCTTGACTGGTTCACTTGGTCTTGGATGAATGTTCTTTTTAATCTTCTGGGTGCGGGGCCTGTTGCAGCAAATGTCTTTGCCCAAGGCATAATTGCAGCACCCTTGCTAGGGGCCAGGCGAAGTAATCTGCTTGGGTTTGTTCTCAGTAACTTTTGTTTCTTGAAAGTTTCCCATACAGTTTTGGAATATGAGAATGAAAATGGCGGCCTCCCAATCTCTGGCCCTGGAGGAGCTTTATTCATAGAATTGCTGCTATTCTTTTCTTTGATCTCCTGTTGAGTTTGTAGGTGTTTGTAATGGTTTGATAACTATCTAGCTGAACTCCTGGGACCTGATGATATTGGTTCCTTTCCTGTAGGTCTTTTTTTAAAGAAAAAATGACTTATTTATTTATTTTAGAGTGAGAGAGAGCATGATGGGGAAGATTAAAGGGAGAGAGAATCCTCTAACAGATTCCCCACTAAGCCAGATGCAGGGCTCCATCCCAGCACCCTGAGATCATGACCTGAGCCAAAATCAAGTCAGCCACTTAACCAACTGAGCCATCTGGGGGTCCTCATTTTCATAGGTCTTCTTATGTGTTTCTGATTACACAGTTGACCCTTAAACAATATGGAGTTTGAACTGCATGGGTCCACTGATTTGTGACTTCTTACAGTACAACTGTAAGTGAATTTTCTCTTCCTTATGATTTTCTTAATAGCATTTTTTCTCTACTTTATTGTAAGAATATAGTTTGTAGGACATATATGAAACATGTTAATCAACTGTTTATGTTATCAGTAAGGCTTCTGGCCAATAGTAGGCTATTAGTAGTTAAGTTTGGGGGAAGTCATAGGTTACAGAAGGATTTTTTACTATGCAGGGTGTAGGTTCCCCAACCCTCACATTTCAAATATCCACTATACTTCTTGGCAGGTCTATACATTCCAGTCAGCTACACCTTTATCCAGTTTGATTTCCCTGTAGCATTTGCATGGATCAGCACTACATTCTTTTCATTTGTTTTCTATTTATCGAGTGAGAATACATATATCATGAAGGCAGGGTTTTGACTGTTTTCTTCTGCTGTACCTTAAGTTCATAAAACAGGACCGGTATATTGTAGTTGTTCAATAAATATTTTGGGTAAGTGCTTGAATAAATGAGTAGAATAGTTACATTGTCTCCACTGAGGGACATGTCAGGTTTATTTAAACAATATTCTATTAAATGAATATTTGAGATGTTCCTGGGTTTTCAGTATTTCATAGACAATATATTGATAAGCACCCTAGATTATTCTGGTGGAGACTGTGTCCTCTTCCTTTATATCCACTCCTCCTTCTCTTGGTGACTAGCCTTATAACTACTCAGTTAACCAAGCATATACCATGTAAGCCATATTTCTCACAGAATGTAAAGTCCACCCTTTGCTCTGATGCCACGCCGTATCGCTTTATTGTAAATTAATCAGCATAATCCCATTTAATTATTGGCTCAGCGTTGTACAAATGACTGAATTTAGTGAGACACACAATATGATGACTGCCAGGGGCATCTGGGAAAAAAAGCTCTCCAAAAATGTTGGGAGCAACTTTGTTTAACTCTTTCCCTGGATACAGACAAGGGAGAGTAGGCCCCTGAGGGCTTTTTGATCACAAGGCTTTATCCCTAGGATAAAGTGACAGAAATGACAGTAGTGCACAGGACAGAGCCGGGAGTAAATTGGGTCCTTGACATTTTTGCACTGCTGAATCACAGCATCCCTGAAGCCTTCCCCATTTCTAAGCTTCCATAAATGCAAGACCTAATGAGCTGGATATTCTATTCCTTGCAAACAAATGACTTCTAAATGCTACCCTCTCATGTATACTTTGTTTTGTTTTTATATGCATGTTTTAACAGGATAGAGTTTGAGAATTGAATTTTCTGGGTCAAAGAGTGTACAGATTTAACATTTTAATATACATTTGCAAATTACAAAGGGTTAGATTTTAAAAAGACAAGAGACAGAAAGTGACAAGAGAAGCTGAAAAGAGACTATAGAATGGTATCAAGAAATGGGATTTGTTTATTTGGGCTGGCCCTGATCTCTCACCTTTTATCTATCTCACTTAGCCTGCCAGGGTCTCTGAATCTGCCCTCTACTTGGGCTGAAGTTGGTAGGCGTATATTGATGGTGGGGATGGAGTGGACTTATAGAAAGCATTGAAATGGAAATAAGACAGGACAGCTTAGTTATGATCAAATAGTTAGCCTCAAATACAATGAAAAGGAATTTGGGCTCCACCCTGGTGACATTGACAAGGCAATATTAAGGGCTCAGGACTGCTCCCTATGAACACGCCATCCAGAGTTACAGAGGAATAGAGATTTGGTAGTGAGGTGTGTACCTTCCCATACTTTCCTCTTCCAAGATACCCAGTATGGACTGCATGACTGTGTCCCTCCACCAAATGTATGTGCTCAAACCCTAATCCACAGTGGGATGGTATTAGGGGGCAGGGCCTTTGCAAGCTTTAGATGAGATCATAAAGGTGGAGCCCCTGGAATGGGATTAGTGTCCTTATAAGGAGAGACTAGAGCCCTCTCTCTGCCCTGTGAGGACCCAGTGAGAAGGCCACTGTCTACATGCCAGAAGTGGGCCCCCACTATTTCAATGGCACCTTGATCTTGGACTTCCCAGCCTCCAGAACCATGAGAAATTAGTTTGTGGTTTAAGCCACCTAGTCTATGGCATTTTTGCTGTAACTGTCTAAACTGACTAAGATAATATCCCTCCTTCACCTTATCAAGGAGGCTTGGAACATTTCTCCCTTTCAAACCTCCTCCACCTGCTCCAGTGTTTCCATACTCAGATCCCATGATATCTTTTTCCTGGATCCATACTGCAAATGCACAAGAATCCTGTGCTACGACTTGTACTCCAAGCCAACTCTGTAGCCAAATCTTCTATGAACTTGGCGTAATAGATCTATTTCCTACAAACGTACATGCATTTGCACTTCCTTTTTCTTAGAGTTCAAAATACTACATTATTTGGCCTGAGATTTAGGGGACTGGTGGTGGAGAAGGGGCGCAGATTGCTTGCTAACGTCATGGCTGCTATAACAATAAAACCCCATTAGGAAACAAGAAAGATCTTAGAGAACTGGAACTCATAGGTTAGTAGAACCTTGCAGAATTCAGGAAATTGGTGATTTGTAAAAATTTCTCCACCTAGTGGTTTCCCTCATCTAGTCTCACAGAGTTTCAGATGGATTAGAGCACAGAAGGAGACCATGGTGTCACGGCAATGGCAATGCATTAGCAATCAGGATAGCTGGAGCTTGGTCTCTGCCTGACTACTATGAGCTTACCAAAGGACTTTGGGCCATTGAATTTCACTTTCTGCACCTTGGTGTCATTCTCTGTTCAAAATGTGACAATAACAATGACCTCTAGGCTTAGGGGACCACACAAAGCCTAGCAGATAGTAGGTGATTAATAAATTCATTTTGAGCAGGCAGAATGAATCACAATGTATCCCTTCCAATTCATTCCTCCTATAATTGTTCAGTTCTATGCCCACCTACTTACACAGCAGTAAGTTTGAAGAGAAAGTTAATAAATCAAAGTAAGGACAGTTCATGGACACACAGGATGTGGAGCAAAATGTTTTTATTTAGATACTGTTTTCAGGCATAGTTGGAAGTTGAAATTGACCAAGAGGATAGTACATAGAGTATGACACATGCTTACATGCTTAGTTGGCAGCAATGGTCTCCTGAATCCAGCTCACGTAGTTGCAGACCTTGGTGTAGACACCAGGTTTGCCTTTTTGAGCACAGCCAATACCCCAGGAGACAATGCCCTGGAGCTCTCCGTTGCAGACCACAGGGCCACCAGAGTCATCCTGTGCAAGAGGGAAGAGACAGTAAGAACTCCCAACTATGCCAAGATGGGAGCAAGATTCAGCGTTGTTTCTCCATGACCCTGGGTCTGTTTTCCCACGTTGCTGATTCTCTAGGAAGCATCTTCCCTTTCCCTGGATATCCAATTCTTAATCTCTGATGGTATACCTCTCCTTTCTCCTCCCTCCTTCTAGCTCCTGCTCTTTTCTTAGTTGCAGGCACACAGGGCCAAAAGAGGAAGGACTTATGAGTGCAATGCTACTCAAGTAACCCTATTTTTTTTTTTTTTTCAGAAAGATTTCTTCTACAATATCACTCCTAAATAGGGCACCTGGATGTCCTCTTTCCACGCCATCTTCTGTGTATCTTTTTACCCTTATCCCTAGCTCTTTATATATCAAAAAGAAAATTTATTACTGATCACAAATCTATCCATGGTCCCTTATAATCCATCACAGAGATAGCTTTTCAGCCTGTGTTTTGGGAAAGGGAATTATTGTGGAAGTGCATGTAGAAAAAGAAACTAACCTGACAAGAATCCTTTCCACCCTGCAGGTAACCCAGACAGATCATATTGCTGGTGATTTTGCCAGGGTAGGCATTGTGGCAAGTGCTGTCAGAGAGGATGGGAGCTTGAAGACACTGCAGGACATCAGGAAACTTTTCTGTGGGGCAGGAGAGTAAAAATGGAAGAATATTACCTATAGGATTCCTGGAGATTTCTTTGCCTATCTCCCTTTACCTTCCCTACTGTTTCAGATTGCCAGTATCTTCTGTTTTGGAAGAACAGTTATCTGGAATGACTTCTAAACAGTTTTCATCAACAAGTTGTTCTCTCTGACATTAGCATCAGTGACTACAGATCTCAAATCTAGAGACTCTTTCTCAAGCAGGTCTCTACTTTAGACTGTACCAAATCTCTCTGTTGTGCTTACCTCCTCAGTTTCTATTTCTTTGCAAATCACTAATCACACTTCAATTAAATATCTGCCATCTTTATCATGGCTCATTTTTGCTGTGTTTCCCAGCAAAAGCATCTTCCTAAGATTCCATTTATCTACAAACGATCCTCTGGGAAACTTGCCTTGAGTGACAATTCAGACTAACTGAGCCTCTGCATGTCCTTCACTTCTAGGATTTCCAGACCTGGTGCTTTTGCTCCAGGTGACACTTACGCCCAGTACTCAGGGTGTTCCCCCAGCCAGAGATGAGGCACTGGGTACCAGCAGCTGCACAGGATTTTGGCAGAGAGATAGAAGACACTCGAGAGTTGAGGGTGGCGGGAGAGCTCAGTTTAATCAGCATGATGTCATTATCTATAGTGTTTTGGTTGTATCTGGGGTGGCGGATGACCTTGGCTGAATTGATGAATTGCTCACCACCCTCAGAGACTGCGATGTTGTGTTCTCCCAGACGCACCTGGATTCGGCTGGATCAAAGAATGCAAAGCTTTTAAGGACCAAGTTGAGCTTTTCCCTTTTCCCAGTTCACCTGTCATGAGCATTGGCACGAACACCATCCCCCATAAGCATTTCCACACACAGAAAATTGTGCATTAAGATAGCCCTATCAGACATGGTGCAGGGGACCATGACTTTAAGGTGGGTGTCCCTACCAGTACAGACTCACAGCCCACCATCTTGTTAGAAGGTTAGTTCCCATGACTAGTGATGCCAATAAAACGATGTTAGGTGAAGCAGGAATTGGTGATGACTTCTCAGCACCTGCCACTTCTCCTCTGGTTCAGATTATGTATTATTCTGGGGAGATGTGGCAGGAATCAGAAACATGACAGAAATTTAAGGAGGCAGAATGAACTATGTTCATTTTCAATATTGTACTGCAGGCTTCATGTGGATTATTTCCTCCATATTGAGCTATAATGATTAAGAATATTTATTGATTCATGCTCTTGAGCTAGTTCAGAGTATTCTTCATCACTCACTAGTTCCCCTCTCCCCATGTCTTTGGTACCATCACTTGGAAGGACATCAGGGAACTCTAAGTTTACCTTTCCATGTAAAATTCCCTCCATATATCATTGAGTGCCTGGGGGGAAAGATTAGCCTCCTAGAAATGAACGCTCCCCCCCCTCAAGCATAACTGTGTAGTTTGCCCTGAGTGTTCTTTGGCTTTGCTGGGGCATGAGTGTTCTGAGAGAACAGGGAGGTGAGGACTGGTTACTTACGACTTGTAGCAGTGAGCTGCAGACACCACCCACTGGGGATTGATGAGGGAGCCACCACAGAAGTGATAGCCCGAGTTCAGGGACACCTGGTAGGGAATGGAATTCTTCTGACAGGTGTAGCCGCCAACGATCTTGTCATCATCATCAATGGGGAAAGCAGGTGGCCAGGAAAAGTTGGAAACAATCTGTTAAACAGATCCATCTTGGAATTTCTACCTACCGCCAAGTTTTGGGGCATTAATTATAAAAGAGAAGATCATTTTTTCCTGTTCACACATAATCAGGAAATGGCGATATCATAATTTTTTCATGATTTTTCCAAATCTTATTATTCAATACTTTTAATACCTACTGTACCTATTAGAAATATATAATTTTTTAATTTATGCTTTAAATTTGATAAATATATTGTTTTTTTTAATTTTTATTAACATATAATGTATTATTAGCCCCAGGGGTCCAGGTCTGTCAATCACCAGGTTTATGCACTTCACAGCACTCACCATAGCACATACCCTCCCCAATGTCTGTAACCCAACCCCCCTCTCCCTCCCCTCCTCCCCCCAGCAATCCTCAGTTTATTTTGTGAGATTAAGAATCACTTATGGTTTGTCTCCCTCCTGATCCCATCTTGTTTCATTTTTATCCTTCCCTACTCCCCAAGTCCCCCTCATTGCCTCTCAAATTCTTCATATCAGAGAGATCATATGATAATTGTCTTTCTCTGATTGACTTATTTCACTCAGCATAATACCCTCTAGTTCCATCCACATCGATGCAAAAGGCAGTATATTGTTTTTTAATGCATGTCTTTTAATACACATACACACACATATACCCATCTGTCAGAGACTCCTTATGTAATAAATGTCCTGAACATTACTCTCTATGGGTATAAAGAATACATTTTATATAAAACTTTGCTCAGCAGACCTGCAAAGGTTTCAATAAAGCTTTTCAGTAACCACACTTATGTTTACTTATGGTAGTTGGTAGTTGGAAGCTTTTAGAAGCCCATAAGAATGTTCCAGCCTTGAAGGAATAGAGAGTTTTGTACTCTTGTTCCCACAGTTTCTCTTTTGGTTCTTGCCTCAAATTTTCATGACATAATTTAACAGAATATGATATGGTTTTCTTTCCAACATTTCCCCTTATCTCCATTTTCTTTCTAACATTTTAAAATTTACTCAGCATTCTAAAGTCTGCCCATCAAATTATTACGATTTCTGTGGCTCCCAGAATTGATGATTGTATTATACATACCCTATTGTTCAAGTATTTTAAAGTAACTTTGGGAAAGACAGTTCCAGATCTATAGACAGATGTACTGAATTTATACCCACCCAATTCAGGAAAATTTAATCATAAGATTTCGATAAAATTTAGTAGTATAAAAAAGCAGAAATAGACATTTTTCTTTCTTCTGATGATTAAATGATATTTTTCACCAGAGAGATTTTGTTAGCGAGCATGTTGTAAAACTCAGCCCCTAGCTTTTATTCATGAGAAATGAAGTACGGTCACCTGTCAGGATCCCTGTGAAGATATCTGTTGGTGTAGAGGAGACTCAGGCTTTGACCTTCATAGCCTCTTCAGTGAGCCCAAGACTAGTCACTAGTCCCAATTTTATCTCCCAGTGATTAACTCCAAATGCTTAGAAAGGTCAAACCAACATCTCCTTAATGTTAACTATCCTTTCCTCTTCTCTCTTTCTCCATAGATTTTACCTTGAAATTCAGGGCAATTTCTGTCTCTTTATACTTTCTGCGCTAAGTACTCTTGCTCACTATCATCTTTCCCCCTCAAGGCAGACTGAATTATGTGTAGACATTTGTAGAACTGTAGTCCCTCCCTTTATGGTGGTTTTGGTTACCCTTGGTTCACCAGACTCAGGAAGCGAATGACCTGTTTTCTGATGATTCTTCCAAAGGTCATCACTAATCTAATCACAATGCCTACGTCATTCACCCCACTTCATCTTATCACATAGGCATTTTATCATTTCACATGATCACAAGAAAGGTGAGTACAGTACAATAAGATATTTTGAGAGAGACAAACAGAAGAGTATAGTCACATAACTTTTATTACACTATGTTGTTATAATTGTTCTATGCTTTTAGTAGCTTTGTTGTTAATCCCTTACTGTTCTTAATTTGTAAAATAACTTTATCATGGGTATGTATATGTGGGGAAAAATCATAGTATGATAGGATTCATTACTATCTGTGGCTTCAGGCATCTACTGGGGGTGAATGTAGCTGCCACAGAAAATAAGGGACCACTATATACACTGTCATTTCAATATTTATATTATGTTTTTTGAGTATAGAGATTCTATTCCGTATTCATTGTTGTCTTTCAGAGTACAAACTGCAAACAAATACATCAGGGACACACACTGAATCATTATTGTAGACTCACCAGCGGCTCCCAGCAGGGCAAGGAAGATGAAGGTCTTCATGGTTGCTCCCTGGATCTGGACTGGGGAGGGCAATGAATGTCTGTCATCCACAGATGACATTTTATGTCCTATGTACTATTTATACCTCCAGGTTTGACATCGACAACCAAGGTTATGGGTGCCAGAAAAGTAATTTTAATGGAAGCTCACAAATCCAAATTTAGAATTAATTTCTGTGCCAAATTGAAGATAATTCAGCATCTAATGTAAACATGATCTTTTGTCTACTTTTCCAGAAGGTTATGGGAATGGAAGTAATAAACCCATCTGGTGTGATGTGTTCCCCATAATAGAAAAGTAAGTTGGAACAAGGTCATGGAATAGGGTTATGGGTGTCCTGTGTCCCAGGCAAAATCTTAGGTACTTGCTTATCTCAATTGTGAACTTTTATCCTGAGGACTATCTTGAACATTACTCCCTTGATGTTTAATTAACATTGACTCACAAGTATATAATTTTTCCATGATATCTCTGGCCTTGGATAACCATGTTAACTTTTCATCATTAATAAGGACAACTTGTTTCCTTGAGAAAAGAAAAATGTTCTGAATTGAAGCTATGAGTCGTCTGGATGGCGTCTAGATGGAAGAGTGAACAAATCACATTTACTAGAATTTACTATATATTTTACATATATATAAACATTTCATATGTTTATTTAGTAATTCTTATTACAACCCTAGAAGGTATCTATTACTATCCCACTTTACATATGGGAAAACTAAGGCACACAAAATTGCAGGAACTTGACCAAAACCACATTGCAGATATACAATAGGGTCAGGATTATAACCCAGGAAAACTGGCTTCAGAGTCTCTGCTTAACTGCTGTACAGCACTTCTCCAATAAGTTCACCACATTCTGGACAGCATGATAAAGCAAAAATCTTGGCCAATGATAATAGAATTGAAATGTATGAAGGGCTTCCTATGGGTCAGGCACTGTGGATGGGATTTATAGACATCAATTCATTCAGTCTTTACCAACTGCTTTATAACTGTTTTTAGTTTTTTCATTTAAACATGGGGAGTGTGAAACTTAGAGAAACTACATGTTCTGCTCAAAGTTTTATGCTCTTCAGTGGTCAACACGAGGTTCAAACTGAAGCAACCTCTTTTTTGAGGCCATGGCCTCTACTGCGATGTGATAAACATAATTAAGGAGAACAAGCTGAACCCTACCAAATTAAAGGATGACTCTCGGGAGCAGTTACAATTTTTAAAATATTATTAACATATAATATATTATTTGCTTCAGGGGTACAGGTCTGTGATTCATCAGTCTTGCACCATTCACAGCACTCACCGTAGCACATACCCTCCCCAATGTCTACCCCAGCCATCTCATCCCTCTTACCCTCCTCCCCTCCAGCAACCCTCAGTTTGTTTCCTGAGATTAAGAGTCTCTTATGGCTTATAACCCTCTCTGGTTTTGCTTGTTTCATTTTTGCTCCCTTCCCCTATGATCCTCTGTCTTGTTTCTCAAATTCCTCATATCAGTGAGATCATATAATAATTGCCTTTCTCTGATCAACTTATTTTTCTTAGCATAATAACCTCTAGCTCCAACCATGTCATTGCAAATGGCAAGATTTCATCTTTTGATGACTGCATAATATTCCATCACATATATATCACATCTTCTTCATATATATATGTATATATGTATACATATATCTATATCACATCTTTATCCATTCATCTGTTAATGGATATCTAGGCTCTTTCCATAGTTTGGTTATTTTGGACATTGCTGCTATAAATGTTGGGGTGCATGAGCCCCTTCAGATCACCACATTTGTATCTTTAGGGTAAATACCCAGTAGTGCAATTGCTGGATCATAGGGCAGTTCTAATTTCAACTTTTTGAGGATCTTCCATACTCTTTTCCAGGGTGACTGTACCAGCTTGCATTTACACCAGCAATGTAGGAGGGCTCCCCTGGCTTGTTAATTTGAGCCATTCTGACTAGTGTGAGGTGGTATCCCACTGTGGTTTTGATTTGTGTTACCCTGATGCCGAGTGATGTTGAGCACTTTTTCACGTGTCTGTTGGCCATCTGGATGGATGTCTTCTTTGCAGAAATGTCTGTTCATGTCCTCTGCCCATTTTTTGGTTGGCCTCTTTATTATTTGGGTGTTGAGTTTGGTAAGTTTTTTATAGGTTTTGGATACTAGCACTTTATCTGGTACATCATTTGCAAATATCTTCCCCCATTCTGTCAGTTGTCTTTTGGTTTTGTCAACTTTTTCCTTTGTTTACAAAAGCTTTTTATCTTGATGAAATCCCAGTAGCTCATTTTTCCCTTGCTTCCCTTGTCTTTGGTGATGTTTCTAGGAAGAAGTTAATGTGGCTGAGGTCAAAGAGGTTGCTGCCTGTGTTATCCTCAAGGATTTGATGGATTCCTCTTTCACACTCAGGTCTCTCATCCATCTTGAGTACATTAAAAGGATTTTGGCTATTGTTGTATCCCATTGGCTTAGTATCATATTGGCTAGTATTTTGGTGAGCATTTTTGCATCCGTGTTCATCAGCAATATTGGTCTGTAATTCTCCTTTTTGATGGGGTTGTTGTCTGGTTTTGGGATCAAGGTATTGCTGGCCTCATAAAATGAGTTTGGAAGTTTTCCTTCCATTTCTATTTTTTTTTTTGAAGTTTCAGGAGAATAGATATTAATTCTTTTTTTAAAAAATTAAATACATTTAATTTTAATATAAATTATAAAATTTAAATTTTCATTTAAAATTAAAGTACATTTATTTTTTTAATTAATTAATTAATTTTCAGAAAAACAGTATTCATTATTCTTTCACTACACCCAGTGCTCCATGCAATCCGTGCCCTCTATAATACCTACCACCTGATACCCCAACCTCCCACCCCCCCGCAACTTCAAACCCCTCAGATTGTTTTTCAGAGTCCATAGTCTCTCATGATTCACCTCCCCTTCCAATTTACCCCAACTCCCTTCTCCTCTCTAACACCCCTTGTCCTCCATGATATTTGTTATGCTCCACAAATAAGTGAAACCATATGATAATTGACTCTCTCTGCTTGACTTATTTCACTCAGCATAATCTCTTCCAGTCCCGTCCATGTTGCTACAAAAGTGGGTATTCATCCTTTCTGATGGAGGCATAATACTCCATAGTGTATATGGACCACATCTTCCTTATCCATTCATCCGTTGAAGTGCATGTTGGTTCTTTCCATAGTTTGGCGACCGTGGCCATTGCTGCTATAAACATTGGGGTACAGATGGCCCTTCTTTTCACTACATCTGTATCTTTGGGGTAAATACCCAGGAGTGCAATTGCAGGGTCATAGGGAAGTTCTATTTTTAATTTCTTGAGGAATCTCCACACTGTTCTCCAAAGAGGCTGCACTAACTTGCATTCCCACCAACAGTGTAAGAGGGTTCCGCTTTCTCCACATCCTCTCCAACACATGTTGTTTCCTGTTTTGTTAATTTTGACCATTCTAACTGGTGTAAGGTGATATCTCAATGTGGTTTTAGAATTCCCCTGGGAAGCCATCTGGACCTGGGCTCTTGTTTTTGGGAGATTTTTGATGACTGCTTCAATATTCTTACCAATTATGGGTCTGTTCAGGTTTTTTATTTCTTCCTGGTACAGTTTTGGTAATTTATATGTCTCTAGGAATGCATCCATTTCTTCCAGATTGTCAAATTTGCTGGCATAGGGTTGCTCATAATATTTTCTTATAATTGTTTGTATTTCTTTGATGTTGGCTGTGATCTCTCCTCTTTCATTCATGATTTTATTTATTTGGGTCCTTTCTCTTTTCTTTCTGATATGTCTGGCCAGGGGTTTTCAATCTTATTAATTCTTTCAAAGAACCAGCTCCTAGTTTTGTTGATTTGTTCTACTGTTCTTTTGGTTTCTATTTCATTGCTTTTTTCTCTTATCTTTATTATTTCTCTTCTCCTACTGGGTTTAGGAGGAGAAGAGCTGTTCTTTCTCTAGCTCCTTTAGATGTAGGGTTAGGTTGTGTATTTGAGAACTTTCTTGTTTCTTGAGAAAGGCTTGTATCACTATATACTTTCCTCTCAAGACCACCTTTGCTGCATCCCAAAGATTTTGAACAGCTATGTTTTCAATTTCATTTGTTTCCATGAATTTTTTCAATTCTTCTTTAATTTCCTGGTTGACCCATTCATTCTTTAGTAGAATGCTCTTTAGCCTCCATGTATTTGAGTTCTTTCTAACTTTCCTCTTGTGGTTGAGTTCTAGTTTCAAAGCATTGTGGTCTGAAGATATGCAGGGCATGATCCCAATCTTTTGATACCATCTGAGACCTGATTTGTGACCCAGGATGTGATCTGTTCTGAGGAATGTTCCATGTGCACTAGAGAAGACTGTGTATTCCGTTGCTTTGAGATGGAATGTTCTGAATATATCTGTGATGTCCATCTGGTCTAGTGTGTCATTCAAAGTACTTATTTTCTTGTTGATCTTTTGCTTAGATAGATAGATATCTATTTCAGTGAGAGGGGGTGTAAAGTCCCCTACTCTTACTGTATTACTGTCAATGTGTTTCCTTGATTTTGTTACTAATTGGTTTATATAATTGGTTAGGGAGCAGATAATTTTTTTTTTTTAAGTCCAGAAAATGTGTTCCTGGAACAGGAGTTGTCAAAATTAATGAGGCAAAGTAGAAACTTTCAGAATAAGTGAATCTCTAGCTACATATGACCAAATTCTCCTCTTGCACATCTGAATGCCCTACCAGGATGTTATGCCTACCAGGATTTTATGTCCACTTTAACAAATCCTCCCTCCTGAAGCAGTTTGTTTCTTTTACACTTGAAATGTTGCTGATAAAAAGATGACTAACTAGAAGGCAGGATTGCCAGGTAATTCTGTGCTCTGGGGAATTGCCCTGCACTCTATAGTATACTTAGTTACAAGTACCACTAGCCCCTCTTCCCAGTTCTGAAAGCAAAATGTCTCCAGACATTGATAAATGTTCCCTTGGGGTCAAAATAACCTCCTGCTAGGAACAATTGATCTAAGGGGAAAAGATGGGCAAAGTGGCTTCTAAGGCCATAGCCATGGGAAAGTGCATCAAATGTTAGGTCAATGTAGTTTATCATTAACTACTGAATGAGTGGAACATAAGGCAGGGAGTCACCCTCTTCTGATCCCAATATCTCAGAAATTCTGATATATCTCCTGACATTTTTTCCTCCCCTCTCTGTGACATGGCCTTTCTTTTTTGTCCCCCCTACCTTTGTGACTGTGCCCCTCTGCCCTCAGTTTCCATCTCTCTCTTTCTAAAGGGTCCCTCTGCCATATTTAAAGACTCATCAAACATTGAGATATGAAATAAATTTAATAAATCATCCCTCACCTCCCATTTTCATGATGAGGAAGCTGTGGTCTTCACAGAAGTTATTGGCAAAGTCAGGACTCAGACTGAATTTCTGGATTTCCTCTGACATGTTAAACTTGATCTGAACCCTGTGCTCCCAGAACAATGAATTAGAATCCTTAGAATTTTGTGGGGCACCTGGGTGGCTCAGTGGGTTAAAGCCTCTGACTTTGGCTCAGGTCATGATCCCAGGGTCCTGGGATCGAGCCCCACGTCGGGCTCTCTGCTCTGCAGGGAACCTGCTTTCTCCCCTCTCTCTCTCTGCCTGCCTCTCTGCCTACTTGTGATTTCTCTCAATCTTTAAAAAAAAAAAATCCTTAGAATTTTGTGTTCAGGGAAATGGCTTACCACAAGGAACTACCCTTCTATGCAGAAGTTACTAGAGACTTTGCCACTCTTTCTTATGACTCCTGTAAAACTCGGGATGACTCCCTTGTTTACCTGTGGCAAAATTAAACACAGACCTTTCCCCCATCTACTTGCATCTGCTGAGGTGGTGGGTGGTGACCCTCCCAACTCCCTGTTCTTTGTCTCATGAATGATTAGTTAATGTTAGAATTCCTTTTTCCCCTGAAACTGGCTAAACACAGAGAAAACTTTTTTTTTTTTTTTGTTCAGCTGACTGAGAAGCCCTCTGACTGCAAAACAGTTGCTTTTCTCAACTACAACTCTCCCCACCTGTAACTTCTTTATTTCTCCCTATAGAAGTCTTTAGGCAAAACCGTCCTGCTGAGACACTCTGATCTTTGGATCTGGGGTGTTTTTACTACAATAGTCTGAATAAAATCATTCTTCTTACTTGTTCAGTTTTTGTCTTTGACATTCATTACTCTCCAATGTGCTACACTCTTGTTTATAAGTTAGCATTGCATTGTAGCTTCTTCTTGACTATCCCCACCCCATGCCGTCCTGCAGAGGGATGAACATCGCAAATAATGGGTTCCATCAGGGATATTGGTTTACAGTTTTCTTGCAGTGTTCTTCCTTCTCTGGCTTTGGTATCAGACTCATATTGGCTTCTTACAATGAATTTGGAAGTTTTCCCTCCTCATCAACTTTTTGGAAGAGTCTGAGAAGGATACATGTTAATTTCTCTTTAAAGGTTCACTAGAATTTGCCAATGAGGGTGTCTAGCCTGGGAGTTTTCTGTATTGGGAGGTTTTTGATTACTAAGTCAATCTCTACTCCTCACTGATCTGTTCAGTTTTTCTAATTATAAAGTGTTTACAACAGTGAGTTCTAATGGGAAATAGGAAATGCTATGTAAATGCTTGAATGAAATGACTGTGACTTTCTTATCTCCATATTTTCCAGGCTTCTGGGGATGCTTTTCTTCCCTAATGTACAAATATTTTTGTGAAGTCCTATATAGTGGTGAAGAGCATGGACTCTGGGGTCTAGCTTCTAGGATTTGATTCCTGACAGCAAGACTCATGGCTGTCATACATTGAAGAAAACTGTTGACCTCCTAAGCTTCATGTAAGGAGGAATATTTGTGCCTATTTCTTGGATAGTTGTGAGGTTTGAATATTACTTGAAAGTATGTAGACATATTGAAAAAACTTAATAAGTACTGGTCGTGATGATATTGATGATGATTGTATTTTTCTCCTCTGCCACAAGGAGGAATGAATCCTGAATACTAAGAAGGAATAAACCTTCACTGTGTCTCTGGTTCACAGAATTGGGATTTTTGGCTCAGCCCTATCCTGGGCATGCTGCTCCTAAAGTCAGCTATTTGAGGCTGTTGAGCACCATGAGGGCATCTGGAGCACAGGTGTCCACAGTCTATTATAGCTCTCTCCCCTGAAATAAATTATTCTGCCTCTCATTGTAACTGTGCTTAGCTTGTGACACACGGTGATGAATGTGAGACTCTGAACAGATGTGGGAGGATGAGGGTGGAGCCGGTCCGTAATCCCAGCCTGCCCTGCACCGCACGCATTCTCAGCTGGCTTCCTTCTCAGACATGAATGTGGGTGCTGGGACTTTTGTAAGGTGGTAAGGGCTATGACTAAGTTTTGTGAAGTAAACAGCCGGGGAATTTTACTAAAAACAAACAATATATCTGCTCTGTAAAATCTACTACATGTTTATTGAGAAAAATATAGGGGAAAAAAACCAACAGAAGTATGAGACAACAATAAAAACTCACTAATTATAACTCCACTTAGCATTGTCCACTATGAGCATGTCCTGCATTGTATTACTTTTTGCTCTGCCCATTCTCTATAATTTTCACTCAATAAAAAATAGTTAATAATTTTTAAATTTTTTTTTAAGAGCAAGCAGTTTAAGGCTCTCAGCAATATTGAGAGGAGGGTGCAGAGATTTCCCATATACCCCATGGTCTCACCAGTGCATACCTTGTCCCATTTCCAACATCCCCACCAGAATGGTCCACTTGCTACAAAGGATGAGACTACACTGATACATTATTACCCCTCAAAGTCCATAGTTTACCACAGCAGTCACTCTTCTTGTCATTGTATAGTCCATAGGTCTGGACAAATGTATAATGAATGACATGTGTTATAAGAGTATCATACAGAGTATTTTCACTGCCCTAAAAGTCCTCTGGGTCTGCCTGTTCATCTCTTCCCTGACTTTTGGCCCTTAGAAATTACTGTTTTTTTATTGATGACATGATTGTGTCTTTTCCAATGTCCCATCATTGGAATCATACAATATGTAGCCTTTTCAGTTTACTCTGTCCCTTAGTCACATGCACTAAGTTTCCTCCATACCTTTTTGTTGCTTAGTAGATCATTTCTTTTTAGCACTGAATCATGTGGCTGGATGTCCTACAGTTAATTTATCAATGCACCTATGGAAGAATATCTTGGTTGCTTCCAAGTTTTGATAGTTACAAATAAAGTTGCTATAAATATCCATATGTAGCTTTGTGTGTAGAGATATATTTTTTCTCTATTATTGGATCATATGGTAAGAGGATGATTAAGCAGATCCCATAGTCAAGATAGGGTACAAATAGACAACAATTAGACTGAGCTACTCAGAATAAATGAATACTTAAGGCTAAATAAAGACTTCTGTATTTTTATCCATTAAATGAGACAGAACTTCTTAATTGACTTTTCTTTTCTTTTCTTTTTCTTTTTTTAAATTGTATTATGTTAGTCACCATACAATATATCATTAGTTTTTGATATAGGGTTCCAAGATTCTTTGTTTCTGTATAGCACCCAGTGCTCCATGCCACACGTGCCCTCCTTAATATCCATAACCAAGCTCACCCATCTCTTTTTTTTTTTTTTTTTTAAGATTTTATTTATTTATTTGACAGACAGAGATCACAAGTAGGCAGAGAGGCAGGCAGAGAGAGAGAGGGGGGAAGCAGGCTCCCTGCTGAGCCGAGAGCCCGATGCAGGGCTCCATCCCAGGACCCTGAGATCATGACCTGAGCCGAAGGCAGCGGCTTAACCCACTGAGCCACCCAGGCGCCCCTCACCCATCTCTTCACCCCCTTCCCTCTAAAACCCTCAGTTTGTTTCTCAGAGTCCACTGTCTTTTGTGGTTCATCTCCCTCTCCAATTTCCCACTTTCACTTTTCCTTTCCTTCTCCTAATGTCCTCCATGCTATTCCTTATGCTCCACAAGTAAGTGAAACCATATGATCATTGACTTTCTCTGCTGACTTATTTCACTCAGCATAATCTCCTCCAGTTCCATCCTTGTTGATACAAAAGTTGGGTATTCATCCTTTCTGATGTCTAAGTAATAGTCCATTGCATATATGGACCGCATCTTTTTTATCCATTCATCCATTAGTAGTAGGTACTACTAAAATAATACTAAGATAGTAAGTAGGTATCTTTACTTTTTAAAGGCCTTTGAATATTTTATTTCAATACCAAAATCACTTGCCATAAAAGTTAAATGGTTAGAATAGCACATTTAAATGATAATTAAATATGATTTCTAGACTAAAAGAGGCTTCTATTTGTCTTGTTAAGGCAAATTTTCTCAGATGATTTTATCTTGAGCAGAAGGTGAAATTCTTTGTCTGTAAATGGAAAAACTAACAAGTGGATTATGGTATGTACCAATATGAAGTAAACTTCCACTAAGCCTATATATACTGCATGAACAAAATTTACATAAGGAGCTAAGCATCTATGTGCAGATACTGCTTTATTTTACATTCCTATGAAAGGTCATAACCATGAGGTTGACAGTTGAGAGCTATCTTATGGTTTTCAGAGCAAGGGATAAGTAAGTAAATTCAATTGTTATTCAGATTAGACACAGCAAGGAAAAAACACTTTTGTCTCTAGACAATTGTGTTCCTAATCTCAGATGGTTACCTCTTTATATATTTCCTTATTCTTGCCCTAAATAAACCATCTCTTTCTGGATCTGAATTGGGTATTTATTTATAGTAAATATAAATATAGTAAATATATGTTGTTGAGAGATATCACATCTCACTCTACAAGGTGGCTTTTTATTTTAACTTGTAGTATGTATTCATAGGTCTTTTTAAAAAGAAAAAAAAATTATTAATTTTAGAGTGAAAGAGAGAGAGCATGAGAGGTGGGAGGGGCAGAGGGAAAGAGAGGGAGGGAATGCTCAAGCAGAATCCCCACCAAGCCCCATGCAGGGCTCCATCCCAGGACCTTGAGATCATGACCTGAGGTAAAATCAAGTCAGCTGCTTAACCAACTGAGCCGCCTGAGGTCCCTATTTTCATAGGTCTTTTTATGTGTTTCTCTGATTCATGAACAACATGAATTTGAACTACATAGTTCATATATTTGTGGACTTCTTACAGTACAGAACTGCAAATGAATTTCTCTTCCTTATGATTTTCTTAATAACAGTTTTTTCTCTATCGTAAGAACAAGTATGTAGTACTTGTACATACCAAATACAAACTAGATTGTATTCAAACAAGTACTACTTACAAGTATGCATACATACTTATATACATACTTGTACTACATATAACTACTACATACTTGTATACATACCAATATGTAGTACTTGTACATACTGTAACATACCAAATATGTGTTAACCAAACGTTTATGTTATCAGTAAGGCTTCTGGCCAACAGTAGGCTATTAGTAGATAAGCTTTGCAGAAGTCATAAGTTACACAAGGATTTCTGACTATGCAGGATATTGGTGCCCCAACCCTCATACTGTTCAAACATCCACTGGCGTTTAGAAGCAGGTCTGTGCCTTCCTGTCAGCCTCCCCTTTATCCAGTTTCTCTTCCTGCAGCATTTGCATGGAACAGCAATGTAGTCTACAGTGTTATTCATTTGTTTTCTGTTTACTCAGTGAGAATACATATACCATGAAGGTAGGGTTTTGCCTGAATTTTCTACTTACATCTTTAGTGCATTTTTAAAAGTGTTGGCCTATGGTAGGTTTTTCAGTAAGTATTTGAGTAAGTGGTTGAATAAATGAGCAGAATAGTTCCATTGTTTCCACTGAGGGATGTGCCAGGTTTATATACTCAGTCCTCTGTTAAATGGATATTTGAGTTGTTTCTGGGTTTTCAGGATTTCACAGACGATATATCGACAAGCACCCTAGATTACTCTCGTGGAGATTGTGGTCTCCTCCTTTCCATCCACTCCCTCTCCTCCTGGTGACTAGTCTTACAACTACTCAGTTAACCAAACACACACCATGTAGGCCTAGATTCTTGCAGCATGAAAAGCCCACCCCTTGCTCTGATGCCATGCCAGGTCACTTCCTTGTGAATTAATTAGCATAATCCCATTTGATTATTGGCTCAGGGTTGTGCAAATGACCAGATTCAGATAAAGACATACAATATGATGACGTCTGCTGGGGCTATCTGGGAAAGACGGTTTCTAGATCTGGTGGGAGCAATTTTGTTTATTATCTCTTTCCCTGAATACAGAGAAGGGAGATTAGGGCCCTGAGGGCTTTTTGATCACAAGGCTTAATCCCTAGGATAAAGTGACAGAAATGGCAGTAAATGAGAGTAGTGCACAGGGCAGAGCCGGGAGTAAATTGGGTGCTTGACATTTTCGCACTGCTGAATCACAGCATCGCTGAAGCCTTCCTCATTTCCAAGAGTCCATTAATGCAAGACCTAATGAGCTGGATATTCTAGTCCTTGCAACCCAATGACTTCTAAATGCTACCCTCCCATGTATGCTTTGTTTTGTTTTTACATGCATGTTTTATTAGGATAGAGTTCTAGAAGTGAAGCTGCTGGGTCAGAGAGTACACAGATTTTACAGTTTAATGTAAATATACAAATTACAGAGGGTTAGATTTTAAAAAGAGAGACAGAAAGTGACAAGAGAAGCTAAAAAGGGACTACAGAATGGTATTAAGAAGTGGGTTTTTTTTTTTTTTTCCTGTACTTCTCTTCAGGCCTGCCCTGATCTCTCACCGTTTATCGCTCTCACTTAGCCAGCCAGGTCTCTGAATCTGCCCTCTACTTGGGCAGAGGTGGGTAGGCCTATACTGATGGTGGCGATGGAGTGGAATAGAAAGCATTTCAGAGGAAACAGGAGAAACGTTCAGCTCATTTGTTTCTGCACAGAGGCCTTGGGTGTTTAGCTAAGGTAGATCTATAGCTACCTATTTTAACAAAGAGGAGTCATGTATAAAATTAATTTAAGCTCTACACAAACATAAAAGCAATTCAATGAGAACTATGGAAATAAGACAGGACAGCTTAGTTATGATCAAATAGTTAGAAGACTTTAATGCAAAAAAAAAAAAAAAAAAAAAAGGAATTTGGGCTCCATCCTGGTGGCACTGACCAGGCAATATTAAGGGCTCAAGACTGCTCCCTATGAACACGCCATCCAGAGTTACAGAGGAATAGAGATTTGGTGATGGGGTGTGTACCTTCCCCTACTTTCCTCTTCCAAGATACCCAGTATGGACTGCATGACTGTGTCTCCCCACCAAATGTATGTGCTCAAACCCTAATCCACAGTGGGATGGTATTAGGGGACAGGGCCTTTGCAAGGTTTAGATGAGATCATAAAGATGGAACCTCTGTGATGGGATTAGTGTCCTAATAAGGAGAGACTAGAGCCCTCTCTTGACCCTGTGAGGACCCAGTGAGAAGGCCACTGTCTACATGCCAGAAGTGGGCCCCCACTTTTCTTTTTTTTTTCTTTTCAGTGTAACAGAATTCATTGTTTATGCGCCACACCCAGTGCTCCATGCAATACGTGCCCTCCATAATACCCACCACCTGGCTCCCCCGACCTCCCACCCCCCACCTCTTCAAAATCCTCAGATTGTTTTTCATAGTCCATAGTCTCTCATGGTTCATCTCCCCTTCCAGTTTCCCTCAACTACCTTCTCCTCTCCATCTCATTGAGATACCACCTTACACCAGTAAGAATGGCCAAAATTAGCAAGACAGGAAACAATGTGTGTTGGAGACGATGTAGAGAAAGGGGAACCTTCTTACACTCTTGGTGGGAATGCAAATTGGTGCAGCTACTTTGGAGAACAGTGTGGAGATTCCTTAAGAAATTAAAAATAGAGCTTCTCTATGACCCTGCAATTGAACTACTGGGTATTTACCCCAAAGATACAGATGTAGTGAAAAGAAGGGCCATCTTTACCCCAATGTTTATAGCAGCAATGGCCACGGTCGCCAAACTGTGGAAAGAACCAAGATGCCCTTCAATGGACGAATGGATAAGGAAGATGTGGTCCATATACACTATGGAGTATTACGCCTCCATCAGAAAGGATGAATACCCAACTTTTGTATCAACATGGACAGGACTGGAAGAGATTATGCTGAGTGAAATAAGTCAAGCAGAGAGAGTCAATTATAATATGGTTTCACTTATTTGTGGGGCCCCCACTATTTCAATGGCACCTTGATCTTGGACTTCCCAGCCTCCAGAACCATGAGAAATTAATTTATGGTTTAAGCCACCTAGTCTATGGCATTTTTGTTGTAACTGTCTAAACTGACTAAGATAAGATCCCTCCTTCACCTTATTAAGGAAGCTGGGAACATTTCTCCCTTTCAAACCTCCTCCACCTCCTCCAGTGTTTCCATGCTCAGATCCCATGATGTCTTTTTCCTGGATCCAGACCTCATATGCAGAAGAATCCTGTGTTGAGACTTGTACTCCAAGCCAACTCGGTAGCCAAATCTATGAACTTGGTGTATTAGATCTATTTTCTGCAAACATACTTGCATTTGCACTTCCTTTTTCTTATAGTTCAAAACACTACATTATTTGGCCTGAGATTTGGGGGACTGGTGGTGGAAGAGGGGCACAGATTGCCTGCAGACATCATCACTGCTATAGCAATAAAACCCCATAGGGAAAACAAGAAAGATCTTAGAGAATTGGAACACATACGTCAATAAAACCTTGGAGAATGCAGGAAATCAGTGATTTGTAAAAATTTCTTCACATGGTGGTTTTCGTCATCTAGCCTCACAGAGTTTCAGATAGATTAGAGCACAGAAGGTGACCATGGTGTCATGGCAATGGCAATGCATCAGCAATCAGGATAGCTGGAGCTTGGTCTCTGCCTGACTATGAGCTTGCCAAAGGACTTTGGCCAGTTGAATTTCACTTTCTGCACCTTGGTGTCATCCTCTGTTCAAAATGTGACAGTAACAATGACCTCTAGGCTTATCCATGCTTATACCCACAATAGATCACACAGAGCCAAGCAGATAGTAGGTGATCACTAAATTCACTTTGAGCAGGTGTAATGAATCATTCACTTTGAGCAGGTGTAATGAATCATAACCTAACCTCTCCATTTTATGCTCATGTAATAGTTCAATCCTATGTCCACCTTCTTACTAAGCAGCTGGTTTGAAGGGAAAGTTCATAAATACTAAGTCAGAACAGTTCATGGGCACAGGTGATGTGGAATAAACGTTTTTATTTAGATACTGTTTTAGGCATGGTTGGAAGTGAAATTGACCAAAAGAATGGTGCATAGAGCAATACACATCCTTACATGCTTAGTTGGCAGAAATGGTTTGCCGAATCCAGCTCACGTAGTTGCAGACCTTGGTGTAGACACCAGGTTTGCCCTTTTGAGCACAGCCAATACCCCAGGAGACAATGCCCTGGAGCTCTCTGTTGCAGACCACAGGGCCACCAGAGTCACCCTGTGCAAGAAGGAAGAGGCAGTAAGAACTCCCAACTATGCCAAGATGAGAGCAAAACTCAACATTGTTTCTCCATGACCCTGGGTCTGTTTTCCCACGTTGCTGATTCTCTAGGAAGCACCTTCCCTTCCCCGGGAAATCCAATTGTCAATCTCTGAATACATGGCTCTCTTTTCTCCTCCCATCTCTTAGCTCCTGCTTTTTTCTTAATGGCAGGCATGCAGGACCAAGAAGAAGTATAGGACTGGTGAGTGCAACGCTACCCAGCTAACCCTGCCTTTTTTCAGAAAGTTTCCTTCTGCAATATTGCTCCTCAGAAGGGCACCAGGATGTTCTGCTTCCACGCCATCTTCTGTGTATTTTTGGCCCTTAGCACTAGTTATTAATGTTTGAAAAAGATAATTTATCACTGATCCCAAATCTCTGTAGTCCCTTATAATCCATTACAGAGATAACTTTTCAGCCTGTGTTTTGGGAAAGGGAACTGTGGTGGAAGTGCATGAAGCTCAGCTGGAAGGAGTATAAAGAAACTGACCTGGCAAGAGTCCTTTCCACCCTGCATGTAGCCCAGACAGATCATGTTGCTGCTGATCTGACCAGGATAGGCATTGCGGCAAGTGCTGTCAGAGAGGATGGGAGCTTGAAGACACTGCAGGACATCAGGATACCTTTCTGTAGGGCAGGAGAGTAAAAATGGAAGACTATTACCTATAGGATTCCTGGAGATTTCTTTCCCTATCTCCCTTCACCTTCGCTATTCTCTCAGATTGCCAGTATCTTCTTCTTTAGAAGAGCAGTTGTTATCTGGAATGACTTCCAGTTTTAATCAACAAGTTGTTCTCTCTGATGTTAGCAGCAGTGACTACAGATCTCAAATCTAGAGACTTTCTCAAGCAGGTCTCTACTTTAGGCTGTACCAAATCCCTCTGTTCTGCTTACCTCCTCAGTTTGTACTTCTTTGCAAATCACTAATCACATTTCAGTTGAATATCTGCCATCTTTATCATGGCTCATTTTTGCTGTGTTTCCCAACAAAAGCATCTTCCTAAGATTCCATATCTACAAACAATCCTCTGGGGAAATTGGCCTAACAATTCAGACTAACTGAACCTCTGCATGTCCTTCACTTCTAGGATTTCCAGACCTGGTGCTTTTGCTCCAGGTGACACTTACGCCCAGTACTCAGGGTGTTCCCCCAGCCAGAGATGAGGCACTGGGTACCAGCAGCTGCACAGGATTTTGGCAGAGAGATAGAAGACACTCGAGAGTTGAGGGTGGCGGGAGAGCTCAGTTTAATCAGCATGATGTCATTATCCATAGTGTTTTGGTTGTATCTGGGGTGGCGGATGATCTTGGCTGAATTGATGAATTGCTCACCACCCTCAGAGACTGCGATGTTGTGTTCTCCCAGACGCACCTGGATTCGGCTGGATCAAAGAATGCAAAGCTTTTAAGGACCAAGTTGAGCTTTTCCCTTTTCCCAGTTCACCTGTCATGAGCATTGGCACGAACACCATCCCCCATAAGCATTTCCACACACAGAAAATTGTGCATTAAGATAGCCCTATCAGACATGGTGCAGGGGACCATGACTTTAAGGTGGGTGTCCCTACCAGTACAGACTCACAGCCCACCATCTTGTTAGAAGGTTAGTTCCCATGACTAGTGATGCCAATAAAACGATGTTAGGTGAAGCAGGAATTGGTGATGACTTCTCAGCACCTGCCACTTCTCCTCTGGTTCAGATTATGTATTATTCTGGGGAGATGTGGCAGGAATCAGAAACATGACAGAAATTTAAGGAGGCAGAATGAACTATGTTCATTTTCAATATTGTACTGCAGGCTTCATGTGGATTATTTCCTCCATATTGAGCTATAATGATTAAGAATATTTATTGATTCATGCTCTTGAGCTAGTTCAGAGTATTCTTCATCACTCACTAGTTCCCCTCTCCCCATGTCTTTGGTACCATCACTTGGAAGGACATCAGGGAACTCTAAGTTTACCTTTCCATGTAAAATTCCCTCCATATATCATTGAGTGCCTGGGGGGAAAGATTAGCCTTCTAGAAATGAACGCTCCCCCCCCTCAAGCATAACTGTGTAGTTTACCCTGATTGTTCTTTGGCTTTGCTGGGGCATGAGTTGTTCTGAGAAAACAGGGAGGTGAGGACTGGTTACTTACGACTTGTAGCAGTGAGCTGCAGACACCACCCACTGGGAATTGATGAGGGATCCACCACAGAAGTGATAGCCCGAGTTCAGGGACACCTGGTAGGGAACAGAATTCCTCTGACAGGTGTAGCCCCCAACGATCTTGTCATCGTCATCAATGGGGAAAGCAGCTGACCAGGAAAAGTTGGAAAGAATCCGTTAAACAGATCCATCTTGGAATTTCTACTTACCGCCAAGTTTTGGGGCATTGATTATAAAAGAGAAGATCATTTTTTCCTGTCACACATAATCAGGAAATGGCGATAGCATAATTACTATATGATATTTTCCAAAATCTTATTATTCAATACCCTTAACACATACCCTATTTATACTTTTATAACTATCTAATTTTTTAAATTTATGTTTTAAATTTGATAAATATACTGTTTTCTACATATGCAACACACACACATGCACATACACACACATAAATAGTCTCTTCCTCAGAGACTATTTATGTAAAAAATGCCGTGAACATTACTATCTAAGTAAAGAATACTTTTTGTACAAAACTTTGCTCAGCAGAAATGCAAATAGGTGTTCAATAATGTTTTGCAGTAACCATACTTAAGTTTATATATAATAGTTGGTATAGGGTAGATATCCTCATGAAGTAACAGAAAGGAACGTTTTAGAAGACTCCTAAGAATGTTTTAGCCTAGAAGGAATTGGGAGTTTTGTACTCTTGCTCCCCCAATTTCTATCTGGGTTCTTGTCTAAAATTTTCATGACATAATTTCATGGAACATTTTATGGTTTCCCTTTCCAGCCTTTCCCCTTATGTCAATTACCCTTATAACATTTTAAAATCCATTCAGCATTCTAAAATCTGCCCACCACTTTATTAAGATTTCTGTGGCTCCTAAAGTCAATGATTGTGTTATACATACTCTATTGTTCAAGTATTTAAAAGTAATTTTGGGAAAGATATTTCCACATGTATAGACTAATGTATTGAATTTATAATCTTCCAATTCAGGAAAGTTTCATTGTAAGATTTGTATAAAATTTGTTAGTATGAAAAGCCAGAAATAAACATTTTTCTTTCTTCTGATGATTAAATGATATGTTATTTTTCACCAGAGAGATTTCATTAGCAAGGATGTTGTAAAACCTAGCCCCTAGCTTTTATTCATAAGAAATGAAGTACCTTCACTTGTCAAGATCTCTGTGAAGATGTCTGTTGGTGTAGAGGAGACTTGGGCTTTGACCTACATAGCCTCTTCAATGAGCCCAAGACTAGTCACTAGTCCCAATTTTATCTCCCAATGATTAACTTCAAATGCTCAGAAAGGTCAAAACAACATTTCCTTAATGTGGAAATATCTTTTCTGTTTCTCTCTTTCTCCATAGATTTTACCTTGAAGTTCAGGGCAATTTCTTCCTCTTTATACTTTCTACGCTAAGTACTCTTGCTCACTATCATCTTTCCCCCCACTAGGGAGATTAAATTATGTATAGACATTGTAGAACTCTAGTCCCTCCCTTTATGGTGGTTTTGGTTACCCTTGGTTCACCAGAGTCAAGAAGCAGATGATCCATTTTCTGATGTATCCTCTGAAAGTCATTAGTAGCCTAACACTAGGTCACAATTCCTATGTCATTTACCCCACCTCTCCCTACATGCCCATCATGTAGGCATTTTATCATCTCACATCATCAGAAGAAAATTGAGTACAGTACATTAAGATATTTTGAGAGAGAGAGAGACAGAAGAGCATAGTCATATAACTTTTATAACACCATATTGTTATAATTTTCTATGATATACTAAATTTGTTGTTAATCCCTTACTGTTCCCAACTTGTAAATTAAACTTTATCATGGGTATGTATATGTGGGGAAAGGAAACGTAGTCTAATAGGGTTCAGTATAATCTGTGGCTTCAGGCATCTAGTGGGGGTGGATGTAGCTGCCACAGAGAAAAGGGTACTACTATATACACTGTCCTTTCAATATTTTAAGCTTCCTAAGTACAGAGACGCTATTCCACATTCATCGTTGTCTTCCAGAGTACAAACTGCAAACAAATACATCAAGGGCATACACAGAATCATTTATTATTATAGACTCACCAGCAGCTCCCAGCAGGGCAAGGAAGATGAAGGTCTTCATGGTTGCTCCCTGGAATTTGACTGAGGAATGTGATGAACATCTCTCATCTACAGCTATTTATACCTCCAGGTCTGACATCAACACCCATGGCCATGGGTGCCAGAAAACTGATTTTATTGGAAACTTGTTAATCTGAATTTATAATTCAATTTTGTGCCAAATCAAAGATAATTCAGTATCAGATTTAAACATTATCTTTTGTCTACTTTTCCAGAAGGTTATGGGAATGGAAGTAATAAACCCATCTGGTATGTTGTGTTCCCCATAATACAGAAGTAAGTTGGAGCAAGGCCATGGAATGAGGCTCATTCCTGGGTGTCCTCAGTTCCAGGCAAAGGTCTTAGGTATTTGGTTGTCTCAACTATGAACTTTTATCTTGAGGACCATCTTGAACACTACTCCCTTGATGTTTAATTAACATTGACTCTTTCACAATTATATAATTTTTCTGTGATATCTCTGGTCTTGGATATCCATGTTAACTTTTCATTATTAATAGGGACACCTTGTTTCCTTGAGAAAAGAAAAATGTTCTGAATTGAAGCTATGATCGGTCTAGATGGAAGAGTGAAAGAATCAGATTTACTGGAACTTACTATATATTTTACATATATAAAAACATTGCATATATTAATTTAGTAATTCTCATTACAACTCTAGGAACTACCTATTACTACCCCATTTTACATATGGGAAAACAGAGGCACACGAAATTGCAGGAACTTGACCGAAACCACATAGCAAGTATACAGTGGGGTCAGGATTCCAACCCAGGAAATCTGGCTTCGGAGTCTCTGTGCTTAACTGCTGTATAGCACTTCATTAAGTTTGCCACATTCTGGATAGTGTGATAATGCAGAAATCTTGGCCAACAATAAGAGAATCCATATTTATGGAGTGCTTCTTATGTGTCAGGCACTGTGAATGGGATTTATATCCATCAATTCATTCGATCCTTACCAACTGCTTTATAAGTGTTCTATTTTTTACCATTTTATAGATGGGGAGGTTGAAGCTTAGAGAAATTACATGTTTTGCTCAAAGTTTTATATACTTTAGTGATCAACACAGGGTTCAAACTCAAGCAGCTTCATTTCTGAGGCCGTGGCCTCCACTGTAATGCCATAAATGTAATAAACATAATAAATCTAACTCTACCAAATTAAAATGACTCTAGGGACCAGATGAAATTCTTGGAAATATCTAAGAAATGTGTTCCTGGAGCAGGAGTTCTCATAATTATTATTATTATTATTATTATTATTATTATTATTTTTAAAAGATCCTATTTACTTGACAGAAAGAGAGAACTCACAAGTAGGCAGAGAGGCAGGCAGAGAGGCAGGCAGAGAGAGGGGAGAAAGCAGGCTCCCCGCAGAGCAGAGAGCCCGACATGGGGCTTGATCCCAGGACCCTGGGATCCGAGCTGAAGGCAGAGGCTTTAACCCACCGAGCCACCCAGGTGCCCCAGGAGTTGTCATAATTAATGAGGCATGGCAGAAACTTCCAGAATAAGTGAATCTCAGGAAGAACTAAACTCTAGCTGCATATAACCAGATTCTCCTCCTACACATCATAATGACCTACCAGGATGTTACATCTACTTTAGCAAATCCTCCTTCACGAGTAGTTTATTTCCTTTACCTTTGAAATGTTGCTGATAAAAAGATGACTAACTAGAAGGCAGGATTGCATTTGGGACCAGGTAATTCTGTGTTGTGGGGAACTGCTCTGCACTCTATAGGATATTTGTAAGCATCTCTTGCCTTAGTTATAAGTACCATCAGCCCCTCCTCCCAATTATGATAACCAAAATGTCTCCAGACATTGTTAAATGTTCCCTTGGGATCAAAATCATCCCCAGCTGGGAACAACTGATCTAAGGAAAATAGACAGGCAAAGTAGCTTCTAAGGCCATAGCCATGAGAAAGTGCCTTGAACATTAGGACAAAGTAGGCACTCGTTAACTACTGCATGAACAACACATAAGGCAGACGGTTGCCACTGATCCCTAAAAACCAGGGAAACTATGGAAAGGTCCAGGCTCACAATGAAGAAGAGAGAGCTTTCTCATCTTGTCCAATTATCTTCCATTTTGACACCTCCATGTTGAGGTGTTAGAAGATGTATAATCCTGTATCAACCCAAGAACTTCCCCTGAACCTCATCAGAGATCTTAGTCCATATGGAAAACACAATGTCTTAGAGCAGTTTCCACAATAATTGGCTCGTGAGCTGCTACATTTCAGGGAGTTCTCTCTGGTGCATTGGGCTTTATCACTAGGACCCTTCTTCCTGGAAAGGGAACTGTGAGGGTTGCTAAAGAAGGGGAATTATTTAGGATCAATTACAAATTCCCAAATAAACATGGACCCTTCTGGGGGCAGTGTGATGATTCTTCAGTCATCCAAAGCAGGAGCAGGGATGTGGGGGAAAACAGCACGTGATTGTTTCTGGGCTTTAAGTTATTCCCAAATAACTCCCACATGTTGCATGGAAACCACTGAACACAATCCCTGTAATGTAAATGACGTTTTGAGTTTTAAATAAACTTTTTTCCTGAACCTCATCTCAAGAAAAGATGTTGATATGTCATGGGTTGGTGAATTTTTATCTAATGTATGTATGTTAAAAGTAACCTATGCTATTTAATAATACAGCTCTTTAAATAATAGTGGTTGTTTGTGTGCTGCTTGATACCAGGTTGAAGATTGGTCATTTTAGTATGTGTTTCCAAAGAAAGTACATGATGAAGATGTTTGGAGATGCACATTGCCTAGTGCATTATTACATATTAGGTAGAGGGCTGGCTGGACAAAATGAGAATGGAAATCCTCAAGGATCATTGATGGTGGTGGCTGTGCCAGCTGCTGGGGATAGAAGGCCTATGGAGCTGAGCAGATCTGGAGATTAAAGAAAAAAAGAAAAGCACAGCAAGTGGAAAAGACTAGGAGAACACTCAGTGCTGGAGGCCAGGAGAATACGAGTCTGTATGAGGTATCTCTGTACATAAGCATCATGTCGTCATTTAAATGGGTGAACAAACCCGAAGATAACCCTTGCACCATTGTGTGGGAGCTCAGACCTACAGGACATATTTTGCTTCTGAAATACTGTGAATCATTCTGTGAAATTGGGGCCTGGAGAACTGGGTTGAAATTTCCCAGATTCAAGAGACATACATACACTTTATGTGTGCAAAACATCTATCCTCAATAACATCGATGAATTCTTATTTACAGTCAACAATAGACATGCCACAGTGTGTGTATGTGTGTGTGGGGGGTCTCCTTCTTCAGTCACATCCATGAAAAGAGCCACGTGCTGTGTGTGGGAATGCCCACATTCCTTTGGCTCAGCAGGACATGTTGGTACCTATACTTTTTTCCTAACTTCAAACACATGGTGTCCCAGAGGCATGTGTTTGTATTTAATGAATCTGTATTTGTCACCTTTTTTTCCCATGGACATGGCTTAGTGGCCTTGAAGGACTATTTAAACTTGTGCCTGAATGGGGGGCTGGCTGCGCTTCTGCTAATATATTCACATTTATATTGGCAAAAGCAAGGGTGTCTGGCCTCTGAAAGCAATTTTAAGATCTTTTCCTTAATGGATCTTTTCTTTTTTCTTTTTTTTTGACATAGTAATACATTTTATTTTTTTAAAATTTTTTTCATTGATTTTTTTTAACTTTCTTTTCAGTGTAACAGTATTCATTGTTTTTATACCACACCCAGTGCTCCATGCAATACGTGTCCTCTCCAATACCCACCACCTGGTGCCCCCAACCTCCCACCCCCTTCCCCTTCAAAACCCTCAGGTTGTTTTTCAGTGTCCATAGTCTTTCATGGTTCTCCTCCCCTTCCAATTTCCCTCAACTCCCTTCTCTCTATCTCCCAATGTCCTCCATGCTATTTGTTATGCTCCACAAATAAGTGAAACCATATGATAATTGATTCTCTCTGCTTGACCTATTTCACTCAGCATAATCTTTTCTGTCCCATCTATGTTGCTACAAAAGTTGGGTATTCATCCTTTCTGATGGAGGCATAATACTCCATAGTGTATATGGACCACATCTTCCTTATCCATTCATCCGTTGAAGGGCATCTTGGTTCTTTCCACAGTTTGGCGACCGTGGCCATTGCTGCTGTAAACATTGGGGTACAGATGGCCCTTCTTTTCACTACGTCTGTATTTTGGGGGTAAATACCCAGTAGTGCAATTGCAGGGTCATAGGGAAGCTCTATTTTTAATTTCTTGAGGAATATCCACACTGTTCTCCAAAGTGGCTGCACCAACTTACATTCCCACCAACAGTGGGAAAGGGTTCCCCTTTCCCCATATCCTTTCCAACACAGGTTGTTCCCTGTCTTGCTAATTTTGGCCATTCTAACTGATGTAAGGTGATATCTCAAGGTGGTTTTAATTTGAATCTCCCTAATGGCTAGTGATGATGAACATTTTTTCATGTGTCTGATAGCCATTTGTATGTCTTCATTGGAGAAGTGTCTGTTCATATCTTCTGCCCATTTTTTGATATGATTATCAGTTTTGTATGTGTTGATTTTGAGGAGTTCTTTATAGATACTGGATATCAACCTTTTGTCTGTACTGTCATTTGCAAATATCTTCTCCCATTCCATGAGTTGCCTCTTTGTTTTGTTGACTATTTCCTTTGCTGTGCAGAAGCTTTTGATCTTGATGAAGTCCCAAAAGTTCATTTTCGCTTTTGTTTCCTTTGCCTTTGGAGACATATCTTGAAAGAAGTTGCTGTGGCTGATATCAAAGAGGTTACTGCCTATGTTGTCATCTAGGATTCCAATGGATTCCTGTCACACATTGAGGTCTTTTATCCATTTTGAGTTTATCTTTGTGTACAGTGTAAGAGAATGGTCGAGTTTCATTCTTCTACATATAGCTGTCCAATTTTTCCAGCACGATTTTTTTCTTTAGATTTTATTTATTTATCAGAGAGAGAGGGCGAGAGAGCAAGCACAGGCAGACAGAATGGCAGGCAGAGGCAGAGGGAGAAGCAGGCTCCCTGCCGAGCAAGGAGCCTGATGCAGGACTCGATCCCAGAACGCTGGGATCATGACTTGAGCCGAAGGCAGCCACTTAACCAACTGAGCCACCCAGGCGTCCCCCCAGCACGATTTATTGAAGAGACTGTCTTTTTACCACTGTATATTTTTTCCTGCTTTGCTGAAGATTATTTGACCATAGAGTTGAGGGTCCATATCTGGACTCTCTAATCTGTTCCACTGGTCGGATGTTTCTGTTTTTATGCCAGTACCATGCTGTCTTGGTGATCACAGCTTTGTAATAAAGCTTGAAATCAGGTAACATGATGCCGCCAGTTTTTTTTTTTTTTCAACATTTCCTTAGTGATTCGGGATCTCTTCTGATTCCATACAAATTTTAGGATTATTTGCTCCAGCTCTTTGAAAAATACCAGTGGAATTTTGATCGGAATGGCATTAAAAGTACAGATTGCTCTCGGCAGTATAGACATTTTAAGAATGTTTATTCTTCTAATCCGAGAGCATGGAAGGGACATCATAGATATATACAGAACATTCCACCCTAAAACAACAGAATACTCATTCTTTTCAAGTATACATGGAACCTTCTCCAGAATAGACCACACACTGGGTCACAAATCAGGACTCAACTGATACCAAAAGACTGAGATTATTCACTGCATATTCTCAGATCACAATGCTTTAAAACTGGAGCTCAATCACAAGGAAAAGTTTGGAAGGAACTCAAGCACCTGGAAGCTAAAGACCACCTTGCTTAAGAATGCTTGGATCAACCAGGAGATCAAATAAGAATTTAAACAATTCATGGATACCAATGAGAATGAAGACACTTCGGTTCAAAACCTATGGGATACAGCAAAGGCGGTCCTAAGGGGGAAATACATAGCCATCCAAACCTCCCTCAAAAAAATTGAAAAATCCAGGGCGCCTGGGTGGCTCAGTGGTTTAAGCCTCTGCCTTCAGCTCAGGTCATGATCTCAGGGTCCTGGGATCGAGTCCCACATCGGGCTCTCTGCTCAGCGGGGAGCCTGCTTCCTCCTCTCCCTCTCTGCCTGCCTCTCTGCCTACTTGTGATCTCTGTCTGTCAAATAAATAAATAAAATCTTAAAAAAAAAAAAATTGAAAAATCCAGAATACACCAGCTGTCTCTACACCTTAAAGACCTGGAGAATCAACAACAAATCAAACCAACTCCACACATAAGAAGGGAAGTAATCAAGATTAGAGCAGAGATCAATGAGGTAGAAACTAGAGATACAGTAGAACGTATCAATGAAACTAGAAACTGGTTCTTTAAATGAATCAATAAGATCGATACACCATTGGCCACACTAATCCAAAAGAAAAGAAAGAAAGCTCAAATTAATAAAATTATGAATTAAAAGGAGTGATCACAACTAACACCAAGGAAGTAGAAACACTCATCAGAAGTTATTATCAACAGTTATATGCCAATAAGCTAAGCAACCTAGATGAAATGGATGCATTCATGGAAAACTATAAACTCCCAAAATTGAACCAAGAAGAAATTGACAACCTGAATAGACTGACAATCTAGTAACGAGATTGAAGCAGTGATCAAAAACCTCCCAAAAAACAAGAGCCCAGGACCTGATGAATTCCCTGAGGAATTCTACCAAACTTTCAAAGAAGAAATAACACCTATTCTCCTGAAGCTGTTTCAAAAAATTGAAGCAGAAGGAAAACTTCCATACTCTTTTTATGAAGCCAGCATTACTCTGAACCCCAAACCAGGCAAAGACCCCACTAAAAAAGGAGAATTTCAGATGAATATCCCTGATGAATATGGATGCTAAGATTCTCAACAAGATCCTAGCAAACAGGATCCAACAGCACATTAAAAAGATTATCCACCATGACCAGGTGGGATTCATCCCTGAGTTACAAGGATGGTTCAACATTCGCAAATCAATCAATGTGATAAAACAAATCAATAAGAGAAGAGAGAAGAACCACATGGTCCTCTCAATTGATGCAGAAAAAGCATTTGACAAAATCCAGCATCCATTCCTGATTAAAACGCTTCAGAGTATAGGGATAGAGGGAACATTCCTGAACTTGATAAATTCTATCTATGAAAGACCCACAGCAAATATCATCCTCAATGGGAAAAAGCTTGCAACCTTTCCACTGAGATCAGGAACACAAGGATGCCCACTCTCACCACTCTTGTTCAACATAGTATTAGAAGTCCTAGCAACAGCAATCAAACAACAAAGAGAAATAAAAGGTATCCAAATTGGCAATGAAGAAGTCAAACTCTCTCTCTTCGCAGATGACATGATTCTTTATATGGAAAACCCCAAAGACTCCACCCCCAAACTACTAGAACTCATGCAGCAATTCAGTAACGTGGCAGGATACAAAGTCAATAATCAGTGGCTTTCTTATACACTAACTTTGAAAATACAGAAAAGGAAATTAGAGAATCCATTCCATTTACTATAGCACCAAGACCCATAAGATACCTGCGAATAAATCTAACCAAAGAGGTAAAGGATCTGTACTCAAGGAACTACAGAACACTCATGAAAGAAATTGAAGAAGAAATAATGGATCTTTTCTTTAATGGAGTCTGTTTTTCTTTTTCCTTACCTCTTCCAGCCACTTTCCTGGCTAATACAATGTGAGTGCCTGAGGCCATTACTGGCTCTTTACCACTCCAACAGGAAGGGAAATTTTTAAAGAAGGATTCTGATCCCCAGAAAGAGATAGACTAAGTTACTGAAAAACTGAAATAAGCAATCAGGGCAACAAGACTATAAAAAGGAACAAGTTACAAAGCATGTGCTTGTGTCATAAACTTGATGTTAACCGGGCAGTCTATGCGAAGCTGAATTTCTAATCATTGCCATTAGGCAGAAAATCAGTGGTGGCAAAGAGAATGGAATTTCTTGGTAAAGTGAACCCTGGACCCAGACAGGTTTCCTTGAGAACACTGCTCAAAAATGCAATTGGCTTGAGGAGATTTCTATTCTAGCTCCAAGGGATTCTCTCCAGAAAACTGCAGGCAGGGCTTAGCAAGTTTTGGGTTGTTTTTTTTGTTTATTTGTTTGTTTGTTTGTTTTTTGTAAAGAGCCCAACAGTAAATGGTTTAGGGACTACAGGCAATGCATTCTCTGCCACGACTGCCCTCAATTTGCTGCATGAAAGCAGGGTGTGCACGGGTGGGGACAGCTAAGTTCCAGGAAACCTATTTGCTAAAACATGCTGCAGTCCAATTTGTCCCTGGGTTGTTGACCTGTTTGTTGACCCTGCTCTAGAATATAAGGAGAGAACCATTTATTTTTTTTAAAGATTTTATTTATTTATTTGACACAGAGAGAGTGATCACAAGTAGGCAGAGAGGCAGACAGAGAGAGGGAAGCAGGCTCCTCGCTGAGCAGAAAGCCCAGTGCGGGGGCTCAGTCCCAGGACCTGAGATCATGACCTAAGCCAAAGACAGAGGCTTAACCCACGGAGCCACCCAGGTGCCCCAAGAAAGGAACCATTTAAATGTCCTATATCTTGACTTAAAATTGAATGGTGGTTCAGTTTCAATGATCAGGTGGCTTGAAATAAAACTAGTAATCTTAAGAGACCTAGCTCCTGCGGCCTTTACTTCAAGAAAAGCTTTAAGGAGAAAGTAAGAAGTGGGAGACTGGGGATTTAGGGCTGGGCTATCAGAGTGACACAGAACAAGGCAGAACAAAGAAGAGAATCATGGAGGCAGAAACTTGTACCGAAGTATGAGACACAATAAAATTCTGGGAAAGAACGTTTTTATCTGGCCACCAGAGTTCAGGCTTTCATTCTGTTGCTAGCTTCTCTTTGGGGGGTCTTTGCACATTAATATCCTCATGTATAAAATGAACACCCACATAAAACCATGAGGAAATAAGAGTGAAAGACCCGCGGATCCCCTTACCCAAGAATCCAACACTGCCACTGGATGCAAACAGCAAGACGTTTATTGTCACGCAGGTACCGGCGGGTGGTCGGCAGCTCCAGCTAACCGAGCACACCGACCGGAGTGAAGCGGGGTCTTTTATAGGAAGGTACAAGCAAGTTTTGGGTGGGGTGCAACTGATTGGTGGACAGTTTGAACTTTTGAAAAAGGCATACTTGGTGTTCGTGGATTGGCCCTGGAAGACCCCCCTCGCGCGAAGAGAAAAGCGGGAAGGGGAAACAAAGAGGGGAAGTTTGACCTTATTACTGGGCAGAAAGGCATCCTGTCTACGTGACCTATGTGACCATGCAGCCCCCTTGCCTACGTGACCTACGGGACCATGCCCCGGCTATTAGGAGAGGGTATCTTGTTCAAACAGGAGTCGAGTGTCATGCCCTAAAAGCCAAGCTGTTACAGAAAGGCAAAAGAGCAGTTACATTGAATTCAACCCTGGGGGAAGGGTCTTTTCATTGCAAGAGGAGGAGGGGTACTTTTACACAACAAAAGAGCAGTTAATTAGTTAACGACGGGGGGTGGGGGTCTTTCAAAGAGAAGTTAACACAACCTTTGATTCACATAGAAGAGTTTTGATGAAGTGTTAAACAAACTAAATTATGTCGCTGTCAGAATTCACTTCGTGCTCCTCTCTTTCCCTTTGCAGCCAGATCCCAACAGAGTCAGCGGAGCAGCACACCTTATAAAAGAAAAAGTAAGTTGTATCACAGAAGCAGACAGGTGTGTATACCAGCCACATTATGGGTCTTCCTTCAGTCTCTTCATTGCATGGTGCAGACCCTTGTGGCCTTTCCCATCCATTCCCACCTCCTTGCCAAACATACTGTACATTCCAGTCTTGAGCCCTTCAGAAGACTCATATTCCCACTTGTGTCCTGATCTCTTTCCCCCATCAGTTGGTTTACAATGATTTAAGATTGTCTTTCTCTTTTGTTAGTATACTGCCCATGCCAAAGGGTTAGTCCAGCCCTCACTAATGCCCACCACGTTCTGAGCCATCTCCCTGCTGCTGTGTGGGGTCATTTACCTCCATCCTCCTTCCCCCACCAGTGCCCCCACCTCCCTGACTTTGTGCTAGGCTGGTCTAGGCTTGCAGTAGCTCTGCTGTTTTCTCAACCTCTTTCAATCTATTTCACATTATTTGCTCTTTTCATTATCTCTTAAGTTATTGGAATAAAGAAAACACACACACACACACAAGGATCACAAAACTGTCAAGAGAAAGACCAAGAAAATTTTCTCTCAACTCCCATATATTCCTATTATATCAAGAAGGATTAGTGGAGTGGAATAATTTTAAGAACCATTTGCATGAAAGAAAGGAAGAGAGAGTGCTCGCTTCAGCAGCACATGTATTAAAATTAGAACGATACAGAGGTTATTAGCATGGCCCCTGTACAAGGATGAGAAACCATCACCGCAATCAAGATAATCAACATAGCATTAAAAAAAAAAAAAAAGATAGTCAAAAGGAAGAAGAAGAAGAAGGGGAGAGAGAGAAGTTTCTAGATCTGAGGTCTGGCAGTGGTTTTATCAAAAATAAGATTTTTTATATAAAGCAATATTCCTAGATGATTTGTGCTAGGTGAACAGAGAGGAGCACTTTGGTTCCCTCAAGAAGCTAACAGCACAGGGAAGGGTATGACTTGGGTAGAATATTTGGCTAGCCCTTCGACAGACCTTGCCAAGCCCCAAGAAGGCCTCAAATGCATGTAGTCTCTTCAACGCTAATTTTCCTACTACAACAAGAGAGTCTAAAACTGACATGTCTTGGGGCTCCTATCCAGGTCTGAAGCCAAGAATCCAGAGGAGACAAAGCTGAGTGGGGTTGGATGAAAGACAATAATGGGAGCACTTCTGTTAAACACACTCTGCCTCCAGATCCCGAGTCTTTAGGTTCTGGTTTATGTACACTGCCCTGATGCAGTTACTAACTGTGCCACTTTCCATGTTTAAAAATGTCCCAGTTTTTTAAAAAAAGGTCCCAGTTTGGTCAATAAATTAGGCAGCTACCTGGTTACATAGCAAGGTCTCATGTGACAAACAGAGCAAGAATTTGAGTCTGTGCTTGACTGCGTGTGTCCCTTCCAGACTCTGTCATTCTTTACCATTCCTCACCTTGTTCCAGGTAAGGCAGAAACCTACATACTTGCTGCAGGGCTTCTGACCTACCCAGAAGACCCAGAACGTGGAAATTTAGTCTCTAACACTGTCTTCCTTCAATACTGAAGAGAAAAAAAA
The DNA here is from genome assembly GCF_022355385.1 of Mustela nigripes. NCBI lineage: Eukaryota > Metazoa > Chordata > Mammalia > Carnivora > Mustelidae > Mustela > Mustela nigripes. The sequence goes on along the minus strand of NC_081560.1, from coordinate 11,838,423 downwards.
AAAAAAAAAAAAAAAAAAAAAAAAAGCACAGCTAACCAGCAACCTCTAGGAACATGGAAAAGATGTTGGTCTTCATGGTGGTTCTCCAAATGCACTTGTTTTGATGGGAAGAATGAGGGGATCATCCCTCTTCACCCCAAACCAACCAATCTTATTTCTAGTCCAAGGTCTCTGGGCAATGGGTAGAGAGTGATAGGAGATACACAGGTATCAATCTGGAAGGACCTCCATTTCTCAAGCTGGAAAACAGTGTTCCTAGGGTTAATCATAAACATGAGCAAAAAGGGGAGTATGGAATTTCCAAAGGAGATTCCATATAGCTAAGAATCACTCATGGTCTTCTTGATTTGAAAAGGGTTTTCCCCAGTAATGACACAAAAAGTACTATATAATGGAACTCTGCACCAGTTGAAGAATAAAATACATCTAAGAGAAGCAATTTATATGTTTTTCTTCTCTATATATACATTCCACCTCTTTGATATTTTATAAACTAATTTCTTATGATTCACAATCTATCTTTCTAATACCAGCTTCCTTCCTAGGCTTCTCTGAGTTCCAACTGCTACCTGAACATATCTGCTCAAGTGTCCTCAAGCAGCTCAGGCCAGCTTATCTAGAGCTGAGTCCATCATACCTTTTTATTTTTTTAATCCTTGCTTTATTTTTTTTAAATTTAAGATCAATTAATTAACACAGAGTGAATTATAAGTTTCAGAGATACAGTTTAATGATTCATCAGTGGCATATAATAGTTCTCATTATGTCGAGTGCCCTCCTTAATGTCCATCACCCAGCTACCTCATTCCCCTACCCACGTCCCCTTCAGCAACCCTCAGTTTGTTTCTAGAGTTAAGAGTCTCTTATGGTTTGTCTCCCTGATGTTGTCTTATTTGATTTTTTGTTCCCTTCCCCTATGTTCATCTGTTTTGTTTCTTAAATTCCACATTTGAGTGAGATCATATGGTATTTGTCTTTGTCTGACTGACTTATTTCTCTTAGAATAATACTTTCTATTTCCATCCATGTCATTGCAAATGGTAAGATTTCATTCCTTTTGATGGAAGTAATATTCCATTGTGTGTATATGTGTGTGTGTGTATACATATATATATAATGTATGCATATATGTATATGTATAAGTATTGTATATACATATATATAGAGAGAGAGACATGGTATGTATGTATCTATACACCACACCTTCTTTATGCATTCATATGTCAATGGACATCTGGGCTCTTATTTTGGCTACTGTGAACACTGCTGCTATAAACACTGGGGTGCACATCATAGTTTCTTCTTCCTATTTTTCCCAAATCGGTGCAATGGAGCTTCATCTACCTGGTTAATCAAACTTGAAACATGGAAGTCACTCTTAACTTCTCCATCCACTTTACTCACCACCTATATTCAAATGTCCAGTCTTAAAATCTGTGCCCATCTGAAAAATCCTTGGCGTGTCTTTGAAGATCCTTGACTTACCTTTCAAGTGAACCACTTGTGCCTTTGTCAGGACCACAGTCTATAAGCACTATAGTACTTTCTTGTTTCTGGATTTACTTTCCTGCAACTTATCCTCCATACCACTTCCCAGAGTGGTCTTGCTAAAATGTGAATGGGCCCTGTCATTTTCCTGCTTAAGACCCTTTCAACAGGGGCACCTGGGTGGCTCAGTGGGTTAAAACCTCTGCCTTCAGCTCAGGTCATGATCCCTGGGATCAAGCCCCACATCAGGCTCTCTGCTCCGCAGGGGGTCTGCAAAAAAAAAAAAAAAAAAAAAAGACCCTTTCAACAGCTCTATGTTGATGTCAGGATACACTAGATTCCTAGGCATGGCATTGACGCCTGTGTGCCTGGACACCCCATGCTGATCATGCCTCTGTGCCTTCCCCATACTCTCACCTGCTAACATCCCAATCATTCTCCTGATCTCTGATCAGGGAGAATACTGAAACTTGCTTTCACTCTCCAGCTCCAGTCAGGCCTTCTTGAGTTTTCTTGTTGGCATTTATGTATCTTTTATTACACTTACTTCCAATTATATATTAATTGTGTGAGTATCTGTGTAGTGTTGATTGTTCCAGGTAATTTAAAATTCCTGAGGGCACAGCTAATGTCTGATTTGCTTACTCTTCTGCCTCAAAGCCAACATGTATCTGACACATAATAATTGTTCAGTATACAAATCAAAACCACAATGAGATACCACCTCACACCAGCCAGAATGGCTAAAATTAGCAAGTCAGGAAATGACAGATGCTGATGAGGATGCGGAGAAAGGGGATCCCTCCTATGCTATTGGTGGGAATGCAAGCTGGTGCAACCACTCTGGAAAACAGCCTGGAGGTTCCTCATAAAGTTGAAAGTAGAGCTATCCTATGACCCAGCAATTGCACTACTGGGTATTTACCCTAAAGATTACAAATGTAGTGATCCGAAGGGGCACATGCACCCGAATGCTTATAGCAGCAATGTCTGCAATAGCCAAACTATGGAAAGAACCTAAATGTTCATCAACAGATGAATGGATAAAGAAGATGTGGTAATTATATACAATGAAATACAATGCAGCCATTAAAAGAAATGAAATCTTGCCATTTGCAACAACCAGGATAGAACTAGAGGGTATTATGCTTAGCGAAATAAGTCAATCAGAGAAAGAAAACTATCATATGATCTCCCTGATACGAGGAAGTTGAGATGCAACGTGGGAGGTTTGGGGGGCAGGAAAAGAATAAATGAAACAAGATGGGATCAGGAGGGAGAAAAACCATAAGAGACTCTTAATCTCACAAAACAAACTGAGGGTTGCTGGGGGGAAGTGGTTACGGAGAGGGTGGTGGGGTTATGGACATTGGGGAAGGTATGTGCTATGGTGAGTGCTGCGAAGTGTGTAAACCTGGTGATTCACAGACCTGTACCCCTGGGGCTAATAATACCTTATATGTTAATAAAAAAATTTTAAAAAAATAAATAATAATTATTCAGTAAGTAATTGCTGAAAGGGGCTACCTCCTCCACTTCTTTGCTAGTGAACTCTGATTAATTCATTAAAATTTACCTTGGGCATCATCTCTCCTTAGAATTAACCTCTGACATTTATCTGTGCCCATCCCTAACTCCACCGTATGCAGCCTTTGATTTGCTAGGTAGCTCTCTGTTACCTTCCTGAAACCTTTTTAAAGCTCTGTATATATTGCTATTAAGACTTCTGAATTCTTTTGCAAGTTTTTATTTTCTTGTCTGTTCCTTCAACTAGATTGTGAGTTCCCAAAACAAATATTTTATATTTAAATTCTTTACATCTATAGCTCTGTCTCTGGCATACAGTAAATGCTCAAGTTCCTCTTTGCCCCATCAGACATTTGGGCCCCATCTACAACATCTCACAAATGGTCTTCTGGCCTTTATTGCAGAAAGGAGATCACAGTACCTTCTCAACCATCCAGTTGGAAAGTTTGTTCTTGTGTTGAGCCAGAAAACTGTTTAAAGCTTTCAACCATTTGTTCTTAGTCTTGTCCCTTGGTGATACAGGATCAAGAGAGTCATAATTAAGAGGTAAGTGGTCAGAGGTCAGAGGCAGCAGAAAATTATGGGTTCTAGAATAGTGAACAGGAGAAGCAAGAAAAGCCAAGCTTCCAGGCCAACAGAGTCTCCACTGTCCCTTTATGTAACAAGAGCAAATCTCAAAAGGCAACCCCAAAAGTTGCCTCATGTTACTTGAAAAATAACATCCCAATAAAGGAGTTGAAGCTAGATGCTAACCTCTTCTTAGATGATGTAATGTAACTAGTTCTTAGGAAAAAAGAAACTGGTACAGGACTAGGTTGCTTAAAGATTTGGCTTAAACTCCCCTCCTTCAAAATGTCTTCTCCATCCATGGAAATCACCCAATGATAAACATTTTTCTACACATCCTTCAGTGCTGATGAGTACAGCTTGTACCCTATTATTTTATGATCATTAATATTTTTAGTTGTATCATCTCAATATTGGCTGTCTTACCATCTAGAATATTCACACACAAAAACCCAGAGATATATACCCTATGGTTTTTATTTTTTATTATTTTATTTCCCCTGTCCACACAGAACCCATTGCAATCAGGGCTCTTCTTTAGGGTCATAGTCAATGGCTGTTCGGTGACCAGAACATAGCAGGAGGTCAGTGTTTGAGGCGAGCAGGCTGGTCTAGGCCACTGAAGCTCCAGCAGGCTGAGAATATTATCCATATGGGCAGGGTATGAGCCATGTCGCACATCAGAAACTGGACTGAGCTGAGTAGGATTCCGACATGGAGAGGAATCCCGGGCACAGGGTGTCAGATCCCAAGCAGGGCGAGGCGGGTGTGTGCAAAGGAGAGAAAGTTGCCATTGCAGTGGACAGGTGGGCACATGTGAAGAGATGGATCAAATATGTACATCTATTAAGGACAACAGGACCCAGGTTTCTTAGTATTGGGTAAGGGAATTGCAAACATGGAAAGGGAGAATGCTAGAACCCTAGAATGAACCTTATCATATTGGAATTGGAACTGAAATTAGTGGTATAAACTTGTGGTTTTCTCAGTATGTGTAGATAGATATAGAATTAAAGATACATGCTAAGATATATGCATTTATGTGGTAACATACACATGTGTGTATTTCCTAGGCTCCATCCATTAATGACCTATGAGTGGTAGCATCCCCAAAACCCAGATCTAGTGCCCATCTCTCATTTTCTAGAGACCATTAACCACTAAAAGGAACTAGGGCTCTTTGGAGAAATAGCTGATGTCACAATGAGCAGGGAAAGCACAAGACCAGCCTAGAATATATTCTTGTGCTATATTGTAAGGAAATACTCAAATACTCATCCTAATGGGGGCCCCGAAAACAAGGATGGTTTAAGAACCGAAACGATTTTTCGACTTCTGAATCTCCTTTGAATGATGCTTGATACACCCTGGAAAATTATTATACCTATCTTTTGTGGTTTTTTTAGTACTTTTCCAAGTGTTTATTAGTTATTTCTTCTTCTTTTTTTTTTATTGTGTCATGTTAGTCACCATGTGGTACATCATTAGTTTTTGATGTAGTGTTCCATGACTCATTGTTTGCGTATAACCCGCAGTGCTCCATGCAATCTGTGCCCTCCTCAATACCCATCACAGGGCTCACCCATGCCCCCAGCCCCATGCTGGGGTCCATAGTCTCTCATGGTTCATCTCCCCCGCTGATTCTCCCCTTTCATTTTTCCCTTCCTTCTTCTAATGTCCTCCATGCTCTTTCTTATGTTCCACAAATAAGTGAAACCATATGATAATAGACTTTCTCTGTTTGACTTACCTATCCTTTAAAATACAAATTAGTACCAAAAGCTCCTTCATGCCAAGCAAATTAATTCTTTATCATTCTCATTTCTGTCTCAAATCCTGATACCAGGCCCTCAATTTCCATAAGCCACCAGTACAAATATGCCAGGTGCCGACCATACCACATTTGGAAACGGCTTTTTAATGGTTAGACTCATGTGCGGTCTCTTACTATTTTCTATTGGGTTCATATATTCCTTCATTCGACAAGTATGCATTAAGTACCTACAAAGTGTTACGTACGTATTGTTAAGGCCGGGAGGGGCAGGGAGACAGGAATGTCCTAGCCCAGCAATCCAGTAAACATCTGGGTAGAAAATTACCCCAAAAAGGCTCATGCTGTTTTAGAGTTGAACAGAGGGCTGGAGATCGGTATTTCAGAATATCCCTTGGTCCAGGTTTTGGGGATGAGGAAGTGAGAAGGTGAGTAGATTAAATGATTTAGCCAAATAAAAACCAATTATATTTTAACCTCCCTAAAACATACACTAAAACTCTCCAAACTAGATGTTATCTAAAAACATATCCTATCGGTCCTATGAGTCTAGGAGCATTTCAAGGATAAGAACCTCGCCTTACTCACAAATGCTTGTTGAATAAACTAGCATAGCCCTCCTTCTCCAAGCTCCCCTCCAAGCCCTCCAGAGGATGGAAGGCAGAGGACACAGAGGAGGTTAATGTGCTCCTCTAACCTCTAGGAGGAGCTGTGACTTCACTGAGATCCCTGAGGCAGGCCTGGGAAAAGAAGAGAGGGAAATGGGGGGAGGAAGAGAATGCTCAGGCGTCAGGGTTTGCTCTTGGGTCAGCTTGGGAGATGGTATGTGGACAACCTGGACACTAAAATCCAGTCCATGTTGTGTTTCTCCAGCCGCTTTGGCAATGTCAGCTGTCCCTACGGCTCACGGCCCGTAGGACCTTGTGTTACTCTCCTGTGCTTCCTCTGTGTGTGTCCTTTCCATGTCCAGGCTCAGCTCCCCAGAAAGGGGAGATACTCTCTGGGCGGACCAGTTGCAGCAGATTTCTCTTGTCACCTCGTCAGCACCCTCTGAGGGTGCTTCCTACCCAGTGAGCATTAATTCCTGTGTCTTAAAGTGATGCCCAGCTGGCACCAGGGGAAGGCTCTGAAAGCCAAGCAAGGTGGCCTCTCTGTGTTACATCAGGATGAGGCTTAAGTGGGATCGTCCTGGCTCCATGAGAGGCAACGTGGGGGGAATGTGCCCAAAGGGAAGGAATGCGTGTCTGAGCGGAGGAGGCACTGTCAAGTTGAAACAGAAAGAATTATTCATGCAGGTGGGAGAGGAAGCTACTAGATGGGGAAAAAAAAAAAAAAAAGTGTCTGAGAAACTCCTTGAGGCAGCTTGGGGATGGACCTATTCCTCCGCAGCTGCCCCTGTACATTCAGTCCTGCCACTCCAAGACTCAAATCCAGCTCTGGTGGTGCTGGTGTCAGGTGTAAGGGGGAAGAGGGAATGTGAGCTCTAGAAGAATTAACAGGGGCAGTGGCCTCACCAGCAAATCCTCTGTCAGGGCATGAGGACAAGAATCTAATCAGAGAGACACCGAGCCCCTTCTGGTCAAGCACTGCCATGGGCTGCAGGCTCCTGTGCTGGGTGGTCCTCTGTATGCTGTGGGCAGGTGAGTCCTGGGAACAGGTGGGATATCTCTGTCTGCAGACTTCTAGCTTTTTTCATGGAATGGCTTCCTAAGACTTTCTAAATTTGGTTTCTTGCTCCCAGTCTCCACGGGCAATGGAGTTACCCAGACACCAAAACATCTGGTAAGCGGGACAGGAAGGAGCGTGACCCGAAAGTGCAAGCAGCATCTGGGACATAATGCTATGTACTGGTATAAGCAGAGTGTTCAGAAGCCGCCAAAGCTCATGCTTGCCTACAGTTATAAGGATCTCCTTCAAAATGAGACTGCTTCCAGTCGGTTCTTACCTGATCGCTCAAACAACTCCCAGCTGGACCTTCAGATAAAAGCCCTGGAGCCCGAGGACTCCGCCCTGTATCTCTGTGCCAGCAGCAAGGACACAGCCCTGCACCTTCAACTTCTCCCTGTGCACAAACCTCCGGGCTCCAAACCAGGAAGCTGTGGGGGCCACCAACGCTCAGCTCAACATTTCCTAGAGGACCCCAGAGATCCCAGAGCCTCCTGCTGCCTGTAGGTTCAGTGGATGCTGAGTCCACAGCACAGACTCCCACAGCCTGGGTCCTGGTTCTGCCTGGGTCCAATCTGCCCGAGCTGAACACAGGCCAGAGAGGGCCCAGCCTCAAGCTTCTGAGCAGTGTCCAGTCAGCACATAGCCCTGGGGAGTCTTCCATGGGCAACTATTCACTCTGGCCACAGCACAGCTGACCCATCCCCCGCCAACAGGTACCTTCCTTGGCTTTTCCATCCAAACACGTGAGACTCTGGATCTCAGCCCCAGCTCCAAATCTCAGTCCCAGCTCCAAACAGGCTCAGCCCTAATGGGTACTAATGTCTCAACCAAATTAAAAACCATGGCAGCTCAGAAGTCTCTTCCTGCTTCTGATGACCAGAGGCCTGAGCTAGCAGAGGACTCATTCATGCCCTGACCCTGCTATGGATTTCTGGCTCCTGTGTGGGGTGATTTTTATTCTCTTGGAAGCACATGATTCCTGGGAATTTCTCATCTTGGATTCACCCAAGGCTCTTCTAAGGCATTTCCTTATTCAATCTCTGGCTTCTTTAACCTCCCACAGGACACACAGAACCTGAATGCAGGCAGACTCCCAGCCACCAGGTCACAGAAAGGGGCACGAGAGTACCCCTGAAGTGAACCCCACCTCTGGTCACTTATCCCTGCACTGGTACAGACGGATCCTGGAGCAGAAACTAGAGTTTCTCGTTTTATTCTAGAAGAGTACTCTCTTGGAGAAGTCTGAAACATTCAAGGATCGATTCTCAGCTAGAAGGACTGATGGATCATTCTCCACTCTGCAGATCCAGCCCACAGAGCTGGGAGACTCAGCCACGTACCTCTGTGCCAGCAGCACAGACACAGCCTTGCAAAGAGCCCTCCAGCCTGTGCACAAATCTTCATGTTTCTGCCTCTTTTCGAGCTCCCAGCATCCCTTTCCCGTTGGACTTGCCTATTCAGCTGTCTCCAAATACACAAAAAATCTGAAATTAAATTACCAAAGTGGGATATCTTTGGCAGAAGTGGTCAGGGGACATTTTTTGCAGAATCTTTATGGATACTGTAGAGCATGTCTTTGGGCTCCAGTAATGGGAGAGTCGTGCCCGGGAAGTGACCATCAAATGACTTGTGTTTTCTCTTTACCTCCTTTTGCATCATGGGTTTTGTTTTGTTTTGTTTTGTTTTGTCTTGTTTTAGAGGCTTCAAAAAAAAGCCATTTTAACTCACAAGTTGGAGAAATGACTAGCAAGGAAGGGCTATGGTATTTGCCTGAGAGTAGAGAGGATTTCCAACCCCACATCTTCAGAAGGACATGCAAGTCAGCACAAGGTCCTGAATTGTCCATGAATCTTTCCAATAAGTGCCTAATGCAATAACCCATGTAAGAATGAATTAAGAGAACGGTAATGATTGAGTGTAACATTGGAATGCCACTTCAAGGCCAACAGCGGTCTAGACCAACAAGAGAATCACCAGAATCAAGCTGGGATGGCAGGATCAGAATTCAACAGCAAAAACCAAGCAGCAGCTAGAAGCCAAACAGGGATGAACTTATCACCATGACCTTGACTTGGGGCAGCCCCATTAACTGTCTGGGTTTTGCATAAGCGTTCTCCTACAGTTCTTCAACAGTTGGGGCAGGAAAGTTAGAGTGAAAACTTTAAAACAAAGGAATGCATTTCCTCCTAATAAGTCAGGATGAGCTCAAGTAATGAATAGGAGGGGGGGAAAGTGTGAGCAGATCCTTCATGAAATACTCATTGACTCAGTTACAACCATGGCAGCTCCACTATCCTCAGGGTTGGAGAATGACTGTCTTGGTGATGTGAGTTCCCACACAAACTTGGAGACAAAAGGATCCCATTTGATACCTAAGGAAATTAAATCATGGGTATATAACTATGGGATCCAATTTTTGTTTGCATATGGTATCTCTCAGAAGCATCTGACCTTATGGAATGAAGAAAGGACCTAGTAAAGGTTTCGCTAAGGGGCTAGCTCAGCTAGAACACCTGTCGAGCTGGGGTGCTAATCACTAGGATGTGGTATGATTTGAACAAATGGGGGAAAATTGGGACTATGTATTGAATCCATGAATCCAGAAGCCATAGGGTGGGGTTAGGATGGGTATGGCTCTCATCATCTCTTGCAGTGATCCAGTGGTAAATTCATATTCCTTTCCCCTGTATTTTTAGGGTCTTCTAGATAAGAAGTTCTGATTCCTGAAGAGAGGGGAGGAGGAGGGATAGATGCTTTCACCACAGGACATAGTAACAATCCCAGTGTACTGCGATTATGACTCTACCTAGTCATTTTGAGCTCATCTTGCTGGGATGGATGGAGAAGTCAGGATGGAGGTACTGATCGTGATTTTCATGAGGTGACAGAGTTACTGCTACACAGTGGAGACAGGGAAAGGTTGACCTGGGACTCAGGGAACTAATCAAAGCATCTCTCAGTGCCTCCATTCCTGGTGATAATGACAATTGTGAATTATAGTCATCTTGGCCTGACAAAGCAAAGGCACCGAAGGGGCTCCAAACCCTCAGAGATGAATGTCTAGGTCAACCCGTCAGGCAAACAACTTAGACCACTGAAGCACCAAACAAAGTTGGAGAAACTCTTAAAATGGTGATGAAGGGAGATAATTAACACCCGTTTGGGATTTGAGTATCATAATAGCAGCGAATCCTATACACCTAACCCTGTGTTTGTACAGATTGCAGCTGGCCACCACCTTGAAGACCTTATTTGGACTAGAAGCAAAGCAAGGGGTAAACTGTATCAAACGCCTCCCTTATATCACTGCCTGTCTTCTAGGACCCACCCCCAATTCCTGCCACACCTATTTCAGGCAAGGACTCCAAGCAGACATTGACCCATTTCCTATGCACTGAACCTCCTCTTCAATGTGGACCACGTAGGGATGCCTGGGTGGATTAGTAGGTAAAGTGTCTGCCTTTGGCTCAGGTCATGATCACAGGATCCTGAGATTGAATCCCACATTGAGCCCCACATTGAGCCCCGTGTCCAGCCCCGCATGGAGTCCCACATTGGGCTCCCTGCTCAGGAGGGAGTCTAGTTCTCCTTCTGCTTCTGTCCCTCCCCTTGCTTATCCTCTGTCCCTCTGTCCCTCTCTCCAATCAATTAAGAGACCTAAAAAAAAATGAACCATATATCTAGCTTTCTTCCTAAAATACTCTGTGGCCAAGATGAGACCCATGAATGGCCTATTTGAAACTTACGTAGGCACCACCCAGAAGTGTCAGGGAATTAATGCTCTGTGGGACCCTCTGCAATCAGTGGAGGGTGAGAACTAATGAATAAAGCTTTATAATTATTTCAGACTCCCTCGAATGTTCTCGATTGATGAACACCTACTTATCTAAAAGGATGGCTCAATTCATATATATATTTTTCAGATTTTCCATCCTTTTAGTTTCTGTACTTGATTTGGCCCAGATATTTGCATCTGACTTATCTTCCACTTTACGTATACTTTTCAGCTGTATTGGTTCTGCTTTTAAAGCCATATATTGAAATCCTAATCAAAATGATTTTGTATATTTCAGCTCTACAATCTCCACTAAATTATTTACTATGGTTTCCAGTAGTCAACAAAATTCTCCATTTTGTCATCTACTTTGTTGAATATATTGATGATTATTTTCATGTCAGTGTCTGAAAACTCCATCTGAATAATTTTGGGTTTATTTCTTCTGCCTGATTTTTCTTCTTGGTTTTGACCACATGAACCTCTTTCTTCATACAACAGATAGTATGTGTTTGAATGCCAGATATTGTATATGAGAAATTGTAGAGATCTGGTGAAGTCCTGGATGATGTATTTTCTTATAGAGATGATTCCTTCTTCTTGCTTACACCAAGATATCTTGGTCAGGGCAGGACTTCTTAATCTGGTGGATAATTGAGCTGGATTGAAGCAAAACTTCAGTTGTTGGATGGCTGCTCACTTTGCTCCTCGTATGTGATCATTTGGGTTCCCAAAATAATGTCTGGAGTATTTTTACTTTTCTGAAGCATAATTTGCACAACATAATATTTACTTTTTTCAAGGGTAACACTCTGTGAGTTCAAATATATTAATGTACTGTGCAACTATCACCACGATCCAGTTCTTAAACACTTCTACTCCCTCCCCAAATTCCTTTGTGTTCATTTTCAGTCAATCACCACTCCTACTTTGGGCCCCAAGCCTTGGCTCTTTACCGGGACCCTCTCCAGGTCAGCAGTCCATGAACACAGACACTGTTCCCCAGACCAGTGAGATCATGTGACGTCCTCCAAGCTTCTCCCCCCTCAGTCTTCCTTTTCTTCTTGGCTTCCTAGCTACTGGTAATAAATGGGCAGTGATTCTCAGGGTAAAGTGTCTTCCCAGATATACCCTTTGTCTTTGGAGTATGAGATCATCCCCTTCCTCCCTGCTTCCCTTTGGGTGCAAAGCTTCATGTATAAGCTGCAGGGTGCAATGAGGTAGGTACTTGGGAACTGGATGCATTAGCCCACTCACCCAGCAAACATCTAAGGGAGCCTCTGGTAATATCATACAATGTTAAACCTGGGCAGACACTGGAAATTATTTATCTCAGCCTGTTATTTTATACATGAGGAAATGGAAAGTCATACAAAGGATAGTTTTGACCGTCCCTACTGATTATTTCCTGACTTCCACGTGGAAGTCCATTTAATATGTCTAGAGTAGTCAGTGCATTTCTTTTGGTTCTGATCAGAATATAAGCATCAAGAGAGTGAGAATATTGTCTTACGTGTGATTTGCACCACGACTATGAACAAGTTCAGCTTGCTAAGTGTTCCAGGAAGGATGGTGGATGTTTCTATTTGGTTTTCTAAGGTTTCCCTAGTGCTTGCTCTGTGTTTACTTTAAAGAAATAGAAATAAAGGAAACACCTGTCATTGGAGAAGTTTAACCGGCAGTTGACAGTTAGTGTTGCCACACAGTTTGTGTGTGTGTGCGTGTGTCCCTCCCTGTGGCACTCCTAGGTTCTTGCTCTCCTGCCTAGCTCTTACTGACTTGGGTTTATCAACTGCTCTACCTGGCCCAGGAGGCCACTGAGACCTGAGAAGTGTGCCTTGACCACTAGGAGGAGCTGTGGCTCTTCCAGACCCTGAAAGTGGGGGAATTGTGGGAATGAACAAAGGCCACAGGGGTTTTCAACAGGAATAATTGGGGGATGTGGGAGATACTTTATTGTCCCAGCTGGGGGTAGGGAGCCCTACAGGCATGTAGTGGATAGAGGGATAGAGACCAGGGATGCTCCCAGCAGCCCCCACAACACAGAATTATCCAGTCCAATACGGCAATGTCTCTGAGGTTGAGAAACCTTCTGCTGAGCATTTGGTTATAAATTTTGTACTAAAAGAGAAGGTGACCTTAGACAGCTCAAGGACAGCAAAATCATCCTGCCCTGATTTCCCCCCCAACTTCCATGCTGTCATTCACCTCTCCAGCTGCTTTGTTCCTGTGCCATAACGACTTCTCACTCCCGAGCCACCAACTGCTCCCCACATGGCTCTGGCCCTCAGACAGAGAGGCCCTCACAGGGATCAGTCTGCAGTCTGTTCCCTGTCAAGGCGGCGAATCAACAGAGCACGCTCCCAACATTCATTCCTGTATTCTAAATGGTCTCCCATTGCTGCTTGCGGCAGACCCCACAGGGGGTCTCTTGCCCACAACTGAAGTAGTCAGGGGGGCTGATGAGCATACATCAGACATTCCAGGGAGCCAAAGCCTAGCGGGACCATCATCTGTTACTGTGAAGAAGACGCAGAAGATCCACAGAAGAGAAACTAGCTCAACTTGGAGAGTGGAGTCAGAACGGGGAGACAGGGTAGAGGTGGCCTGATCGGGGAAAATGCAGGGAGGGAGAGATACACACTTGAGGCAACATGCTGTCCCATCAAACTATCCCCAGAAATTCCAAACTCCTTTAAAAGGGGGAGAAAGTAAAATGTATGGAAAGGGACAAGTGTGGGCAATGAAATACACAGAGAGCCCAAGCATGGGGAAGTCATTCTAGGCTATGACGTCACAGGCAGAGCACCTGTCAGGGCGGGGAGAACCACAGCCTAGTTCTTACCACTGAGGATGAGAATGCTTGGCTAGGACTGTGTCTGTCTCCACCATGGGCTCCACGCTCTTCTGCTGTATGGTCCTCTGCCTCCTGGGAGCAGGTGAGTCCTCGGTCCAGGTGGCAAGATGCCCCGTTGGGTCTCTAAGCCTGCTCAGCATGTGTCCAGCCACTGTCTCTCTCCTGGGACTTGTCTGAATTCCGCTCCTTTCCTTCTCAGCCCCCCCTGGACACGGCAGTTTCCCAGACTCCAAAACACCTCATCGCACAGACGGGAAATAAGAAGTTCCTAAAATGTGAACAAAAGCTGGGCCACGATACCATGTACTGGTATAAGCAGGACTCCCAGAAATTGCTGAAGGTCATGTTTATCTACAACAATAAGGATCTCATTCTAAATGAAACAGTTCCAAGATGCTTCTTACCTGAATCCCCTGACAAAACTCGTTTAAACCTTCACATCAACTTCCTGGAGACAGGTGACACTGCTGTGTATTTCTGTGCCAGCAGCCTAGACATAGCCCTGCAAAGTCTTTACCTCCCTGTGCATAAACCCCCTGCCCAGCCAGGAAGCTGTGGGGGACACAGGTTCACTAGACCCTGAGGCTCCATTCTCCCCTGTTAGAACCCCTGACTGCAGATCCCAGTCTGGTACAGGCTGCCAATATACCTGATGGGGCGGGTCGTCAGTTAGGCTCACACAAGCCTGACAGAATTCTACTTACCAGCTGCAGCAATAAATTCCCTGAAGTGCTCAGGATTTCGGAAACAAGAGAGGACCTAGTGTCTCTCATCCTAAGTGGGTCTGAAAGCGAGTGTCTTCTGAACTCTGCTCAGTGGTGCAGCCTACTAGAACCTGCCCTTTGCTCAGCTTTCTGCACTTCCACGCTGTGCATGCAGGTCGGTAAGAAACAAGAGGAAAGAGGATTTCCTTACACTCACTCTTCGGGTTCCTTTTCACTCTTTGCTCCACATCCAAGCTGTCTTGGGATCTGCAGGCATCATTTGCTACAACTCTCTTATAGAGACAATGCATATCTGAATTTCTGTACATGTTTACCCTTCTGTCTCCTCGCTGTTTCTTCTCTGTGGTTTAGATTGTCTTTCCATCATTTTCCTTCTTCAGGCACATCCCTAATTCGGATGACTTAAACTCGCCTTTCACCCAGACCTTCTTTGGGAAAACCGTATGTTAGCTACGTTAGCAGGACAACTGAGCCTTTTGTTTCCACTTGTTCAGGATTTCAGTTGAAAGTATAATGTTTTTTGTAATCCTTGGTCTTTTACTGATCGGGAGCTAAATAACTCAATAACATTTTATTTATTCATGTTTTTGCTTTTTCATTGGGGAAGGGCTATTCCCTGTCTTCTTGCTACAGTGCGTGTGCAGCAGTATAAATATAATAGTCACCATGCTAGCCTTTCCACTAAGGTTAAGTTTAGGTTCTTGTCTACGAAAGCGATATCTCCAACTGTGGTGAATCAGAAGACCGTGATATACGTAACCTGGACAGGAGAAGAATATCCAACTCCTTTGCTTAAATTCTAACCCCTTGACCCTTACATTTTTTTGTTTATGGGCCACACTGAAAGTCCGATAAACTTTATTATGTTAGAAGCAGGAGTAGAGATTGAATGTCCTAGTGTGGATGAACGGCACTCTTGCCAACTCTTTTTGCTGTTTCACTTCCTTCTTTGCTCTTCACAGGGGTCTGACTCCTGTACCCATCAAGCGTGGACCCGCCTCCCCTCCTCTCTGGTGGGTGAGGGATAAGCATCCTCTGCACTGCTGCTTCTGAGCTGGTTAGAAGCCTGCCATCCGGGAAATGTGCCCATGGGCCACAAGGGGGCGCTGTGGCTCTATTGCCTACTCAGAGGCTGGATGGGGGATGAAAGTGATTTGCAGGAAGGGGTGAGGGGGGAGCAGGACATGGGGCTCCATCCTTATGTCAGTTGGGAGCACCAGATGCTGGTACCTCTGAGATCTAAAACCATGCTCAAATGAATTTCCCTTTTTCCTACTTGGGATGCCTTGTGTGGTTCTTGAGCATCCTGTTTGCTCTAAGCCCAGCCAAGCACTGTACCCTCAGGACTGGGGCTGAGGATGCCTGGCCCCTTGTCCCTTCAGCTCCCCCTCCCAGTGCCTGGATCCTGGCTGGCATCACAGTCCTGCCTTTGTAATGGTGGGCACTGGCGCCACAGCCTCCAATTTCTCTCCTCTACAGAGCTGAGCAAAAGTGCTCCATGGAGCTTAGACACGGAGGGAAACACCTTTTGGGAGATGTCTGCAGGCCTGAGCTGGTAGGGAAGGAGATCCCCAAGGCAGAAATGCTCTGCTGCTGAGAGGGGTCTTGGAAGGATGGGGATAGAGAGAGAGTTTACATAATGAGGACTGTCGCTAATACACGAGATCACCTGTCCAAGGATTAGCTCGGCCCACCCAATGCAAATCCACGCTCTACCAGAATCTATACAAGTTGTGAAAGGGGGAGGAAGACACATACCCTGTGTTTGGGGAAACCTACAGAGACAGTGACATCACAGGCCAACCACCAACCAAAGCCCAGGACACCAGAGCCCTCCAGCACCGGCACCAGCACCCTCCCCAGGACACCCTAATTAGAGGATGCCCACCTGGGCCCTGACTCCACCATGGGCTGCAGGCTACCTTACTGGGTGGCTCTCTGTCTCTTGGGAGCAGGTACGTCTCGGGTTCCGTTGTGCTCTCCCTGCACCCCAAGCCGAGTCCCTCTTCCTACCACCACCCTTCTGTCTGGGCTTTGTTTGAATTTTGTCCTGTTCTTTCAACAGTCTCCATGGATCCTGGAGTTATCCAGACTCCAAAACATCTGGTAAGCGGGACAACAAGGAGCGTGACCCTAAAGTGCAAGCAGCATCTGGGACATAATGCTATGTACTGGTATAAGCAGAGTGTTCAGAAGCCGCCAAAGCTCATGCTTGCCTACAATTACAAGGATCTCTTTGAAAATGCGACTGCCTCCAGTCGGTTCTTACCTGATCGCCCAGACAACTCCCAGCTGGACCTTCAGATAAAAGCCCTGGAGCCCGAGGACTCCGCCCTGTATCTCTGTGCCAGCAGCAAGGACACAGCCCTGCACCTTCAACTTCTCCCTGTGCACAAACCTCCGGGCTCCAAACCAGGAAGCTGTGGGGGCCACCAACGCTCAGCTCAACATTTCCTAGAGGACCCCAGAGATCCCAGAGCCTCCTGCTGCCTGTAGGTTCAGTGGATGCTGAGTCCACAGCACAGACTCCCACAGCCTGGGTCCTGGTTCTGCCTGGGTCCAATCTGCCCGAGCTGAACACAGGCCAGAGAGGGCCCAGCCTCAAGCTTCTGAGCAGTGTCCAGGCAGCACATGGCCCTGGGGAGTCCTTCTTGGGACACTTTTCACTCTGGCCACAGCACAGCTGACCCTTCCATGCATGTGAGACCCTGGATCTCAGCCCCGGTCCCAGCTCCAAACAGGTTCAGCCCTTTTCCAGAACACCTCCCTCCCTCAGCACGTGGCTCCACCAGTCCTGCCGATGAGGTGGATCATCCTTCATCAGGTGTGGATCCGTGTTCTCCTGGTCACCATGGGCTGCACCTGGGTATACTCAGATCCACACAGCCTTCCCTTCCGTGCAGCCTTTGACACTTTCAGGCCTGACTCCTTTTCCTTCTGGGGCTTTAATCTGCATTCCTCAGGTCTTCACATCTTGCATTTTCAGCCATGGAGTCCCCTGCCCCTGGATAGTTTCTTACCACGGGCAGTCAGAAGGGACGTTCCCTGCCATTACAGAGCAGGGTTGTATCCTTGGGGCTGCCTGTTCTGAACCACATATTTTCTGGCTTTGCCCCTTGTAAAGGCCCTCTGTCCTGCCCAGGTCATCAGACCCCAAGGGCTGAGTGTCCTGGGGAGTCACATGCCTGCCTTGTCACTAAGGCTCCCTCCTCTCTCCTCAAAGGGGCACTCCAGGGACTGTGGGGAGCCCTGAGCAAAGTTTCAGACCATGATACCATCTGCCAATGCAGTTCATGTGGCTACTCTCCCATCTAGGCCCATCTTCAGAGTTTGAGGTGCCTCTTACTCGTGTGTGACTCTTCTCTGACACCTGGTTGAACGATAAACACATCTTGATTTAGTACCGTTTTTATGTCTCTTCTTCATGAAATAAAGGTAGCCTGCTATACATAGGGTCGTTTGGCTTAAGGTTTCACAGGGACCCTCCGAACAAACACGGGTTCCCCACAAGTCACACCCCACAATCTCATCCCTACAGGGGACCAGAGGAAAGTGCGGGGCCCTCCAAGGAGGTGTGTGGCTCCCAACTCTGCAGATCTGTGGTTTCTGAGCCTCTCTCCTCCGGAACCAAGGAGCCCCTGCCATAGGCCTGTTGCCACACCAGGTCAGCTCTGAGCTTTGGGGAATCAGGAAAGGGACTTCCAGGCAAGGCCCCAGGACCCAAGCCAGCGGCAAAGGACAGTAGTAGACCCCGTCTTTGGGAAATGGATTTGAGACAGATGTGTGTGTGTGTCTTCACCTGTTCTTCTCTTCCATAACCCAGCTCTCTTTCTTCGATTTCTCTTTTTCCTATTCAAGGCCAACCCTCAAGCCCTAGTCCAGATCCAAGATCCAAATCTGCAAACAGCTGCTCTAAGCCACACAGGCAGCAAACAGGCCTCTCATTCCACCTGCTCGGAGCCTGGGTTGGGTACTTATATTTCCATCCACCTTCCTTCCCTTGCACTGGAATGTCCAGCCACATATCAGGTCTCCATCCTCACGAGGCCTCCTCTCCACACTGACATTTGTAGGGTGACTTCTTCCTTTGTTCCCTTTAGTCCCAGGGTCAAATCATCAGGCTCAGAACTCTGGGTCACAGAGTCAGTGCCTCTGGACTGTAGCTCTGCTGTGCTGTTGGGGAGGAACATGGGTCCTGCCAGTCTGCTTAAGTCTTCATCTCCCGCCTTCCTGGTCTGAAGATCTTCTCCAAGGGTCCTTCTGCAGTCGCAGAATTTTGCTTGGGGCCTGGGGGTCTGCCTGCTCCAGTGCATACAGGGGGCTGAACCTGGGAGCATCTTGTGTCTATGGCGGGACTAAGGCCTCCTGCTCCCTCCTGTGGGGGTGCTCCTGAATCCGGGGGTGCTGCCCAAGACGGTGACATCAGAGGGTCTCCTCCCTGGACTACTACACTCAGATGCCCCATGTGGAGAGGCCTCCCCTCCCCTGCCATGGACTGCTGGGTGACCTCTTCTGGTCTCCTGGGAACAGATGAGCCCTGAGAGTGTGGGGACTTTCCTAATCTATCCACTTTATATAAGGCCAGCTTGGAACTTCGGCCTTTTTCTCTTCCTGGCCTCTGTCTCCTCCCAGAGGACACGTGGACCCTGGAATCAGCCAAAGCCCTAGCCACTACCTCCCAACAATGAGAGAGTGTGGCTCTGAGGTGTGACCCCATTTCTGGTCATTTGTATTTCTTCTGGAACCGACAATCCCCAGAAAGGGAAGTGGACTTACTGATTCCCATCCATAACAAGGTTCCCTCAGAGAAGGCAGATATTTTTGGAGATTCCATTCTCAGCTGAAATGCTTGCCTCACAGACCGTACTCGCTTTGAAGCCCCAGGCTGCCCAGATGGGGGACTGAGCCACACCCTTGCACAAATTGGAGGCTCCTCTGCTCCCAGGTTTTCAGCAGCCCTTTCTGCCGGAGGGAATGTTTCTGCAGCAGCTTCCCAGGAACAGAGGTCAGAAGTTAACTTTTTTTTTTTTTTTTTTTTTTTTTTAAGTAGGATCCACTCTCAATATGGAGCCCAACACAGGTCTTGAACTCACAACCGTGAGAACAAGACCTGAGCTGAGGGAGCCAAGGTGGCCCAGACCAACTCTTGATTCGGCTCAGATCATGCTCTCGGGTTGTGAAATCAAACCCCACGTTGGGCTCCTCACACATTGAGGAGTCTGCTTGCTTGAGATCCTCTCTCTGCCTCTCTCTTAAATAAATAAATATAATCTTTAAGAAACAAAAAACAAAAAACACAAAGACCTGAGCTGAGATCAAGAGTCTGGTGCTCAACCAACAGAGCCACCCAGGTGTGCCCCAGAAGTTAACTTTAATTTGCAGAACAGGAAATGTTGCACAGAGATGCCTGGAACTGTGGTCTTGAGGATACATTGTCAGACACCACGGAATGTGGCTGTGGCCCCTAAGGATGGGACAAGTATGGCCAAGTGAGTGACCGGACAAGGCTATAGAGGAACTTGTAAAGAACTGACTTTTCAGGAGCTAAGACCCAAGAGTTCTTGAAAATTAAGCTGAAGAGATGATGTAGGAAGCCCTTTATGAGGGAGATACTATACTTTCAGGTAGACTTCAAGTGTTCAACTAGAAAGATAAGTTAGTATCAGTGTTTGAGACTAGTTGAGTATATCATATTGGTTATACACCTACTTATTCATCCATTTACTAGTTCACTCATTTATTCTTTGAACAGACGATTTCCTACCTCAAGATATGGAAAGTATGGTTAGTGCACCGCGGGGACCCCATGGGTGTCAGAGGAAGAATCCATCCCAGGGTCAGCTTGCCCTGGTTGGGAGTCAGCCTGCTATAATCTGAGAATTCTCCAGAAAGTGGCTGAGCCCTATGGAAAGGGAGTGCTGGGGCTGCTGAGACAGAAACACGATGCAGAGAACATGCAAAATGCAAATAAGATGTACATTCTCCTGTTTTTAAGGGGACCATGATTTATCACCAAAAGGGGAGCCCTTCGGGAGTGAAGGAGTGCTATTATTACACTTGAACAACAGACATAAAGTGGGCTTATGTTCACCCAGCCTGTGTCTCGTCTCTGGGTCTCATCTCAGAGGGCTGAGCAGGAAGAGGATTCCATCTGGGCAAAGAGCTATAGAAGGGGAACAAAAGAAATGGTGCTGGGAGCAGTGGTCATGGTGGCCCAGGTGGGGGTTTGCTGGAGGGTCTCCCTGCAAGGACGGCCTGAGAACACTGTCCCTTAGTCCCCAAGGGACCACTAAGGGCTGAGCACACCAGTGTTGGTAAACATGCCCTGCCCTGGGGGGTGCAGAAGCAGAGAACAGGACACCGGAAGGTATGTTGTGGCAAGCAGCTCTTCGCTCCCCCAATCCTGACCCCTGGAAACAACATACAAAGCCCACTTTCTTGGTGGCTGGGAGGAAATACAGGTCCCTGGTGCAACTCAGCAAATGGGAATCTCCAGGAGTCTACCTTTGTTGGGTTCAGTCTGAGGTGGAGGATGATTCCGGAACCATAGACAACCCTGGGTCTTCCTAGGGACATGTAGGGAATGAGGCCATGGCATAAGGCTGCACTTCACTGTTCCTATGTTAGGGCTCAGAATGAGTGCCTTTTGGATATCCACAAATATTCGATCTTCTTTTGTAAGGTCAATTTAGGGAACTCTGTGAATATCTGATAACATGTATAGTTCATAAGTAATTTTAGAAGAATTCTGTCTGGACAGATACTAAAATATTAATGGTTGTTGACTGGATAGTGGGATACATTTTTTTTATTGCATGAAGTGAAATGCATAATAATAAATGTAAATTACATACATTCTGTCAAATGGGAAAACCAGCAACACCAGCCCAGTCAAGACACACGTCATCACCTCTTGCTGTTAAGTCCCCTTCTAGTCAGTATCCATCCCTCTGGCAATCAATGCTCTGATGTCAATCATCAGAGATTAGATTTGCTTGTTCTTGAATTCCAGGTAAATGAAACCATACACTTTTTTTTTAATTTTTTATTTTTTATAAACATATATATATTTTTTTAATTTTTTATTTTTGATAAACATATATTTTTATCCCCAGGGGTACAGGTCTGTGAATCAACAGGTTTACACACTTCACAGCACTCACCAAATCACATACCCTCCCCAATGTCCATAATCCCACCCCCTTCTCCCAAACCCCCTCCCCCCGGCAACCCTCAGTTTGTTTTGTGAGATTAAGAGTCACTTATGGTTTGTCTCCCTCCCAATCCCATCTTGTTTCATTTATTCTTCTTCTACCCACTTAAGCCTCCATGTTGTATCACCACTTCCTCATATCAGGGAGATCATATGATAGTTGTCTTTCTCTGCTTGACTTATTTCGCTAAGCATGATACGCTCTAGTTCCATCCACGTTGTTGCAAATGGCAAGATTTCATTTCTTTTGATGGCTGCATAGTATTCCATTGTGTATATATACCACATCTTCTTGATCCATTCATCTGTTTATAAACATATATTTTTATCCCCAGGGGTACAGGTCTCTGAATCACCAGGTTTACACACTTCACAGCACTCACCAAAGCGAAACCATACATTTTTTAATGACCCACATCTTTCACCTAACATATACTTCTGTTATCTTTATTATTATGTGTATTGATAATTTGCTCTTTTTTCAAAGATGTTCTTTATTTATTTGACAGACAGAGATCACAAGTAGGCAGAGAGGCAGGCAGAGAGAGAGGAGGAAGCAGGCTCCCTGCTGAGCCGAGAGCCCGATAAGGGGCTGGATCCCAGGACCCTGGGATCATGACCTGAGCCAAAGGCAGAGGCTTTCAGCCACTGAGCTGCCCAGGTGCCCCAATAATTTGCTCTTTTTTTATTGGTTGTATTTTGGGGGGAGGGGTGACTCTACCACATTTTGCATATCTATTTACATGTTGATGGACACTTGGGTTGTTTCTAGATTTGGGCTCTTAGGAATAGATCTGCCAGAAGCAGCATTCTGGTACAAGTCTTTGGTGTGGACATACACTTTTAATTCTCTTAGGTAAATAGTATTGCGATTGCCGGGTTTGATGGTAAATGCTCATTTCACTTTATAAAGAGTGTCACACTGTTTTCCCACATAGTGACACCCTTTAGCTTTCTCATACGAAATGTGAGTTCCAGTTGCTTTACTTGTTTGCACTGGGAAAAAAAAAAGCAGAAGGTGCGGAAGGGAAGTCAATATGGTTGTTCAGAGAAGTTGGGGTCAGTACTGCACTCAGCTGGGAGCACCGCATAGGAACAATGGAGGGGTCCAGGGACAATGAGGGTTAGGTTATCAGGGAATTTCCGGAAACTTTCTCCTAACAGCTGGCAATGTAAACATTTATTAAGAGGAGGTACTGTGGTTCCAGTGAGACACAGACGCTGCAGGAAGGGGGAGAAAGAGCTGAGGGTTACAAGGAGACTGGGTTAGAAAAGCTTTGTAATTGCAGCAGGCAGATTGGTTACTGATCTTCAGGTCACTACAAGAATACTAGTGTTAAAAAACCAAAATCAGCCAAGTGAATTGGAAGATCGAATTGGCTTTATTAAGCAATTCATGAATGGTGCAACACCACATCCAGCAAGTAGAGAGGTGCTCCAAGGAGTTGTGCAAAATGTAAAGTTGTCACAGAAGGAAGCATGAGGCAAGGAAGTTGCCAGGAAAAGAAAGCAAGGCAGTATCTGCTCAGGACACCTTTTTAAAAAAATAATTTTAATTCCAGTGTAGTTAACATGGTGTTATATTCGTTTCAGGTGCACAATATAGTGATTCAACAGTTCGATCCACTTCTCAGTGCTCATCAAGATAAGTAGACTCCTAATCCCTCCACCGATTTCCCCTTCCCCGGAACACCCACCTCCCTTCCAGTAACTATTTGTTCTCTGTAGTTAAGAATTGGTTTCTTGGGGCACCTGGGTGGCTCAGTGGGTTAAGCACCTGCCTTCAGCTCAGGTTGTGATCCCAGGGTCCCTGGATCGAGTCCTGCGTATGGGGCTCCCTGCGTATGGGGCTCCCTGCTAAGCAGGGAGCCTGCTTCTCCCTCTGCCTGCCACTCCTTCTGCTTGTGTTCTCTATCTCTGACAAATAAGTAAAATCTTTAAAAATAAATGAAGTGGAAACATTTTTTTAAAAGAGTCCATTTCTTGCTTTGTCTTTCTCTCTCTCTCTCTTTTCTCCCTTTGCTCATCCGTTTTGTTTCTCAAATTCCACATGGAGTGAGGTCATATGGTATTTGCCTTTCTCTGACTTGGTTAGCATCATACTCTCTAGATCCGTCCCTGTTGTTGCAAATGGCAAGATTTTATTCTGTTTTATGGCTGAGTGTGATATTGCATTGTATACATACCACATCTTCTTTACCCATTCATCTGTCGATGGCTACTTGGGCTGCTTCTATGGTTTTGCTATTGTAAATAATGCTGCGATAGTCACGGGGGGCATGTATCTCCTTGAATTAATGTCAGTGTTCTGCACAGCAAAGGAAACAACCAACATAACTAAAAGGCAGCCTACTGAAGAAAAGAAGATATTTGCAAATGACGTACCTGATAAAGGGTTTAGTATCCAAATAAAGAACTTATACAACTCAACACCAAGAAACCAAATAATCTAATTAAAACATGGGCAGAAGACAGGACACTTTCTTTGGAAGTCAAGGGAAGGCAGGGTTTTTATCATACAGATGACCTCCCTCTTGGGGACCAGGACATTTTCAGAGACTGTTAATGGGCACTTTCCTGGGAGACACTGAAACTTTAGTTAAGTCTTGGTTTGCTATTCAGGGATAAATGACTCCATTTTGGGCCTGTTTCTCTTTTTTAACACTAATATGGCTTTCTGTAGGAGGTGGGAAGTTCCTCAAAGCTGGAAAGAAAAGTAGACAGTGATCAAGTTTGAAGGAGCCTGTTGGATTCCCAGGGGAAGTATATAGAGGAGTATTACCCTCAAAGAAAGATCAGAGAAACTAGGGTGTGAGCCTATTCCCTGGACCCGTTCCACCAAGCAATGCCTTGTTGTAGAAAAAAGAAGGAAAGGAAGAATGACTGATGTTGAGACAAATAAGAAGGGATCCTGGGCTTTAAAAACTTGTAGGAAGATTGGCCTCCCAGGAGGACCTGGCTATTGGCTGGCACAGAGGCTCAGATTACCAGCTCTTCCCTAAGAACATCAGAATATTGAGCTGGGGGATACTCCCTCACTCCCTGGCCTGCCATGGCTACCAGCTTTCTCGGTTTTGTGGCCTTTTGTCTCTTGGGAGCAGGTAAGTCCAGGAAACAGAAGGAAACTCCTGATATGGGCCTTTCAATTCCAGGTCCTGAGCATTCCTTCATCTGACATGGAGTTGTCATTAAGACAACTCTTGTTTCCCTCTATCTACTTTTGCTTATATAGCTTTCTCTGACGGAACCCACAGATGCTCAGATACCTATCACAGAAATGGAAAAGAAGCTGAGCTTTGAATGTTCTTAGAAAACAAATCATTTTGCAAAGTACTGCTATCAACAAGACCATGGACTGAACTCCAAGTCTGATTCATTAGTCAGATAGTGCTGAAGTTAAAGCCAGAAGAGATGTGCTTGAAGTGTACACATCTCAAAAACATATAGAGAATTTCCCCTTGACTCTGAAGTGGACCAGCACCAACCAGACCTCTTTGTCCTTCTCTGCCAGTCTGTGAGTCCACAAGACTACATGCCCATAGCCGCTCAGCTCAGAAAGCAGAGGTGGCCCCTTGCTCATGAGGTCCCTGCTCCAACCGGAAGGAAGCCCAGGATCCCTTTCTGGTTCCTTCTCACCCACCAGCTGTGAATTTGAAACAAGCCCCTTGTTGAATTTCAGTTGGCGCTCTTTACCTCTTGTGGAACCACTCTCCAGGTGAGCTGTGAGATTATCAGGGGTTAGCGCATACCCTGTGCTCACTTCCTAAAGACTTGTCTCCCGGGCATGATCTGACTCACCTGATCCTTACTTAACAGCCTCTAGTGATGCCAAGGCTAGAATGTTGTTTTTCTAATGTCCCATCTGTGTGAGGAAAGACTGTCTTGTCTTCAAGGAGAGTGGTTCCTCAATGAGTACATTTTATAGATGAAGACTACCTGCCCCAAATTTGGAGACCGATGTTGACTTGAGACTGGAGATTAGAAAAACAGTGCTCTTAAAATAGCAGCACCAGTAAATTCCCACTCATTTAAAAAATTCAAGAACATCGTACCCAGTAGCATGAATAACACTGAAGGGAAGAAAAGCAAGTGTTGAGGAGGTGGTAAAGATATGGGACCCCTTTTGCACTATTGATGGGAATATAAGATAGCATGACCACTGTGGAAAATAGTACAGCAGGTAGGGGGTGGTTCCTGGGCTGGGGTGAGGAAGGGGTGGGAGTTAGTGTTTCGTGGATATAGAGTTTCAGATGCGGAAGATGAAGCGTTCCAGAGAAGGATGGCCGTGATGACAACTCCAGAATGTGAATGTAGTTAATGCCATTGCACCGTAGACTTGAAAATGGTGTTTTATGTCATACACATTTAATCATAACAATAAAAGTAAAGGAGAGTGTAAATGAAAACTTGGAAAAGTCTATCTTTGAATGAAGATGAGTTCCGCTCAAGAAATAAGGATGAAGGGGCGCCTGGGTGGTTCATTGGGTTAAGCCTCTGCCTTCCACTCAGGCTGAGGTCATGATCTCAGGGTCCTTGATCAAGCCCCGCATAAAGCCCCGCATCAGCTCTCTGCTCAGCGGGGAAGCCTCTGCCTGCCTCTCTGCCTACTTGTAATCTCTCTCTCTCTGTCAAGTAAGTAAATAAAATCTTAAAAAAAAAAAAAAAGAAGAATTAGTTAACCATAATTTTGAATGGAGGAAAACCGGGATTTTAGTGTCTTAATAGCTTCCACCCCATTTCTTAGGGAAGAGAAAATTGTTGATGGGAATATTTTGATGTAACTGCTGGAGATGGAAGGAAAAATGGAAATGGCATTGTTCTATATAATGAAGGCAGAAGAACTTGAGACCCTGGAAAGTCTGGGAAGGCGCCATCATGATTAAGGTTGGGAGAGAAAGAGTAAAGATCTGCCTTCTGTACCATAGGACTCCTTTGTAGGCTATCCCAAATCTTCAGGAAATTCTACTAAACTCTCCAATTACTGATGCAGATGATTTGGTTGAAGGAATAAAAAAAGATTCATGGCCAGGTGAGGTGGCAATTTTAGAGAAGACTAGAAGAAAACAATTGTCCTTGGGGGTGGTCAGAAATCTCAGGAAGGGCTTCGGATTTCCACAATTTTGAAAACTCTAAGAAATTCCACCTAGTTTTTGCAGAAGAGACAATTTCCCAGATCTTATCTGGATTGTATATTTATTAGCTAAAGTCTTGCTTTTTTGAAAATAAGTGGGGGGGAAGCTCCTGAGAAAAAGTCAGTATTTTAGGAAACTAATAATTATTTAAGCTCCTACTGGACAAAAATTCTTAGCATTTATATGAGGCGTTGGCTTCTTTTATCTTATCTCATTTATCTTATCTTCAGGTGACTTGAACATTCTTTCCCATAATAAAAGTTGGAAATGTCAATGCAAAATATGTTAGGTATGTTACTGTTAAGATCTTCAGTAAGTTGGTCCCATGCATTCTTACCTGCTAGACATCTTCTTCCTTCTTGTTTATATAGCAGATTGTCATTATCTGTCATTCTTGTTTTAAATTCTTGGTTCATAAGGTTTAATAACTCACATTCTGGGGATATAGATTGTCCAGTTGGTTATTTTTCTTTTGAAATCCAGCCGCCAAAGGCTTTAGTCCTTCTAGAATATTCTCTTGTTTTTTGGTTAGTCTCTAGTATTCATATTTGCTCCTTGCCTCATAAGGTTCCTCTGGGGAAAAAGACAGGAAATGATGCTAGTTTGCAATGCTAGTAGTATCCAGAAGCCAGTTTTTATAATATCAGCTGGGCTCCTCTTGTCTGAAATAGAATGGCTGTTTATCATTGGGTCTCAGGCGCCTCTAAAACAATCTTCCATATTTGTAAGATTTATATTTATATTTATAATTAAAAATTGATTGGCAATCCAGAAATTCTATCTAACTGAATTTTTTAAAAATGCCAGGCATCGCTTAAAGCATAGAAATATACTTTCTTAGTGTAACATATGCTGATAGTGTGTGTTTCTATGTGTTTGTGTAGAAGTTTCTCCTTATCTATCATCAGAAACCCCGTAAGACACATCAGCTGCTGTTATAAAAGGTTTTAATGAGTTACATATGTACAGAATTCATAAAAAGTGTTCAGTTAAAGAACTCGGCCATCTGGGCTTGAGATAATTTTATCTGATTTATATCCATGGAGATTTGCTCTGGGTAGAATTTTCCTCCTCGGGTTGCATCTTCAATGGGGGTCACTGATTCTAGCATTCTGGCAGTGGTATTTGATGTGGTTGTTTGCCTTCAGATTTAGAAAGTCAAGAAATAGATGATACTAGAATATCTATATTTACTCTATGAAATTGCACTATTTGGAATTTAATAAAACTTAAGTCAAATGTAAATATTTGAAGAAATTTACACTGAAAGTAAATGAAGTCAGAAGTAGCAACTGGGTGGGAAGTTGATGGGTTTAAGCATTAAAATCCTTCTCCGAGTCTGTTTTCCCAAACTCCTCTGTTTATTTATTTATTTTTTTTACCTGGCATTAATCCAGACTAGCTTCTCCTTCCTAGCATTCTGCAGAGAGTGTTAGAATATTTTATTTCCTACATGGACATTGAAGAAAGCGTAGAGAAGTTTAATCATATACACACACGCCCTCCTATATGGGGAACGGGCATTAAAGGTTTCTAAAAGAGGCATAAAGGTTTCTAAAAGAGTAAGGTTAGAAGAGAAAGAAACAAATTCTTTAGGGGTGCCTGGCTGGCTCAGTCGGTGGAGGAAGAGACTCTTGATCTTGGGGTTGTGGGTTCCAGCCCCGCCGTGGGGGGAGAGATTGCTTAAAAATAAAATCTTAAAAAAAAAAAAAGAAAGAAAGAAATTCTCTAGCAGGAGGGTAACAGTATTATTTTCCTTATTGGGGTGAGCTGATTAGCAGGCTCCTTGCAAATAGGCCTGTCTGGACAGTCTGCCCTGAGCAAGCGTCTGGGGTCCTCCGAGCGAAAACAACTTCAGTTAATTATTAGTCATCCAAAATGCCTTGGGAGTCCATCCGCAGTAAGAAAGACAGTCTGTCTCTCTCTGTAATCTCCGCAGTTCCTCCTTAAGCAAGGCAACCTGACCTAGGCTAAGCTGACTCAATTTTTTCCAAAACAAAACATTTCCTCCAGTCACCTTTATTTTTATTACCATGTAGCTTGGGCTATCTTTTGTCTTTTGTTTGTTTGTTTGTTTGTTTGTTTGTTTGTTTGGTCTGCCGGGGCTGGGAGTGGGGAGAGAAAAAAAAAAATAGTGCAACAGGCAAACAGTGAAAGAGTCCCTCATTTAAACACACCCCAGGATTCTGGCATCAGGGCAAAGGCAAAATCTTGATTATGCCCCGATGGGCCACAGGGGGGCACTGTGGAACTGCGGAGCTCCCGAAGAGGCTGAAGCAGAGCTAAGGGGATCCGGCCAGCTACCTGGGACCTGGAGGGTTAAGGAACAACCTTGTTTGGTGCTTTTATCCACTTAGAGGCTTGATGCTGTAAACATTAATTTGTGATGGTGCTGTCCCATCAGGGTGCCAGAACTTGAGCTCCGCAGTGGTTAGGGAGTGTCTCTGAGCTTTGCAAGGGGAAATGAGGGGAGTGCTGGGAGGGGGCGGACAGCGTGTCCTTGGCAGGGAGAGGTAAAGGAACACCTGCCTCCAAGGAAAAACAAAGGCGCTTTGGGAAAGGGCATGTAGCCTAAACCCAGCTGGTCTAGACCATCCCGCGCCACCTGGATCAGGCTAGCCAGGAGGCTGACAAGGATGGCCAGGATCATGGGAACCAGGAAAGACAGTGACATCGGAGCAGTGGCATGATTGCCTAAACTCCAGAAAAGGGATGCCTGAATCTTCAGCTCTCGGAGGACCAGAACTCTGAGCAGGAAGAAACCTGTCCAGTTCTGCCGCACCTGCCATGGGCTGCGGGCTCCTCTGCTGTGTGGACCTTTGTCTCCTGGGAGCAAGTATGTCCTTGAAACAGGGGGGACATCTCTGTTCTAAGCCTGACAGCACCTGAATCTGTGGCATCATCGGGCTCCCTCTCGTGTTCTTTCCCCAGCCCCTGTGTCCTTCCCTCCCAGTCCCAGTGGATTCTGGAATCAGCCAAACACCGAGACATCCGATCAAAGCAGGAGGGCAGCAAGCGACACTTCCCCTATCTCTGGGCAGCCCAGTGTACGTTGAGTCCAACAGGCTCTGGGTCAGGGCCCCCAGCTCTTGGCATATTAGGATGAGTTAGAGCAAAAGGACACTTCCTGGGATTAATTCTCCATGTGGCAGTTGAGCGACTGTCTCTCTGAGCTGCATGTGAATTTCTCGGAGGCTGGGACGTGGCCGTAGATCTCCGTGCCAACCCCTGGTGCAGCCAGGGTCACCAGCATTCTGTGCACAAACCTCCCGGTCCCAGCGTGGAGCAGGGTCAGAGCTGACGGATCCACGAGAACTAGGGACTCAGGGGAAAAGGAAATGGTTTGGGGCCCTGCCAAGGATGGCCTCTGGCTCTTCAGCCACTCAGGGCAGGGACAACAGGACAACAAGCTCTGTTCAGAGGGTGGTGCCGCATCCAGTAGGTGACACCAAAGTCACCGTCCCTGCCTGGCACCAGCTGCTGCAAGCTTAAACGAACGACTTACAGACTCACAGCTGACACCCTTTTTTCGGGAGGGAGAGTTCATCCAGGGCTCAAAATTGTTTGATGAATTTGATGAATTGGTAGCTGGAAGGTAGACTCACAGAGCTGTGTTTTATAGAATACGTGGACAAAATTTTGAGATTTTAGGAAAGTCTAGAAGAGAAAATATGATTAAAGATGGTTGAGAATATAGAGCTATAAGCTTATTAAAAACTATGGGATTTGTCATGTAATCTCTTTTCTCAATCTGCTCCAAGTCTTTAATACCCAGAAAATACAAAGCGAGGCCTAACGGCGGCCGCATTGTCCCATGCAGGTCCCGGTGAGGACAGGCTCACGGCTAAGAACCTGGAGCTGATTCTGACCTCTCCCTTCTGGACTTCTCATCCCAGGCTTGCCTCCCCTGAGCACAAATAGGCAAAGGCTCTCCAGTTTCCCCCAAGAGCAGTTCTGCTTCCCCAGAATAGCTTCTCACGCATCATGGCCCAGATGCTGTCAGCTTCCGAGGGTGGCTTCGTGGCGGTCTTCTGGATTTGCATCGCACTCTGTGACCTAACCGCTCTTCTCAACATGGCCCCAGACACCAGAGCCTTTTAAATCCTCTACATCTCCCCCCCCCACCCTGCCATGTCGTTCGTGGAGGGCGGGCGGCGCTCCGCTGCTCAGCGCCGACGTCTCGACACCCCTGTCACGTTTTCCCGGCCCGCGATTTCCACGTTCACTCAGGGGGATGGTTGGGGTGAGGGTGAAGTGGACGAGGAGGACGGGTGCGACCAAGTGGCCCGTGATCTGCGGGCGGAGTTCTCGGCCGGGGCGTCGTCGGAGCCTAGAAAGGGCTCTCTATTCCGGCGGGACGGGGACGGGTCTCCGGTTCTGCCCGATAAGCGCAATGGCATTTTCTCGGCGGTTGCGGACGACGGAGCCCAGGCTCGGCGGTGGCCGGTCCAGATCCTCTCAATTCTTTGTTCGCTGCTGTTCGCCATCCTCCTCGCCTTCCTCCTCGCCATCGCCTACCTGATCGTAAAAGAGTTGCATGCTGAGAATTTAAAGACTGAAGAGGACATAGACACTGGGCTACTAGGATTCTGGACTCTACTTATAATATCTCTATCTGCTGGATTCTCCTGCTGTAGCTTTTCTTGGACCGTGACTTATTTTGATTCTTTTGAACCAGGAATGTTTCCTCCTACTCCTCTTTCACCAGCCAAGTTCAAGAAACTGACTGGACATTCTTTCCACATGGGCTATAGCATGGCAATTTTGAATGGCGTTGTTGCTGCTCTTACTGTAGCATGGTGCCTCATGTAAATCTACACCGAAGCAATATTTTTGGTAAAACTTAGTCATGGTTGCTTTATAATAACAGGGAAGAACATCATTTCATCATTTGTCTACTTAGAAGACCAAGAAACCTGCTGTCTGTCGTTCAGATATGTCATATCATCACCATTATGGAGGACCGTTTTGTTTTGTTTTTTAAATGGAGGACCTTTGTAAGCACCATTCTAGAACTTAGGCATTGAGAATATCTGAGTATTAATTTTCAAGTAATTACTTAAAAATGTAAGGTGTTTACCTCGTCTTTTTACTTTTGTGTGCATTGTCCTTATAAATTATAGAAAACATTTTAGTGGAATTCAAACATGAAAACTTGAATATGGGATAATGCTATGTATAATACTACATTTTTGCTAAGAAATACTAGTGGACTGTTTAAATGAGATAGAAATACTTATTTATTCATGATATTAGAAAAGCAAACAATGCCTACTACTTTGACATTTTATAGAAGCTACTTTGAAATCAGAATAGTTTTCAATAGTGATAATCAACAGAAGGTGCATTTATATTTTTTAATGGGGTATAATTCCTTATGTGTTTTTTTAATATATTTTCTTACTACATATTGAATTTGTATGTTTTTAAAATTGCTACATCTAAACAAATGTATATGTTATTTTTTAGCTGAGGGAAGCCTAATACCTACCATTTTAAGTAAGTATTTTTTTTTGTTGTTTTAAAAAAAAAAAAAAAAAACCCACAAAAAACAAACACATTGATCTGAGTTTAAAATTAAGTAAACCTGTTTTAGCAAAAAAAAAATCTGATAAAAAGTAAATTAATTAAACCACTAAGATATTGAGAAAGTTGAAGTTGTTCACTATTTCTGTTTCCACAGTTGCAAATATTTTTCTTGGTGTGTATATGATTATTCCAACAGAACTGATATTATTTTGTTTTTAATAAATATAAATCTAAAATCTTTAAATCCTCTACATCTGCTCTGGCTCTTCTCATGGTCTAGAAGGCCTTTCCCTGCCGCCCGAACATGGCCAGATACCAGTCATCTCGCAGGGACGGGCTCAGACAATGCTTCTCGCCCAGGCTGTTCCACTGGTCTGCTCACAATGCTCTAACAACGTGCCACACACTGGGCCGCTCGAACAATAGACATTTATTTTCTCACAGGTCTTCAGGTTGGCAAGTCCAAGATCGAGGAGGACCCATGGGGTTAGCTTCTGGGGAGTGCTCTATTCCTGGCTCACGGACAATCGCCTTCTCGCTGTGTGCTTGCGTGAGGACTGAGAAAGAGCTCTCTGGTGTCTCTGCTTCTCAAAGGACGTCAATCCTCTTGGCTTAGGGTCCCACTCTTGTTACCTCATTTAACCCAACTTCCCCCCTAAAGACCCTGTCTCCAGATACACTCATACTGGGGGTTACAAACATTCAGCAGATGGAATTAAGGGGGAGGGGGGACATGATCAGTTCACAACAACAATATTGCTCTCTCTACTTTCATAGGAAAAGCCAAAACACTTGATACTCTTTGACACTTGGGAAATGAATGAATTAATGGCCACTTATGAGAGCCATGGAATATCACCGACTGTTTTCCTTAACAGAGATCTCTTCCCTGGAATGTAATAGGTAATCCTGGCTCTCCCTCCAACTTCTGCAGTACTCTGAACAATCTTGTGCTCACAGCCAGGATGGATGACCAGCACTGCGAAGTAGCCTCATTGAATCTAGAGCTGAAATACGCTGATGTTCTTTTGGAACGGAGAAAATTGTGTTAGGGTCGCCTGTATCTGGCGCCTGCCAAGAGTTTTCCTTCACTAGCCACCACTCCGTCTGCAGAAACATCTCGTGCTTTGGGAAATGAATCTGAAAAACAGATAAAGAAAAACTGCTGTGCTTGGTTATAAAACCTTGACATCTTTGCCAGTTAAAGGGTAATTGTGTCCGTGTGTGTGTGTGTGTGTGTGTGTGTGCACGCGCCTATGCATGTGTGTGCATGTGAGTGCAGGTTTTTTTGGGGGAGATGCACAAAATGGACATAGCTTCTCCCCGGATGGAATGTATTAAGAGGCATCGGGTCACAGCGTGGGACACAGGTAGTTCTGGGTAATGATCGTAAATGTCGCGCCCAACTGTTTCTACCTTGACTAGAGCTAACAGGGTTTATTTACAGGTTTATACATTCAAAAATAAATGGTAAAATAGAGAGACCCTCTTTATAAAATGCACTATTTAAAATTTGGTGATTATTAATTTATCTACACAATCTGGAAGTTCCTGGATCAGATTAACCTGCAGGGGGGTGGGATGTAGTGTTTCCAGGCTGGATCCACACGCGATCATCAGAGCGTTCCTGTTTATGGCTCGTAGCATTCTGACTTTCTCTGTCACTATCGCATCCCAGTTACAACGGTGTAGCAATTATTTCCTTCATAATCAGAATGTTCAGATCATCTTTCGCCTCCACAGGCTAAGGGTAGATCTGAAGATTACCCCTAAATCAGCCGGGCTGGGAAAGCAGAAGAAAGGGTGTGGTGGGGGTGGTTACAGCAGTGGGAGGTGGGGGGAATTTCAGTCCTTGATTTAGATAGAAGGTGTCCACCTGTGAGACAGGGAGCCATCGCCACACAGAGGGACTGTGCCCCCACAGTCAGCCAAGGTGCCCCAGGAGGGTTTGAAAGAGTGAAAGAGTGGCCCAGGAGAGGATAGGTTAAGGGAACTCTTGGCTACCTCCTTCATCAGATGGTTTGTAGTTTGTTTTTTGTTTTTTTTTTTAAAGATTTTATTTATTTATTTGACAGACAGATCACAAGGAGGCAGAGAGACAGGCAGAGAGAGAGGAAGAAGCAGGTTCCCTGCAGAGCAGAGAGCCCGATTCGGGGCTCGATCCCAGGACCCTGGGATCATGACCTGAGCCAAAGGCAGAGGCTTTAACCCACTGAGCCACCCAGCGCCCCTGGTTTGAGATTCTTGAGCGAGTCCTGGGACACATGGGGCTAACACAGGCTCCTCACTGCCCAAGCAGAGGAGATGTGCCTTGAACCTCAGAATGCACCAAGGAGGTAGTCCCTGCTCCTGGATGGGAAGTGGAAAGCGAAGGGGTTGGAGCCCCACAGCCTGCGGAATTAGTGTCGGGCCGGGGCAGGTGAAGGAAATCAATTGTGTTGGGGGCATAATAGGACATGATCACCTCATACCCACCCCTTGCGGAGGCACTGGTGGGACAAGCAATGCACCTGGAGTAGCTGATCCTGAGTCCTACCGAAGTGCCCTTTGGTATCAGACCAGAAGGCGACCAGCAGCGAGAGTAACACCAGAGCAACAATGTCACGGCGGTGACATCATGAGCAGACACGCCTATCAGGGAAATGGGAGGTTCAAAACTCTAGGCTGCTTCCTCCAGGAGACCCCATCCCTGGTTGGGGTGCTCTCTTGGGTTCCCGATGCGCCATGGGCTCTAGGCTTCTCTGCTGTGTGGCACTTTGTCTCCTGGGAGCAGGTGAGTTCTAGGCACAGTGTGCACTCCTCTGATGTGTTTTGCCAGCCTGTGATACAGGCTTGCTGATGACGGCTGCAGCAGGAGGCCTCCCTCTATGCTCTATGCTCAGTTTCTTTCTGTTTCCTCCCCAACAGGCCCTGTGGCATCTGGGGTCACCCAAACTCCAAGACACCTGATCAAAACAAGAGGACAGAAAGTGACACTGAGATGTTCCTTTGTCTCTGGACATCTATCTGTGTACTGGTACCAACAGGTTCTGGGCCAGGGCCCCCGGTTTCTCATTGAGTATTACGATAGGAAAGAGAGAGACAAAGGAGACATGCCGGAACGGTTCTCAGCTCGACAGTTCAGTAACTCCAGCTCCCAGCTTGACCTGGACTTGCTGGAGTTGGAAGACTCAGCCCTGTATCTCTGTGCCAGCAGTGAACACAGCCCTACGCGATCAGCAGCCTACTGTACAAAAATCCTCCCACAACCCCCAGGTCAGGAAGTGATGGCAAGGGTGGCGGTGCCAGCCACAGTGGCCCGGGGCCCTGGGAAAGCAGACGGGCCTCTCCCCAACGCTCATTCTGCTGCTTATGTGTGTGGCATGTCTTAGAGCTCACAGAAATCATGCAAGATACGTATCATGTTACCTGCTTACATATATGAGGGGAAGTAGCTTTCCTGGGTCTTCTATTTCAGGACTGGCAGAGCGAGGAACAGTTCTGTTCCTTGACACCTGGGCTCCCTGCCCCCTAATGGGATTGTTCCCTCCCCGGGCTTCCCTTCCCAGGTCCAGGTGAGCAGGGTGGGAAAGACCACCCGCCACAGGTGATGATTCAAGGAATGGGACTTCAAGGCGAAGAATCGCCATTGATCCTTCCCTGTAACAACAACAACAAAATAAAAATAACAAAAAGAGAGAGCGAAAGGGGGCAGTGTTCTGCAGGGCATGGACCTAGGTCATGTCATGTCTCCAGTAGAAGCTGTGTGAGTCGGAAGGTTTCTAGATGTGCTCGTCCAGCTGCACAGCAGAAGGAATGGCATGTGTACAAGGAAAAGCTTGGTGTTCCCATGCACGCTGCAATCTACCATGAGGGAAAGGACCGTGGATACTCATTATTTATTCCTCACTTACTTTCACTCCACAGTGTGAGGTCCCCTACTTTGTGTAAAGTACTGTATCACTTAAAATAGAAAATCCAGGGTGCCTGGGTGGCTCAGTGGGTTAAGCCACTCCTTCGGTTCGGGTCATGATCTCAGGGTCCTGGGATCGAGTCCCGGGTCGGGCTCTCTGCTCAGCAGGGAGCCTGCTTCCTCCTCTCTCTCTGCCTCTCTTCCTACTTGTGATCTCTCTCTCTGTCAAGTAAATAATTAAAAAAAAAAATAGAAAATGCAGCTTAGTATGTTCTTTTTAGTTTAGTATGTTTCTTGCCTTTGAGAGTTTTAAGGTCTGCAGTATCAATGTGTAATATTTATCTTAAATATTTGGTGATTTCTATTGGGTCCCCCTGTCCCATGAGAGCAAGTGACTCACAAAACTCCAAGGGCCCCATATACGCATGCCCAGACACAGTTCAGCTCTGCAGCAGGTGGAGACTCCCAAAAGAAAATAGCACTGTCATGTATTGACAATTTACTACATGCCAAATAAAAGTCCTTTATCTGCAAAATTTCCATGAATTATCAGAAGAAGAAAAAAAGCCTATAGACAAATGCAATTTCTGTTCCCATTTGAAAGATGAGGGGAGTTGTGCTTAAGTTAAAGAACTTGAGCAAATCAAAGAGCTGGAGGCCGAAGTGGGGCTCAAAGTGGGGCTCAAACCCCGTCTGATGGATTCTTGAGTGATGTGCTGGGTTTACAGCTCTATGCTGTCATGCATGTTCACAGAGACACCTGCCCTCAGAGCCAGAACTTTCCTCCATGTCCTTTTCAGCCTGGCTGGCTCTGATGAAATCATTGACAGAGATCAGTTTCCCAGGATAAAGGCGTGTGGAGAAAGACATCCAACTAGGAGCCCCATACACCCAGCTCTAGGTTCCAGCTCCAGCACAACCTGCTAGTCAAGACCCGAGGCCAGTTTCTTGACATGCTGGTCTGAGAATTTTCACGGATAAAATGAGAGTAGTAATATCTATCAGTATCACTCAGAGTACTCCAGAGAAACAGAGCACACACACACACACACACACACACACACACGTATGTGTATAATTTAGGTATTACAGAGAATCCGCTCATATAGTTGTAGAGGCTGATAAGTCCAACATCTGTAAGTTGGGCCGGTGGTGCTACAGACCCAGGGAGAGCAGAGATTCAAGTTCAGAGGTTAAGCAGGAAGAGCTGATTCTCCAGTCTGAAGGCCATCAGCTGGACAATTCTCTCTTACCTGGGGCAGAATCCATCTTTTTGTTCTATTCAGGTCTTCAACTGATTGGATGAGGCTCACCTACATTATAGATGGCAATCTGGTTTACTCTGTTGATTAAAAGGTTATTCTCACCTAATGTTAAAATCTACCTATTTACAAAAGAAACAAAATCTTGCCATTTGCAACGATGTGGATGGAACTAGAGGGTATTGTGCTAAGCAAAATAAGTCAATCAGAGAAAGACAATTATCATATGACCTCCCTGATATGAGGAATTTGAGAGGCAGGGCGGGAGGTCATGGGGGGTTAGGGAGGAAGAAATGAAACAAGATGGGACTGGAGAGGGAGACAAACCATAAGAGACTCTTAATCTCGGGAAAGAAACTGAGGGCTGCTGCGGGGTGGGGCTTGGGATAGGGTAGTTTGGTTATCGACATTGGGGAGGGTATGTGTTATGGTGAGTGCTATGAAATGTGTAAGACTGATGATTCACAGACCTGAACCCCTGGGGCAAATCATATATTATATGTAAATTAAAAAAAAAAAAAAGAAAGAAACAGAGCGCTGGGGTCTTGCTTTCAGAGGCACTGTGGTCAGATGATCAAGTCTCCTCAATTAAAAAAAAAAAAAAAAGATTGAATGAAGAAGTGAGGGACTACATAAAAGCGGGGATGGACTGAAACAGACCCACATTTTTTTTTTTAATCATGGACCATCTTCTCCATATCTTTCCATTTATTCTATGTATATGGATTTATAAATATGTTTTTCAAATTATTAAATTAGAAAATTATTCCTACCAACATCCCACCAAAAAAAATCTACCTGTTTAGAAATTAATTGTATCTCTCAGGAACACCCAGAACAGTACTTATCCACATATCTCTGTACCCTACAGCCCAGTCAGGTTAACACATAAAACTAGCCATTGCACCAACTTCCAGGGCTACATAAACATTTAATAAGCATAAAATACCTACCAAGCACATAGTAAGAATCTGGATATCTTGATTCCTTTTGCTAATCTCTGAAAGCTTTTTCCACTGTTTCTTTTGTACAAAGGTGAGTATGGACACATTTTACCTAGAACTCCTCTAGCTGGCACAGAAATGGAAATATTTATGCCTGATGATTCATTATGAAATTAACTAGAGCACATGACATCCTTCCCAAACATTTTGACATCAACTTTATTGACAAATGAATTATATACAATAAGCATTACACACTTTAAATGATCAGATCAATGTTTTTTTTTTGGCGATTTATATGTATATACCCATGTAACAACAACCACACTAAGCTATAGAACATTTTTTATCACCCAGAAATTTCCCTCACGCCCCTTTGCAACTCCTGCCTCCAACCCTGACAAACTAATGATTGCAATAGATTACTTTTGCTCAGGCATCTTTTTAATGGATATTTAAAGTCTCTACCTAGGGGCGCCTGGGTGGCTCAGTCAGTTAGGTATCTGCTTCAGCTCAGGTTGTGCTCCTGGAGACCTGGGATCAAGCCCCATGCTGGGCTCCCTGCTTCTCCCTTTCCTTCTGCTCTCCCCCCCAACCTTGTGCTCTCTCTTTCTCAAGTAAATAAATAAAATCTGGGGAAAAAAAAATAAGGTCTCTACCCATTAAAACAATTCCTCTTTAGTACACAGCTAAATATATTTAAGAGAGGGAGGTGCTTTTGCCAAGTTCTATGGTTAAGAAATGCTTGAAATCATGTGTGATACAGGATCCGTGTTCAGGACAATTCTGTCTGCAGATAGATGGTTTGATAAAATGATCATCGAAAGCTCTTCCTAGCTGCTTGAAGCTGTTTTTATAAAATTTATTTACTCATTTTAATTCATTTCTTCTCTCCTGAACCCATTCATTCCAATTATTTTATAATGAAGTTTTGACCAAAAGTCTTCCTCTCCAAGGAAATTATGTTGTGTTCCTATCAGATGCATATGTAGCTGGGCTTCCTGTTCACACACGGCATCTTGGGGCTGAGCAGGCCACAGGCAAGGGCGACATCATTGAGAAATCATTCCGTCTTGGCAGAAGGGTTCCCTTTGCCTGGACCCAGTGTCGAACCCTCAGAACACGAGCCTTGACCTGGAAAAATCCCCCTTTCTCTTCTGGCCTCTCCTGCCACCGTTGTCATGCATCGTGTGTTCTTCTGTCTCTCAGACCAGAAAAGTCCCAGGCACAGATGTGAAACCCACTCCTGGGCCTGCCAGGTCCCAATTCAAGGCTTGACATTATGGTTATAACATCAGGCTTCCCTTCAGTTCCAGTTTTAGTTTCTGTGTCCTCTCCCAGCCCCCAGAGATGCGGATTCACTGAGCCCCCAGATGTGTGATTGTGCTAGAATGAAACCGGCACGGCAGAAGACACAGAATCGTGCCCAGCTCTGGCTATGGGATTTGCAAGCCTGTGGTTCAAATATTATTAAGAATTTGAAGATCAAAACAACAGAGCGCTGAAGACGGTATGGGGTCCTTCTAAGCGTGGGACTGTGGGCAATGGGATACAGTTTCTGAGTTTTGTTTCCTTTATTACTTAATTAATGGAAGCTATTGCTCACAAGAAGGTGTTCCCCATGGGATGGATGTCTCAGAACATTTTGACATTTTGACATTTGACACTGAAATATCACCAGGATATGAACCACAACTCCATGTACTGGTATCAACAAGACCATAGACATGGGCTGAGGCTGATCCATTACTCAGTCGGTCCCGGCACCTCTCCAAGTGGAGAAGTCCCGGAGACTTACCCTGGAGACTGTCCTCTCTCCACAGTCCCTCACACATCTGAATGCCTTTGTGCCTGTGTGTCCTCTGCACCGCTGAGTGGACCTCATCTTCCACAGAGAAAGGTCAATCCCAGGCTTGAGGTGTTTCTGCTTACCGCTGTCTCACCCCAAACATGGGAAGTAAGAGCCCTGCTGAGCACAAAGGTGCTCGGCCGCATTTGGTAGGTCTCCCGTTAGTGAACTGATAAGAAACAGAGCAAAACAGCTCCTCAAGAGTTGATGAGGAAACAGATACTAAAAGGAGTATCTGGGACACACGAGTCATAAAAGGTATCAGGAAGCCCTAAGGAATTTTCCTCAATTCAAAACTACAGAGATGGGCTTTACATGCAGACGTGAAACCCGTGCACTGATGAGAGATTAGGTCACAGGAATAGAATGTACATAAGGTTACATATTGTTTCACAAAAAGGTGCAGATTGGCTTGTAAGACCTGTGTCAATTCAGACAAGTCCTTTCTTCCCATCCGAGGCTGTTTCCTTGTACTCTGATGTTTCTCTTTGACCCTCTGCAGAAGGGGTGTGGCCCCTTCCGAGGGTTGGCTCTGGGGCCCAGGCAGGAAGAGTGACATCTCAGAATGACTCCCTGGAGACCCCCCTCCCAGGCTCAGCAGCCCACAGACCCAGAGGACCCCTCCATCAGCCCTGCCCCTGCCATGAGCGTCAGTCGCCTGTGCTGTGTGGTGTTTTGTCTTCTACAGGCAGGCAAGTCCTGGGTCTCTTTCCTGGGTGAAAATCTCAAGGTCCCAGCCCTAAGCCTTTCCGTTGTGTCTGTGACATCAGCTTTATCTCCTTCCCCACAGGGTCGCTGAATGCTGGTATCACTCAGACCCCCAAATTCCAGGTCTTGGGGACAGGACAGAACATGACACTGAAATGTCACCAGAATATGAACCACAACTCCATGTACTGGTATCGACAAGACCATGGACATGGGCTGAGGCTGATCCATTACTCAGTCGGTACCCGCGCCTCTGCAAGTGGAGAAGTCCCGGATGGATACAGTGCCTCTAGGCCAAATGTAATAATCTTCCTTCTCAAGCTGCTGTCCACAGCCCCCTCCCAGACATCTGTGTACTTCTGTGCCAGCAGTGTTCCCACAGCATTGCCCAGCTGCCTCCTCTCTGCACAAAAAAAGGAAGGGGGAGGTCCCGTGCCCCGGGACTCAGCAGAACCCTCTGCACACTCCCAGGAGCCCAGAAGCCCTGGAAGCTGCAGTGGTCTGTGCATACAGGGTGAACCTCAGTGTGTGCTGAGACCCAACTCCAGGGCACTCTCAGCCTGGCCTGGACCAGCCCCAGCTGTCAGGTGGCTCTGTCTCCACCTTTGCTCTCTCTGTGCTCAGCAGGTGTTTGAATAAACAATACAATGTATTATTAACAATATAGTGTTAAATCAGATATATCTAGACCCTCTTGTCCCTCCCTGGCACCTCAGCAGCATCTCTCTCTAATGCCCTGGTATAGACTCTGCTCCTGCCAGCCTTTACCATCGGGGCAGTGCCCCCACAAGTCCCTGCCAGGTCTGTAGTCTCCCCACCTCTGGGCCTATATTCCACAGCTCTCTGGCCCTCTCTGTTCCCACCACACTGCTTGGCTCTCGTCTCTGCCACATCCATTCCCATCTCAGAGAACTCCAACTCTATTTCCTTGCACTGGGCATGGACTCTTCCTTTTTGTGACCTCCGACTCCCACTCATGCTCATGTTCAAGGTCCCTGTGAGTGGCTGGCCACTTCTGGGCACACCCATTTCCCAGATGAACGGTGGACACAATTAACATGTCTCTCTGTTCTAGATCTTCTGGGTCCTGACTGCAGACTTTTCTTGCAATCAGTTTTTAAGGGCTGGTATCACAGAGACCACATTTTCTGATAATAATACATTGAAGATGAAAATAAAAAACAAAAAGTAGCCTTTATTTAAAAAAAAAAAAAGCCAAACAACTCATATTAGAAGTTTAAAAACATTATCTTAAATAAATCCTGAGATTTTTCCCAGAAGTCTAAATAGGAATTTTTAATGTTTAGAAATAAGAGATACCGAGAATACGAAGGTCGTACTTAGAGGAAAATTTATAGACACAAAGGACTTAAGAGTTCCAAAAGTAATCATGTAAATATCAAGTTAAGGACATAGGACAAGACCAGAAGAACTTAACCCCAAAGTAGAAGAAGCAAAATCATAAAGATAAAGAACAAAAATAGGTGAAACAAAAAAACAAAATATATTCATGAAACGCAACAATGACAGACACTGCTTTGGAAATGAGCACTGTAAGCAGGACTGACGAGGAAAGAAGAGTGGTAAAAATAACATTAAACATCAAAAAGAAAGGATAGCTAAAAATAGAACAGAGCTCAAACTGCGAAAGAACACTATGAAAATCGCCATTAAATTAGAAAGAAATGAGGATGTATGAAATAATAATGAAACCTAATCAATAGCTAATGCCTACGCATCTCCCGAAACACCAGGCATGGATACTTTTACAGTCCAATTTTGCAAATTGGCCAACTCATGGGTAATTTCAGTTTTGTACAACATATTCTAGAGAATAGAAAAGGGAGCTCTCCGACACATTGTGTGAGCTATGGTGAACTGGAGCAGCGTTCCATGTCCTAGGACCAGAGCCCTCGTCAGGGAAGTAGAGATGCCCAGTGCTGGCCTCTCCCTACCATGGGCTCCATGATGTTCTATACACTTGTTCTTTGTATCTTGGAAGCAATTCCAGGCACATGGAAAGAATTTTTATCCCTGAGTCCACTTCGCTTAGACTAGTCATTTCCCAAGTAGATCTGTAGGACTGTCTCCTTCACCTGCTGGCTCCACGGATGGGTCACCCAGACCCTCTAACACCCATTCACAAGAAAGAGATGAGCAGTAACTCTTGAGTGAGAATAGCGAAACCGTAAAGCAGAGCCTTTTGACAACGTTCCAACAAGTCAACCAAACATTTTTACTGCGTGCATTTGAGTGGCCTTCCCAATTAGGGGGCACTCGGCTGTGTTTTCTTGGGCAAGCAGCGGAGACACAGAGCCACAGTCATCCTCCCCTGACCCCAGCACCTTGCTCCCTCCCACCCATCCAGTCCTCTCTGCTCTCATTCTCTCTCTGAAGGAAAGGATGCTTGGAACTCCAGTGAACCCACTGATAAAAGTGGGCAGACGTTAATGGCTAGAAATGAGAAGTTCTGCTCACAGTCAAAAGGAGAATTAAATTAACTATAACACAGCTTCTTAGGTTTCTTACCATGATATTATTCCATGTTATATACCAGTGTTGAAGGTCAATGAGGTTGAGTCTTCTTCCACAAATAAGCTAGAAGGAACCTAATTTGTAATATCTGGTGACTTATTATGGCATGAGGCTCTGCTGTGGGCTGGGGGACGTAATATTACACAAAGACTCGTGAAGGCAGGGAGAACAACAGTCTTTGACCTGCAGAATGAAGAGGAGCTGCCAGCTCAGGTAGCTTCCCAGGGCATCTCTTCATCCCTGTATCTCCCAATAAGTCAGTGCATTCAAGAGACTTCTAAGGTGAAATTGAGACCCACCCCCCACCCCAGTGCCCATTCTTGCCCACAAAATGGATAATGTTGAGTGTGTGTCGCTGAGAGAATGGAAGGGATGTTGACAGAATAGTTGAGGTCCTGACTTGCAGATGAGACAATGAATTCCCCTTTAGTTCCTTGTATTAAAGGTGCTGTTGACACATCTCAGTGATGATGCCCAGCAGACAGAGGGGTGGTGGGTGAAGGAGAAGATAACACAGTGTGAGGCCGCTGCCTCCAGACAGCACTGGAACTGAAAAGGACTACCCATGCATTGACTTTGTTAAGAAAGGAGCTTCTAAATACTTAAATTAGTCATCCACATATGCTATAACATAAATCGTGTCCCCTGAGGCTGGGGGAATTGATAGAGGTAGTGATGTCACTGTGAGAACTGCCTTGTGCAGACAAGGGACCTCCCTCCTTCTCAGCTCATGCTCACGAGAACCTCTATCTGGGGAACCGCCCAGCCCAGCCCTGACTCCACCATGGACCCCAGGCTCCGCTGCTGGGTGACCCTCTGTCTCCTGGGGCAAGGTGAGTCCTCAGAACACCAAGCGGTTTCAGCGAATGCTTGTGTGTGAGTGTGAGCGATGATTACGTGCCAGGAGGACAACACATTTCTCCTAACTGTGCCCGACTTCTGTCTCCCCAGGTCACGCAGGACCCGGAGTCTCCCAGTTCCCCAGACACAGGGTCACAGAGAGGGGCCAAAATGTAACTCTCGGGTGTGATCCCATTTCTGGTCATGCTGTCCTTTATTGGTACCGACAGACCATAGGGAAAGGCCCAGAGTTTTTGGTTTACTTCCAAAACGCGGATGCATTGGACAAATCAGGGATGACCAATGATCGGTTATCGGCCAAGAGGTCTGAGGGGACCAACTCCACTCTGCAGATCCAGCGTGCAGAGCAGGGGGACTCGGCTGTGCAC
Source organism: Mustela nigripes (assembly GCF_022355385.1). Taxonomy (NCBI): domain Eukaryota; kingdom Metazoa; phylum Chordata; class Mammalia; order Carnivora; family Mustelidae; genus Mustela; species Mustela nigripes. Next base: position 11,793,752 of record NC_081560.1, on the reverse strand, counting down.
CTCTGTGCCAGCAGTCCCACCACAGTGGGGCACCGTCCCCTCCTTGCTCCTCATAAACCTCAGACTTCTCTCCTCTTGCTGCAGCTGGAGCCCCTAAACTGTCTGCCCTTTGTTCTTCATTTCCTGATGGACAAGAAGTAGATTTGAACATCAGCTGTCCTTTGCGTAGGAAGAGACTCTAGATAAATCCCGAAATGCATATAAATGTTGGTGGATGAAACCATTCTGACTCCTTGGGTTCCAGGAGTCCCAGAGCCAGAGTACAGCTACAAGCCCGGGACTGATGGTCGGGGACACAAGGGGTCTGCTACAGAACTGAGGCTTCTGTTAGCGGACACACCTCCTCGTCTGCACAGATCTGTGGCTGGGCATGTGGAAAGTTCCTGACCACCTTCTTGGGCACATTCTTTCCTCTAAAGCCTCTTCTGTCCCTGAAACATTGGAAGCCTTCAGCAACAGAGTAGCAGCCTGTCTTCATGTTTGAAGTACAAGTCTTCACTGCTTTTGTGGTGGTGGAGGACCAGCCCCATAACAACGAGAAGACCTCACTTCCTCTGCCCAGTTTGGGAGGCTCCCTGTCTCTGCTTGTTGTCACTTTTCCAGCACTGTGGGTCCTGGCAGTGAGCGCACAGCACTTGAACGGGCTTCCCCAGCCTCACCTACCCTGATGCCCTGAGTTACTCTGAGATTCCTAGAGATGGTGTTGAAATTATTTCTGAGTTGAAATTATTTCCTCGAATTCTTTGATGTGAGAAGACAGGATATTTTCTTTATAATAGTGCCCCTATTCCTTTTTACTTGTTTTATTTGCTGCATTATATATTGTTATATTGTTACCTGTTATAAATATAAATAATTATGCAGTAATAACATCTTCCACTGCAGTGCCTGAAGCTGTGGATTGGGTCTATGGAATCTAAAGCCATGCTCTGGGTTCATAGGATCACGGATCATGGGTTTCTGGGTGTCCTGAGGAGATAGCCCAGGACTCCTAGACTGGGACAGAATGTCACAGACTCAGCAATGACGGAGGTGTCCTGAGCCTTGCATAGCTGGCAAGGGGGTTATGGTCACCCCAAATCTACTCAGAATTGTGGTAGCTCAGGATACCAAATATCTTTCTCCAGAGAATGAGTGTCCTTGGAAGGGAGTCCAAGGAAGTGTCCAAGGAAGGAAAACTCCTTATTTTTTCCCCTATTTATTTGTTTATTTATTTATTTTTAGAGTGGGAGAGAGAGAATCTTAAGCAAGCTCCACTCCTAGCATGGAGCCCGAAGCAGGGCTTGATCCCAGGACCTGAGATCATGACCTGAGCCAAAGTAAAGATGCTTAACCGACTGAGCCACCCAGGTACCCCTGGTCTTATTTTAATTGTGGTATCAGCAAAGCACTGTTTGCTCTGCTGCCCTGTGTCTGTGGGAATGAGAAAGTCTAGGGCACAGTTAGGAGTTCCTTATCCTTGGAATGGCATTCTGGGGACTTCCTCCCTGGACCCTGTCTCCAATTTGCGGCCTTTCTCCACACAACCCTGGCAGATTCAGCTTCCTTATAATACTCTCTTCACTCCCTGCTGCCTAAATGAGCAGATGTAATCTGTACAAACTATCCGTTTAGTGTAGATGATCCTTTGCTTATTTTAATTCCATCCATCTTTATTTTTCCCATTAGATATTGCATCCGCCTTGATTCCATATTATCTTATAAGATGTCTTGTATTTTTCTTATATTCCGATTTTACTTTTTATTGACACACACTGGACCCCATCTTGAAGGTAATCTCATTGTATCCCCAGTCTTCTGTGGATCTGTATTTTGAAGGGGCCCTTTGGTGGTGGAAGGGACATTTTTGTTTATTTCTAGTAACAGAGATAAAACAACCTCCTTACACTTCAATCTTCTGTATTTTCCTTCCTATTTTAGACTAAATACTATTTTCTTCCATACCTCCCATTCTGTCCCTCTCCTGACTTTCATGAGAGAGCTTTGAAGGAGATTTCATTTAGGCTTAACTGCCAGATATGTGATAGCTGTTTAGTAAGAGGGTAGGAGATTAAGCACGGTTGCTCAAAGGAATAGAGTCAGGATTAGGCGTTGGTATTCGGAGTAGGGTTTCAGGAAACTGAGCATAAAATTTGCAGGATGCTACTTCTGGGATAGTCTCCCTGCTGACTCTGCAGCACTTCCCAGCATCCCTTGGGCCATGGCGGAAGAGGCGAAGGTGAAACTGCAGTCATTGGCCACAAGATGGCACTGTGACGCCACTGACATCAAAGGGGGCTCTGAGGTCCGGCTGGGAGAGCAGCCAAGGAAAGGAAAGGGTTAACAAAAACTTGGGCCTGGATCCAATATCAGGCAGGTGTGGAAGAAGTTTTCAGTTATTGCTCAGCTACCTAGCTATGGAAGAGGTGGGAGGTCCCTCTAAACCCTAATGAGCTCCACAGTAGAAGCATTTGGGCAAGGCAGCCTTGACGCCAGGGGCAGGTACAGAGGAGCAACTGTCTCAGAGGAATACGGGGAAACCGAGGGGGTGTGGTCTATTCTAAACTCAGGGCACCACAGCCACACCCCATCTCCCCTGCAGGCCTTGCTAAAGAATGTTAGGAGAGGAGTAGCTGACCCTACTTGAGCTGAGTCAGAAGGGACCCTGGGCCAGACCATCTGCAGGGGCGGATGCAGTGACATCCCTCGGAGACTCATCTGTCCATTGGAGAAGGGCTTCCAAGCTCCCTTTCTCGGTCCTGTGGATGGAAGGATTTAGGTGGGACAGCCTTCCTCTAGTCCTGCCTCTGCCATGAACCTCAACCTCTTTTGTGTGACTCTTTGGCTGCTGGGAGCAGGTGAGTTCTGGACCCAGCTGGAAATCAGTGCCAAGGTTTTGCAAAATCCCAGCTCCAAGCCCTTCCCTTTGTTTTGCAGATGCAGTTTACTCCTTAAGCCTCGCCTTCCCTTCTGTCTCCCTCTGCAACAGGTCCCATGGAGGCTGAGATCACCCAGACACCAAGATACAGCATTATACAAACAGGAACCAAGAAAACCCTGGAGTGTTCTCAGGATATGAACCATTTTGCAATGTTCTGGTATCGACAAGACCCCGGACAGGGGCTGAGGCTGATCTATTATTCAAGTGACAGCCCAAGCACTACCAAAGGGGATGTTGCCGAAGGGTACAGCGTCTCCCGAAAGGAGCAGAAGTTTTCCCCCCTGACCCTGGAGTCTGCCAGCACCAACCAGACCTCTGTGTACCTCTGTGCCAGCAGTGAATCCACAGCGCAGCTCAGCCAGCTGCTCTCTGCACAAAAAGCTCAGCCGCAAGCACGGAGACTCCTTCCTGAGTTCCCACCTCATGATGAGGAAAAAACTGCCCTTACTGAGGCTTTCACCCGATGCTGAGCAGGATGGCCCTCAGTGTGAACTGTGCTCCGTCATGTGCAGGGGGAGAGCTCCTAATGTTATTCCATGCAATCTGGAATATTCTGGTAATTGAGTAAAACAGAGGATCAAGTAGCATCTCATGTGAAATTAATATTTCACTTTCTTCTCAATGAACAGGAACAAAGCAGAAAGCAGCTGAGCAGTTTTAAACTCCCTGCATGGTCTGGGATTCTCCAGATCTAAAACTATTACAGAAAAGTTGCCTTGGAGTCAAAACCATTGCATACTCCGCAAAAATTCTCTGGAGGAAAACAAACAAACAAAAAAACTCTTAATAACTAGTTATAAAACACACAAGTAGGGGCACCTGGGTGGCTCAGTGGGTTAAAGCCTCTGCCTTCAGCTCAGGTCATGATCTCAGGGTCCTGGGATCGAGCCCCGCATTGGGCTCTCTGCTCATCGGGAAGCCCGCTTCCCCTCTCTCTCTCTGTCTGCCTCTCTGCCTACTTGTGATCTCTCTCTGTCAAATAAATAAATAAATAAAATCTTAAAAAAAAAAAAAAAACAATAACACACAAGTAAACAAGCCACTTAGGGAAATGTTAGTAGATGCATCAAACAACATCATTACAACCGAAGGGACTACAAACTAAGTCTCTACCTGTGGCTGTAGGGCAGTGGTTGAGTCTTCTGAGGCTCAGGGAGGGTAGCTTAAGGAAGGGACCGATTTCTCACCACCCCTTTGGCTTGGTGGGAGATTCATGAGCTCCCTGGGTTTTTCTTTGTAAAACATTACAAAAGTATATTGGGCAATAATTTTATTCTCTCCACAGCCCATTTTCCTCCTTAGCTCCTTACAGATAGAGTCAACCCAAAATCAACATTGCCTGGCTTGGGATCCATTAACTCCAAGACTGGGCTTCCATAGTTGGATTTTACAGGCAGTGCAAACACCATGAGCTGCACACCCCTGGTCACAGGCTCCCTTTGTAGACCCCTGCAAGGGTGCTGCAGGCTCACCCAGGACCTGCTTGCAGAGAGAGGTACAGGCGGCGTGCCTGGAAAAGTAATCAATCCACAGACTAGCCAAGCTAAGCTGCTGAAAGCCTAATGAGATGCTGAATGGTGAAACTGATAAATGACCAATTTTCTAAACCATGGAGTTTACAACAGTTCAGGATTCATAGAATAATCTCTAAAATACCGGAGGAATTATTATTTTTTTTTTTACATTTTTGACCCTCAAAAACTCAGCCATTGATCCTCAGCTACTTCTTAGCAAACTTATTAGTCTAGTTGATTTTGATGCCAAATTTGGGTGCTATATGTTTCAGTCTCCAGGAACACGTCACGTTTCTCAGTGTTTCATATATGTGAGTGTCCTTGTCTTCTCTTACTTGTGTGTGGTTCATCACGCAATTGGGCATGGGGAACGCAAGCATAAAATAATGTATATCTCCCATCTTTTAGGAAATTCGCTGACTTATGCTTAAGTAATAGCTTATTAAAGTATAATTAGTAGAGAGTAAAAAGACTCAAATTAATACATGTTACATGGATGGCTTGGTATTTTGATGAATGTCTACACTGGTGCAGCCACGACCAAAATCAAGATAAAGAACATTTCCATCACCCAAGAAAGTTTCCTTGAGTGCATTTCCAATCAATTTCTTTCCCAGAGCTGAGCACTTTTCTGATTTTTATCACCACATTTTGTTTATACTTGAACTTCTTGGGAAAGAATTTCAATCTAAAATGGAACCAGGAGGATATAAAATGGAAAATCTCATGCATGTGCCTTCAGAAAAACAAAACGTGAGGACTGAGAGATTGATTTCCCATAAATGCCCACATCATAGAAAACTGGCAATGTTGGAATTTTCTTAAATAATAGGGAGTTGATCCGGGGTTACCTCCGATCACTCTTGGGAAATTTTTGCTTATGATTTCCAGAGGCATAAACAAGAAATGACCCAGGTCATGTTGGTCTTGCAAAATAAGCTGAATTAAGCTTTGTATGTCTGACTAGATGAGTTTTGTCTGTGTTTTCAAAGCTCGTCTCCCTTTGTATTTGACCTAACTGGGTCAAATACAAAGACCTGAGACCTAACCGAGCTTTCTGCTGTCTCCATCATTTTGCCATGAGAACAGCCCACTGCAAACCCGCCATGGCCTCTCCTGGAGCATGATACAGTCTGTGCATCCTGAAATGGGCTTCCTCAACTATTTCCAAAAAACTTATCTTTTTGACAGTTCTGAGCTTGACATTCATATAAATGGAACCATATAGTCAATGCTCTTGTTCAGTTGATTTCTTTTTCTCAAAAATTAATATTTTTGAAATGTACTCATGTTGTTGGGTTTATCCATAGTTTATTCTTACTACTGTGTGGTATTCCACTGCGTTGATATACCGGGATTTGTTTATCCATTCACCTATGGATGGATATCTGGGTTGCACCAGGCTTCAACTATTATGGATAAAGCTCTTCTGAACACTCTTGTACAAGTAATTGTAGCTAAATGCATTTATTTCTTTCAGGTGTAGGCACAAAAGTGAAATTGCTGATTTGTAGGATAGATGCACGTTTGACTTCATAGAAACAGTTGAACAGGTTTTCAGACTGGCCAATTTACAATACTGAGGGAGGGAGGGTTCCCCTGCCTCCCCATTCTCACCAGCATTTGATGACCTCCGTCTTTTTGTTGTTGGCCATTCTATGGGGAGTGCCGTGGGATCTTGTTTGCATTTCACCAATGAGTGATGATGTTTGCTTTTTGGCCATTTCCGTCTTCCTGTTTTCTCTTGTAAAGTGCCTGCTTTTATGCTTGTTCATTTTTAAGGAAATGGGTTGTCTTTATACCATTGCTTCATAAGACATATTTTTATGTTCTAGGTAGGAGTCTTTGGACCATTAAATATGCAGAGTCTCTTTTCCCACGGTGGTTTGCCTATGAGCTTTCCTTACGTTGCCTTTGGATGAGCTGAAATTTAACATGTTTGTTACGTCTCATTTATCGGGGTGCCTGGGTGGCTCATGGGTTAAAGCCTCTGCCTTCGGCTCAGGTCATGATCTCAGGGTCCTGGGATCCAGCCCCTTATCGGGCTCTCGGCTCAGCAGGGAGCCTGCTTCCTCCTCTCTCTCTCTGCCTGCCTCTCTGCCTACTTGTGATCTCTCTCTGTCAAATAAATAAAAAAATCTTTAAAAAAAAGTCTCACTTATCATTTTTTTCTTTCACATTACGTGTCTTTTGCATCCTGTCTAAAGCATGTTTGCCCAACCCCAAGATGAGTCTTTCTTTTCTAGTTCTTGCTCTGCTCTTCTGTGTGGCTGCCCCATTCCTTGTTCTTGCTCATGAGCTGAAAATGCTCCCCCTCCAAAATCACAAATTAGTCATCCCACTATCTGCCCAAACCTTCCTATCCCCACCACCTGTTCCTTGACTCTACTCGGATCTCCTTTCCATTGGTAACCATTCTTTGTTCATATTCCACACTAAGGTCCTTCTACATTTCCATGAGCTCACACTAGGGTAGATTCCATGATTTTCCATTCTTTTTTTTTTTTTTTTTAAGATTTTATTTATCCATTTGACAGAGAGAAATCACAAGTAGACAGAGAGGCAGGAAGAGAGAGAGGGAAGCAGGTTCCCTCTGAGCAGAGAGCCTGATGCGGGACTTGATCCCAGGACCCTGAGATCATGACCTGAGCCGAAGGCAGCGGCTTAACCCACTGAGCCACCCAGGCGCCCTTCCATTCTTTTGACACAGCCTTACAAGCCATCTTCATTCTTTCACCATGACCTTAGGCTGCCCTTCTGCTGCAGACACCAAGCCGGAAGGAGTGCATTACATCTCTTGTTCCGGGCGATGCCCGTCCCAGTGAGCCACGTGCCTGCACCAGTTAGCACCACGATAAACTGATGGCTACTAACCCTACCTGCCTTTACATCCCTGCTTTGAGATTCCGGTGCTCTTGTTAGCTTTCAAACATGTAAACTATTTTAACGTTTAATTATCAAACATCTAAACTATTTCTAATATTTAAAACTTTTCTCACTCACCTTGAAATTTACCTGTTTCCCTTCTTGCTGCTGAAATCAAAGGAGATTGTTGCAGCCAAGGGCGGTGCACAGTGAGAGGCACAAACCCAGGGTGGGGGGTTCGGAGTGAGAGTCCCAAAGAGGGATCTGCGTGGAGCATCCTGTTGCCCACCATGGAGGTGAGGCGACTGCCCTGATGTGAACTTCGCTAGGTGACAGGAGGTAAGGAATATAGTCTTCCTACATCTTCTCTAGAGTCTTTGTCCCCAAGTCACACTGTTTATTTTCACATTCATATTTCTCTACACTTCTGCTGACTATCTCAGCAATGCTAATTGCAGACTGTTAGGGCTTTTGTTACTGCTAATTGCAGAACGTTAGAACTTCTGTTACTGCTAATTGCAGAATGTTTGGGCTTTTGTTCCTTTTTTAAAATCAAAATACAGTCTCCGAGGCTCATTTTCCCTTGCTATGTCTAGGAGTACACAGGTGTGGCAGGGAAAGGGAAGCCAGAAGGTGGGGAAGGGAAGAAGCCTTCTATGGCTGGCATGAGCGAGTGGCTCTTATAGCCCGAGACAACTGGCTTGGGAGGATGAGAAGTGTGGGTCCCTGCGCACTCGAGCCCTGTAGCTAAGGGACACTGCTGCCTTGAGCAGGGAAAAGTAGGGACTATGAAACATGACCTGGAGGAGGAAGCTGAGGGAACAGGTCTTGCAAACCAGGACAGCTGGTGACCCTGTCTCCTTGCCCCTGCCATTTCTCCCACGAGCTACACTCATCTGCAAGGTAACTGATATTAACTTTTAATATCATCCCAGTTAATATCATCCACAGAGGTTAGCCTCTCGGGAAAGGGCTCATCCAGAGGTCTGGACTTAAACTATCCAGAACATTATACCTGGTCTGCACTTGAGGGCGGGAAATCCTGAGTTGGTTAAGCTTGTGCTGTAAGCCGATAAAGTCTTGGAATGGTTTCTGGGGAATCTCTACTCCTAGTAATTCATAAGCAATCCAGGCCCCTTTGGATCTGATCAATGGACTGAATCTTGGTGATTCTGCAGCACCAGCCAGTCTGGACGGGTGTGTGCATGCTGCCCGGGGAAAGGAAAACATAATGACAAAGCTTGTTGTGAACCTGACATCGGAAAGGGGATTGGAGGACACGCAGGCAGAGTGGGAACAGGGTTTAGTCCCAGCCCGTCCCCCCAGCCAATGCACTGGTGGGCAGGAGAGCTCCAGCACAACTAGGGGTCGGGGGTGGGGGGGTGGGGGGGTGGGTGGGAGGTAAACAGGCATCCTAGTGGTGGGGGAGGGGCGGGGTGGCGGGCAGGTGCCACAGAGGAGGCTGGCCTCAGAGACCCATCTGGGCAGCTGCGTGGGCCTGGACCTTGCCAGAAGCCAGCCCTCCTGCCTGCAGACGGGAAGGGAGTCTGGGGTTCAGGGCAACACTCTCTGTGTTCTGGGATGGCAGTGCCTTCCCAGAATTACCTTCCAGCCAGGAAGAGCGAACCTGAGAGCTCAGCTCTTACCCAAGAGGACCAGAACCCTGAGAGGCACAGTGCTGCCCAGCTCCGCCGTGCCTTGGGCTCCAGGCTCCTCTGCTGGCTGAGGCTTTGTCACCCATGGGCAGGTCAGTCCAGCGGGCAAGGACAGCATTGATCTTTGGAGCTTGCTGACTCCTGAATTCTCTACTTTACTATCTGGGTAAGCCATCAGGCTCTCCCCTGCTCATTTTGTGTCTGCATTCCACAGGACCAGTGAAGGCTAGAGTCACTCAAACTCCAAGACACCTGCTCAAAGCAAAAGGACAGCTAGTGACTCTGAGATGTTCCCCTATCTCTGAGCAGCCCAGAGTATCTTGGTATCATGAGGCCCCAGGTCAGGGCCCCCCAGGTCCTCTTAGAGTTTTATGAAGGTATGCAAAGAACAAAAGGAAACTTCTCGGATCGATTCTCAGGGCAACTGTTCAGTGACTATGACTCTGAGCTGTGCATGAGCTCCTGGGGGCCGTTGTACTCGGCTGTGCCTCTCTGCACCAGCTGCTTGGCACACCAGCATTGTGTGGTCATCAGCATTCTGTCCACAAAACTACCAGCCTGGCTCTACCAGTGAGAGAGCAGGCAGGCTCCCACTGAGGTTTCTCTCCTAAAAGGGAGGTGTTCGGTCTTTTCAGACATTTCCTGTCCTCCTGAGCTTGGAGTACGGTCCACTAGCAGAAGCCAGGCTCACAGGCATGGCCTGGGTGTTTCCATGTCTGTCCCCACACTGAGTGTCTCCGCGTCTGTGCCCTCACCACCCGATGCCTGTCAAGTCCTGGGTGACACCAACATAGGAGTGGCTACTGAGCCCCCTGGGTGTGCTAGATTCTTTGTCGATATTGTATGTTTTAACACTTTGCAGAAGTCAGCCCAATCAAATAGTCCTATACCCTCTTTGTAGGTGAAAAAGCATAGGGACAGTTAGCCAATTCCTCAGGGTCTCGTGGTCTAGTAGAAGCAGAACCCGGAAGCAAATCATGTTTCCCAAGTCCAAGCTTCCCCCACGGGTCCTTCCCCCGTCAGTAGCTTGGGCAGCCGGGTTGGTCGGGGTCGGGGGGGGGGGGGGCTGGGACTCCCCAGACCATCCTGCAGTCCAGCTGGGTGGCAGTGGAAAGTTTGTAGAGCATTATGACCTCTTCCCTTGGCAACTGTGGGGAACATATAATTCCACACTGAATCGTCATCCTCTGCACACATCCCTCGCATCTTTTCCTAATCTGTGACTTACGTTTTCATTTTTACGGTGTGCTTTGCTGTACAAGTTTCATATAATGCAACTGAAATTGTGGTGTTCTTTGTGTCTCAACTAAACAAATCCCCCCTTAAATGAATATCTAAATGAATGCCTCCATTTATTTCAGCTAAATTAAAATTTTATTTTTTTGCAAGAAAGAGTAAATGTACCTGGGATATCTTTCCACGTGAGGAACGGAGTAGAGATCTAGGAATAAGAAGAAGGGGCCTATGTTTGGGGCAGAAGAGACGGCCTGTGAAAAAGATTTCCTGAGGAAAAGAACATGACGCATACAAGGAAATGAGGTGCAGGAGTGTGGCTGGGTCAGACAGAACTGGGGGGTCCTGTGCAGGGTGTCGATGGAGAGACAGGGGAGTGCAAACATTATAGGACCTTGCAGCGCTACTGCCTCACAGAGGAAAGGCAGCCTGGAGTAGAGACCATATCAGTGAAGGTCTAAGACCAGATGTGGAGGGTAGTGGAAGGTAGACAGTGAGATAAGGGGTGGGTGAAGGGGTCACTGTCTGACTTTACTCTGAGCCAGGTCTTACTTCCCCAACACCCAAACTAGAGAAATGTCCCCTGCTTCCTCTGTTCTGCCCTGACTCTGCATGGCCACCAGGCTCCTCTGCTGTGTGGTCCTTTGTCTCCTGGGGCAGGGGATCCCCCTCCCCCGCAAAGCCCTTTCCTGGGCACACTAAGCCCTATCCTCAGACTTTACTGTGTGTCTACCCTAGCAGGATCCCTCTTTGGCACTGACTCCAGCTCTGGTTTCTCTCAGTCAGAGACTGGATGCTGGAACTATCCAGACCCCAAGAGAACAAGAACAGGACAGAGGGGGACATTGAGATGCTCGTGACTGCTGTCCATGGCCAGGCATGTACAGACGTCAAGAGGACCCCAAGCCGTGCTAAGCCGATAGAATACCACTTGCACAAAGGAGAAATACCCCATGGGCCTGTGACTTTCTGTCATAGCCAAAGCTGCCGTCCTCTTGTCTGACAGTGTGTCCCTGACCTCTGAGTCCTCTCATTCCAGCCGGCACCCCAGAGTCCCCTCCCCTGCACAGACAGGCCAACAGAAGAAGGGCTGGCGACGGAGGACGCCGTCCCAGGGCATCCTCTCCTGGACTCACCAGCATGGGGACCCAGCCTCCTCTTCTGGAGCCCTTCTTCTGGAGCTTTCACAGAGCCCTTCTGTGGCTCTGCCATCCGAGCTGTCACAGCTCTGGACTTCAGAGCCATTCCGCTTACCCAGGTGCTTACAGAAAGGGAAGACCTTTTGAAATCCAATGTTCTTTTTTTTTTTTTTTTTCTCCTGAAAATTTTATATATTTATCTGAGAGAGAGAGAGAGACAGAGAGAGAGAGCATAAGCAAGGGGAAAGGCAGAGGGAGAAGCAGACTCCCTGGTGAGCAGGGAGCCCGCGTAGGGCTCTACCCCAAGACCCCGGGATCGTGACCTCAGCCAAAGGCTGAGCCTAACTGAGCCCCCCAGGTGCCCCTGAAATCCAACACCTGTGACACCACAGGTCTAGATTCCTGTTCTCACTAGCCTTGGATGGGTCCGTCTGCCCCAGGGCACTTTCGTCTCAGCCAGAGACTTTGTCCCCACCTGTCCACTCCTGGCTGTCCTCTGTACTGCCTTTGCTCTTTTTTCTGCCTCCACCACACCAGGCTCAGCTCCCGTCACTCCCCACAGGTGTCACCTTCCTCCCCAACAGAAGGCTGTTCTTCCTGCGTCCACACAGGTTTCTCATTCGGTTCCCCCTTGCCGCCGCTCTCCTGTTGGCGAGCGCCCCATCAAGGGAGCACTGCTCACGGGATGACTGGGTCGGTCTCGGTACCCCAGCTGCTCAAAGCCTCCAGTACTCAGCGATCATTGTACACGACCCCATTTACTGGAAAGCCTCTCCCTCTCTAAACCGTAAACCTCAGCTGTGCGGGGAGTGTGGATGTCTTTAACCCCTTGTTCTTCTCAGTGCCAACAGCAGAAGGAAGAACACCCAGGTACCTGCTGAGGCCACGCCAGAGGTTCCATTTTTAGAGAGAGTCTATGTATTAGTCCTTGAAGAATTTTAAGAGTCCTTCAGGGTGGCATTATCAAACAGACGCCGAGAATGGCCCAAGGACAGACTGAAACCCAGGTTTTGCCTGAATGATTCACATCAATGCTTTGAAGACTGATGCAGTTTCCTCTCCTGAGGCAGAGAAGACCAGAAATAGACGACTTATTTCAGGGTCCAACCTTACAAAGACTGGAGCCAGAACATCTTCCCTGGGGACAGCCGCTCTTCCCACTCGTTTGCAAAAACCTTATTTGAGGAGGCTGTGACCTGTTGACGAACCCTGGGATCACACCACAATCAGCGTTGTAATAATGTTGTTGGTCAAATTAGGAACAAGAAGACAGGTATCTCTAGCCCTGGAAACATGTACTTACTTTTGCTGAGTTTGGAAATACAGGCACTAGAGGGCGCTCATGCCCCTTCTTTTTCAAATAAGGGAATGATGCAAGCTTATTCTGTAATGAGGAGTCAGGCAAGACCTCCACTCCCCAGCAGCGGTGGTCCGTCCCTCAGAGAGAGAAACCGTGTTTATTCATAGCACCAGTTAAAGGCAACATCAGACCAGCCCACCTCACTGCTCACCCGCCCCGCCTTAGCAGTGAGAGGCCAGTCGTATGCACATATTCAAAAAAGTAAAAATAAAAAAGGGGGTGGCATTGCTAAGTGTTCCATGACCTGTGCCTTTCTGGACTTTGCCCATTTAGACACCACACATCCTGAAACCCCATCAAGGGTCTGAATGTCAAGTTGTCATGTGGTTAAGCTATGTTTTTGTAATTAAAAAAAAAAAATCAACAATGTACAAAGAAGATGTTAAGCATTAATAATCCTCTCCCCTCTCCAAACACACCTCCATCAGTCCCTGTCTTAGGTGTGTAGCCAATATTAACGTTCTGTTGTGTTTCCTACCAACTCTCTTCTCTGGGGTCCTGCAAACCTTTCCACTGAAATACACCTGCAAAAAGTGGGATGGCCTGTGCCCATTAGTTGCCCTATGCACACTTCTCCCCCTTATTCTACTTTGCATTTCATTTGTCCGGCTTGGTAGACACAGACCTAACTTGCTTCTATCTGATGCTTCATGCTGCACAAGGGAGTGACAGGTCCATGGACACTCGGTCATCTACTGCCTACCTTTCCTGACTGGTCTTAAGTAATGACGCTTCTTCAAGCTCCCACGTTCTCCAGACTCTGGCTCCTGGAGGATGAGTAGGGCTCTTCCATCACTCATAGGCTTGGAGGTCTGCGAGCTCCAGCCACATCCCCTTACATGACAAGACTGGGAGGAAGACAGGCGTGGGCACTTACTATACCCACCAAGGATATGCGTTACTCCTCATAAGACCTTGTGAAGTGGCCTTAATCCTGTGTAGAGGAGGCTCAGGCTTAGAAGGGTTGATGGCCTTTTGCATGGACCCAGAGGTGATAAATGGAACCAGATTACAGATGCCAGTCTGATGGTGTCTGTGTGGGAGGCGCAGCAACCACAGGGTCACAGGGAGGAAGGGGCTGTCCATCTTCAGACCACACACCAAGGCCAGGAGGGAGTGTGTGTGTCCCACAACCACTGGAGGAAAAGGCATCATTACACTGACCGTGGAGAGGTTCTAGAGGCAGCTGGTCTGGTCGGTGGCCAGGCCCCAGAGAGCTGAGCTTTGAGAAAATCATTCCTTCAGCCAGATAATGAGGGAAGGGAAATCTGTGAGAAGGGATTGTTAGAATGAGGGAAAGGGGAGAGGCAAGTAAGTGGTCCCTTCAAGCGTATAAGATGTACGGGAAAACGACGTTAATCAAAATCCAAGCTGATTCTGATCAGTTGGCCTGTTAAGTGATTAGAAAATAGGAAAATGTACATCGAAGGTGAAATTAACATCGCCACTAACGTTTTCCTTGTGAAGCCTGGCCGTGTGGTGTGAAAGCTGGAGGTAGGGCTGAAGGTCAGAGTGGAGGTTGGACGGGGCACCCTAATAAGCCCCTCAGTGGTGGAGGAGACTCCAGGGGCCAGAAGCAGGCCAGTTTCCCCACATCACAGCTCAGAGGCATCTTATCTTGTTTTGGGAGGACTTGGGTATCATTCCTTATTGGAGGCGGGGCACCGATAAGGTTTTGAAAGCTCTGTCAGGAATGCAAATGAGCGATCAAGTCACTAAGCAGACTTTTAAGGAGGCCAAGGATCAGTTTACCCACCCCCGCCCCCCATCTTCACCACATACCTCTCACCAGAATAAATGTGAAACCGTCTGACTCCTCGGGGGGGATGTTGGGAACACTTCTTTATTTTACTATTTTTTTAAATTTTTAAAGATTTATTTATTTGAGAGAGAGTAAGAGAGAGAGAGCACACATGACCGGGGGTGGGGCGGGCAGAGGGAGAGAATCTTCGAGCTGACTCTCCCCACCCCCACGCTGAGTGAGGAGCCCAACGCGGACTCCATCCCAAGACCCTGAGATCATGACCTGAGTTGCAATCTAGAGTCAGACACTCAACTGACTGAGCCACCCAGGTGCCCTTTATTTAGAAGTGACTTAGAAACACCAGAGTCACCATGATAAGTTGTTGAGGATAGAAAGAGCTATGGAGATGAATGAGTGGAGAGAAGGAATTCGGCTTTTCATCTCCAGAGTTAATAGAAGATCCCAACTTAGATCAGTACTTGCCAGCGGCATCATCCCACCCCCTTGTAGGTCTGAACAGTGAATTCAAAGTGCTTTCAGGACACAGGTGTGACTGCCCCTCCCCACACCTCCCGGTGCCTGTGCCCAAACCACAGATGTGACCAGGCAAACGCATGGTTGAGGTCGAAATAGGAACACGCAAGGGCAGTGATAGGTCAGCTTTCTATCCCTCAGGTTGGAAGTGCTGTTGACACACAAGCTGAGAAAGTCCCTAAGAGACAGGGGAATCGGCCAGGGGCTGAGTGTGGGGCAGCTGAGTGTCATGGTTCAGAGCGCTGACAGCCAGGACCTGACAGAATCCGTGATTACGTCAAGTTAATTTCCAATGACCAGTGTCCATTCATTCTAAGCTTCATGATGTTTTATATTTTAGCACTTCTGAGTATGAGTGACAATCACTTTTTTCTTCCTTAACAGTCCACAGCAGAATGGTGCATCTCAGAACGGCTGGCACCTTAGATTTAATCAAGTGATAGCAGCAATCCTGGGGCTCAGTGATGTCACTGTAGAACTGCCTTGTGCAGACAAGGGACCTCCCTCCTTCTCAAACCATGCTCACGAGAAAACCTCCATCTGGCGAACCGCCCAGCCCAGCCCTGACTCCACCATGGACCCCAGGCTCCTCTGCTGGGTGACCCTCTGTCTCCTGGGGCAAGGTGAGTCCTCAGAACACCAAGCGGTTTCAGCGAATGCTTGTGTGTGAGTGTGAGCGATGATTACGTGCTAAGAGGACAACCCATTTCTCCTGACTGTGCCCGATTTCTGTCTCCCCAGGTCACACAGGACCCGGAGTCTCCCAGTTCCCCAGGCACAGGGTCACAGAGAGGGGCCAAAATGTAACTCTCGGGTGTGATCCCATTTCTGGTCATGCTGTCCTTTATTGGTACCGACAGACCATAGGGAAAGGCCCAGAGTTTTTGGTTTACTTCCAAAACGCGGATGCATTGGACAAATCAGGGATGACCAATGATCGGTTGTCGGCCAAGAGGTCTGAGGGGACCAACTCCACTCTGCAGATCCAGCGTGCAGAGCAGGGGGACTCGGCTGTGTACCTCTGTGCCAGCAGTCCCACCACAGTGGGGCACCGTCCCCTCCTTGCTCTTCACAAACCTCGTGGGCTCACTCCTCCTCGCTCACAGGATCTCTGAACAGAGGAGGTGCCCTGTTCTTCCTCATCAGGGGTAATAAGAGCATTTGGGACTTCAGCTGTTCTTCTGATAGTAAAACGTCAGGAAATAACCTTCAAAATACCAGAACATCTTTTGGCTTATAATAATTTTGGCTTATGTGCTTTTTGGATTCCTTTATACAGTTCAAGATTTTATAATTGGGATGGAATATCAGAATTTAGTCTCAGGTATTGTGACAGTCTCTTGTAAAACTATGACGTTTCAGCACATTTATAATAAACTCTGGTTACTCCGTGTCCCTTATTCAGGCCATGCTATATGCCCAGGGATGGGCTCACCAATCTGGAACACTGCTAAGATCATGTGTGGCTACCAGCCATGAAGATAAGTAAATTAGGGTGCCTGGGTGGCTCAGTGGGTTAAGCCGCTGCCTTCGGCTCAGGTCATGATCTCAGGGTCCTGGGATCGAGTCCCGCATCGGGCTCTCTGCTCAGCAGGGAGCCTGCTTCCCTCTCTCTCTCTCTCTGGCTGCCTGTCTACTTGTGATTTCTCTCTGTCAAATTAATACATAAAATCTTTTAAAAAAAAAGATAAGTAAATTAGAATCCTTGGCAACAATTGTCACTGAGATCAATTAATCCAGAGCCACTGTCAGCCACCACCATGATACACATTAACCGAGGTTTATGTAAAATGGAACTCCAGTTGAGAATGGGCTAAAAGGAAGTGATTCAGAGGAGACCTGAATGATAGTTGTATCAGCCATTTGGGACTCTGACATTTTGAAGGTAGTTAGGCCAAATGACTGACATTCATACCAGAGGTGTAGGAGTGTTCCACTTGGTGTGCACACACACACACACACACGCACCCTTGTGCTCACACATGCACACACACATGCATACTCTGTGGGTCCCTCTTCCACTCTCTTAATGGTACCTTTCGATACACAGAAATTCTTAATCCAAAATCATTCCATTTTTTTCCCCCTTTTTGGTTTGCATTCTGTATTCTGGTATCTAGAAAATATTTGCCTACTTCGAAATGATCGTGTTTTCTTAGATTTCCCCTCTAACTTATTTATATTTTACCCCTTTTACATACAGGGGTCTGCAATCCAGGTGGAATTAATTTTTTGTATATGAAACGGGGAAGGAGTCAAGGGATGTTTTTGCAGATGGTTTTCCAACTGACCCAATACTCTTGGATGAAGAATACTTTCCTCGCCACTGTGTAATATCACTTGTCTGAAATCAGTCACTGTACATGTGTGGGTCTGTTTCCCTACATCTCTCATCTGATACGTTTGTGGGTCTTGTCAGTTCTTGCACGAATACCACAATGCCCTGTTTACTATAGCTTTATGGTAGTTCTCCACATCTGGCAGTCTAATTCCGGGCAGCTTCGTTCCTTTTTATTAGGAGTTCTTCACCACGCTGGACTCTTTGTACTTTTCATGTATGTTTAGAAACAGCTAGTCCAATTCTCCAGGAGAATATGCCCGCTAGGAATGTCTGCTTTTTGTTTCCAAGTAATGTAACCAAATCACAGAACAAAGCAAAGAATACAGTGGAAGTAACAGAAACACCGAGCACCTGAAAATGTAAAATACATAATGTTTGGCATCTAATCAAAGATTATAGGCATGCAAAGAGACAGGGAAAACGACCCATCATGGAGAGAAAAATCAGTGGACAGAAACAAATCCTAATTTGACAAATTGACAGATAAAAGTATGAAAACAGTTGCTATAACTGTATCCTACATGTTCAAAGTTAACTAGAAATCCAAATCAAACTTCTGGAGATAAAAATATATTTCTGTGATGAAAAACACAATGGGTAAAATTAATAGCAAATTAGACATGAAGGAAGAGAAGATGAATGATCTCAAAGGTGTAATAGTAAATGATTTCATAATGACACAGAGGGAGAAAGGGCAATGGTGAGCTCCGGGGGAACTTCAAGTAACCCAATGCTTAGTGACCCAAGTTTTTAAAAATGTAAATGTCTTTAAAGGACAGTTTGCTGTTTATGCCAAAATAATTCCACCATAGTGTGGGGTTTATAATATATGTTAAAGTAAAATGTATGACAGCAGTCACGTAAAGACAGGGAGAGGATAATGGACGAGTGTCATATCATTGGAAGGTTTTCATAGTCTATGCAAGCTGGTGTAACATCACTTGAAGGTAGAATGCAGTAAGGCAGAGCTATATGGCACAAACCATGGAGTCATAATTAAAATAATAAAACGCAGAGTTGTAGCTAATAAACCAACAAAAAGGATAAAAGGGAATTATTATTAAAATACCCAATTAATCTACAAGAAGATGTTTAACAAGAATAAAAAGACGAAGAAGAGACAGGACTAACAAAAAACCAATAGCAGCATGGTAGACATGAACGTAACCAGATCAATAACCACATCAAAGAGAGTCTAAATGCCCTAATTAAAAAACAGAGATTGTGATATTAAATAAACAAAACTATGTGCTACCTTCCAGAAATGCAGTACAAAGACTCAGAATGTAAAAGGTAAAAGGGTGGAAAAGGTGTACCGTGCTAATTACTCACCCAGAGAAAGCTGGAGAGCAGTATTAATATCGGACAAAGTAAACTTCAGGGCAGAGGATATCTTCTGGGATAAAGAAAGTCATAACCAAATGACAAAGGGGTCATCTCTTAAGAAGACATAATAATCATGAGTATTTATGCTTCTAAAAACAGAGCTTCAGGGCACCTGGGTGGCTCAGTTGGTTAAGCGACTGCCTTCGGCTCAGGTCATGATCCTGGAGTCCTGGAATCGAGTCCCACATGAGGCTCCCTGCTCGGCAGGGAACCTGCTTTTCCCTCTGACCTCTCTCCTCTCCTGCTCTCTCTCTCCCAAATAAATAAATAAAATCTAAAAACAGAGCTTCAAAACACTGAAGTAAAATGGGTTGTAATGCAAGGAAGACTAGACAAATCCACAATTAAAACCATTGTTTTAGTACTTCCCGGTAATGGACTGAACAAGTTAACATACACGCACAAGTCAGTAAGGCTGCAATAGGCATGAACAACGCTATTGATCAACGTGACCTAATTGACGTTAATAGAGTATTTCACACAACAGCAGCGGGATATGTGTTCTTTTCAGCTGCACGTGATTGTGTACCCAGATGGACTAGAGACTCTGGGCTTGAAATTAGAATTAAGACATTTAAAAGCATCTAAGTCATACATAGTATATTCTTGACCTTGGGACAAAGAATAAATCCAAAGGAAAATTACAAGGTGGTTTTAACAGCGTAAAAATGAAAATACATCAAAATTGATAGGATGCCACTAAAGTCATGGGGGGGGGAGAAAACTGAAGGCTAGGAAATCATCTCAAACTCATTCTGAGGCCAGCACAGCTACCACCAAAATCAGACAAAAGGGGATCCCTGGGTGGCTCAGTGGGTTAAGCCTCTGCCTTCACTCGGGTCATGATCTCAGGGTCCTGGGATCAAGCCCCATGTCGGGCTCTCTGCTCAGCGGGGAGCCTGCTTCCCCCTTCTCTCTATGTCTGTCTCTCTGCCTATCTATGATCTCTGCCTGTCAAATAAATAAATAAAATATTTTTTTAAAAAATCAGACAAAAGTACTGCACGAGAACTACAGACCAATATCCCCCGTGAACACAGATTCATAATCCTTTTAAATTTTAATATATGGAATGTAACATCTAAAAATGATAACATAGCATGACCAAGAGGAATTTATCTCAGTAATGTGCAGTCGCTTTAACATTTAAAAAACTATCCATGTAATTTACTATATCAAATACTAAAAAAAAAAAAAAAGAGGAAAATTATACAATCATCTCTATAGATTCTCAAAAAAAAAAAAAACAGTTGAAAAATCCAACACACCTGTTGCCAAGAAACACTCTTAGCAAATAAGAAGTAATTGGAAGTAACTTTCTTCCCCTAATAAAGGGCATGTATTAAAAAAAAAAACCTATAGTTAATAGACCATTTTGCAGCTAGACTATGACAAATTAAAGATGCATGTCATAATCTCTAGATTAAACACTAAAAGGAGCACAAAGAGAGGAAAATAGTGTTTCAACAAGTGGGGCTGGAAGAAATGTGTATCCACATGGAAAAAGAATGAATTTCAATCCTTGCATCTCAGGAGAGGGCAAACGAAGACCCACGGCTCAAACATGACCTCTGCCTGCTTTTATATGGCTAATCATGGTCTTTACATGGTTAGTGGTTGAAATAAAAAGAATGACATTTTGTGACATATGATAATTATATGAAACTCAGATTTCCGTATCCGAATGGAAAGTTTGGTAGGCCTATTGTCAGGCGCGTTCTTACTGCCTCTGGCAGCGTTTGCATTACAATGGCAGACGGAGTGGTGGACTCAGAGACTGCCTTGTGCTCAACACCTAAGCCAGGCACTATCTGGCCCCTTACAAAGTTTGCAGACCCTCGTCATAAAAAAATTATGACTTGGATCAACGTTCTCGATGATCTGTACAACTTCTGAACGATAAAGCTTCTGAAAGAAAACAGCAAATTCTCCTCCTCTCCCTTGAAGTGGGCAAAGATTTCTTGGGGACAAGGAATGTTCGCATCTTGAAAAAGTGTATTTTTCTTGATCAAAACATTAAAAATTCTGTTTGTCAAAAGATATTAAGATGGATAGATGGCGATCTGAAAGAGGGCAGGTATCCATCATGTAAAGAGGTCCTACGAATCAACAATAAAATAGAAAATTCAATTAAAAAGAGCAAGAGATGTGAACAAGTTATTACTACCTATGTATTATATATACATATATATGAATAGGGTTTTAATATATATTATATATACATACACATATGGTACATGTAGTTCCCTCTTCGTGAGAGTGATGGGCTTATTTCCCTAGCCGCTTACATTTTTGGGGGCGCTAAAACTCCACAGTCAGCCTCTTCCAGGAATTACCTTTGCTTACAGAGAACACTTTGCCCAGAGTCCTATCACTTCCCCAGGGCAGCTGGCATCTGATGACTGGCTGGTATCCCCTTTCCTAGAACACTAACTGTTGAGATTTAGAATATGCATTCTTTTCTTGGAAAAATGTTTGCTTCATGCTTCCTTCATGAACACGTGCAAAGGGTGAGCTAGACATAGCTGCGCGTCCAATCACCCAGAGCTGGGCCCCGCAGAATCCTGAGCCCAAACCTGTACCTGGCCTGCTTGGGCCACTTGAGGGCGCTGTGGCTCCACTGAGCGGGCCACTGACAGCAGGGTCTGGGAGAGGGAGGGTTAAGAAGAGGCTTGCCTTGGTCCAGGCAGCAAGGAGATTGCTGATCAATCAGAGTCAGTGCTGACACCTGAAGGGCCGATCACAGTCTTCTCACATTAACTGATGCTCAGGTGTGTTTGCCACAACAGGGAGCTACGAATTCCACCTTTCTTGGTGTGAAGGCCTCTCTTGGAGCCTACATTGGTGCAGAGTCTGATGAGGCTTCCGTGGGGCAGCCTGAATAACCCAAGTCAGGTGCAGAGAAAGGAGCAGAGAGGAAAACAGAGAAGCTGTGGGGGAGGGCCACCCAGCACAGCGCAGCCCGCCCCAGCCGCCCGGGAGGCAGCTGGCCAGGATGGAGGGGGACCTGCTGCAGCTGAGCCTGCCCGGAGGGTGCAGGGTGCAGGATGGCTGCAGGAGCCGACCAGGACAGTGACATCAGAATGGTGACGTCACAGGCAAGCCCTCTGAACAGAGCCAAGGGAAGAAGACCAGAGCCCTGAGTCAGAAGATGCGCCGTCCTGTCCTGCCTGACTCTGCCAGGGGCACCCAGCTGCTCTGCTGGGTGTCCCTCTGTCTCCTGGGGGCAGGTGAGTCCTAGCTCAGGTGGGACGTCACTTGAACTGCTGCTGGAATCTCAAATTCCTTCCTAGACCAGGTCATCAGCAGCTATCTCCTCCCTCTACAGGTCCGGCAGGTGCCGAAGTCATCCAGACGCCCAGACACCTCATCCAAGGCAGTGGGGGGACGGCCGTGCTGACATGCCAACCTGTCTCTGGGCACAACAGTGTGCGATGGTACCAGCAGACCCTGGGGCAGGGCCCCAAGTTCCTCATTGAGTATTTTGCACAGGCCCCGAGAGACAAAGGAGACATGCCAGAACGGTTCTCAGCTCAACAGTTCAGTAACTACAGCTCCCAGCTAAACCTGAGCTTGCTGGAGCCAGGAGACTCCGCCCTGTATCTCTGTGCCAGCAGCTAGACACAGCCCTGCAGTGTGACCGGCTTTCTGTACTCAAACTTTCCTGTCCCAGCTGAGGGTGTAAGAGGGAGAGGGAAGGGGACCTCAGCCAAGTTCCAGGGATGCTTCTAGGTTTTTTCCTAACACTCTGTCTTGCGGAGCTCAGTCAGAGCACTCCTGAACATTGGGGGCCCAGATTCACCGAATATTCTCGAAATTCCTGGCAAATGGCAGGAGCTCCTGCACTGTGCTAGGGTGCCGGCATGCAGGATGTATTTTAATGCAAGATAGACGTGAGTATGCCCATTTCACAGATGAGGAAGCTCTCAGTATGCCACATTATAGATACGAAATGGTATCTCATGGACTTTCAAAAATTTTCCTTTTTAAAGTCTCAGAGGCAGGAGTCAAATCTAGGGCACTAGGTCTCTGAAATCAACATTTCCCTAAAATTTTACGGCGTTTCACCAATTAGATATAGCAGACCACTGCGTCTTCCATCTCGGGACCGGCAGAGCTGTGGTGGGCAGGTCGCACATCATGGGGTGGGGTTACCACAGCTATTGCCTGCCCACTTCTAGAACCAGCTTCAAGCCAGAGAATATGTGTCTGTCCCACCAGGTTCCATTAGGGTGGGGCCAGGTATCCTCCAATACAGGAGCTAAGGGACCAGGGTCTTTCCAGTCTCTCAGAGGATTCAGCCAAGGAAACAGGAGCCCTCTGGGAATCTCAAGGAAATGGGAGTTAATACAGGAACTAGTGCTTCTAAACCATTGGACATTCTGGAGGAGGGAGGGTCTGAGGAGGCTGCAGCTCTCTCTTACTTCTAGCACTTTCCATCGGAAAAGCTGAAATAGCTGGGGTGCCTAGGTGGCTCAGGGGGTTAAGCCTCTGCCTTTGGCTCAGGTCATGATCCAGGGTCCCGGGATCGAACCCCGCATCGGGCTCTCTGCTTGGCAGGGAGTCTGTTTCCCCTTCTCTCTCTGCCTGCCTCTCTGCCTACTTGTGATCTCTCTCTGTGTCAAATAAATAAATAATCTTAAAAAAAGAGAAGAAAAGCTGAAATTGCTACTTCTGGCCAGGCCAGTAACTGCAGAAAACAGCAGAGAGCCCACAGCTAGTAAATGTGTGGCATAACCATTTTCAGGTGGCAGGTATAAGCTTATTAGCGAACATACAGAGTTTTAATTCTATTCCTTTTCTGTGAACTTATAGAAAATTCCCTTATGTATTGCTCATTTTCCTGGCGCTATATACTTAAGCACACTATTTCGATTAATTTTCTCCAGCCCCAGGTGGGCTAGAACAGCTTATCCACACTGCAAGTGAGAGGGCCAGTTGTTACAATGTAAGGGAGTGGCTGGGGAGGCACAGCTCACAGATATCAGACTGGAGCTCAGACCTAGGCCACGCCAACCTAACTGCTACCCCCATAATGCATTTGGGGAGAGGGAGACATCTTCACAATTGGAACACTGACCAAAAGCGCCTTCCAGAAATGCTGGCCCTGACACAGTCGTTTGCACAGGGAGGTGACCCGCTGAAGGAGACTTCCGAGATTTCATCTGTTTGTGCTCTGACCTGCCTTGGACTAGTGACCTGGAAAAATATTTGGCTGGGTTTTTCCACTTGTAAACTGAGGTCAATAATATGTGTCTTGCAGAGATTTTATGCAAGAAAAATAAAGCAAATTGCCTAACACAAGGAATCTTTAGTTCCCTTGTAACTCCAATAAATCTCTGGTCTAGCACAATTTTTTTACTGGGGGCAATTCTGGGATCAAAGGCAGGCACGGATTACTTGGGCCTGACTCACCTGTGTGCCAGACACGAAGTCATCTGAAATGTAAATACAGTCATCTGATAATGTATTATGTGAGATTAACTGCAAGCAGTTGCCTCTTATGGGAATGAGAAAATGAGACCTGTGACAGCACTCTCTGTTTGATATGAAGTCTGATATGCAAGAAGGTGTGGTGCTTCCAGAACATTGTGGTTTTGGTGTGGTTGGTGATCACACAAAAGATCTGATAAAGGAAAAGTACAGTTTTATTCAAAAGAGTCCTTCATGGTGGAGCTCTAGGACCTTCCGTCCTGCCTCTGATTGCACCCTCCAGTGCTGTGGATGCTATGTTCCTGCAAGTCTGCCTCCAGCGTGCCCCATATGCATGCCCGGATGCCCAGGCTTTCTGCCCCAGGGCCGTCTGTGACATCACAGGGCTAGCTGCAGGCGTGCTAATGCTCCCGGCAGGACAGGAGCCAAGAGAGGAAACCTCCAGTGTCTGCATTCAGGGGGACAATTCGAGGAGGCGTTTCATGGGCTTCTCAGAAGGTCCCAGTAGAGTCCGTCTCCTGATGCCTCGACATATCTTCAATATTGCTTCTTCATCCTGGTTCTCTTCTTCCCGGTTTCAGCCTCCCTGCTGATAGCAAGAAGGCCATTGGAAGACCCTTCCCTTAAGAAGAGACCACCTTTTTTTTTTTTTTTTCATTTATATCTCCATCCAACTTCCCAAAGTCTTATAATAACATATATGAATAAATCTTTTCCCAGTTCATTTTGGTTTATTTTGAATTCCCAGCAGGCTCACATGGGTCCCTGCTCCCTTAATGTTCCAAACCTATTTGTAATGGAACAGATTAGGGTTATGTTTACAGGAGTAGAGTCTGCCTGGGTTTTCCTCAATAATGCAATAATCACTTACTGAATACATGTGCAGAGCAGATCCAGGTTTTATGGAGCCTAAACCTTATAAATTTTACGGTGCTCTTTGAAAAAGACAGAAAAATTTTTTCTTTAAGTCTTGGAAAGGTCCTACGTGAATGAGAAGGGCTTGAAGTTATTCTTCATTGACTTTATGAAGTTCACTATGTTTAAGAAGTGTTCACTATGTGTAAGAAGTGTTCCAGGTGTTTGGGAAACATCAGTGCAAAAAAAGCAAAACAAAACAAAACAAAAAATAAAGCTTCAAGATGAGGTCTATCTTTCTAGCAAATTTTGTGACAAATTTGTGACTCAATAATTAATTTAAAAATAAATTTATAGAGAAATATTCCTGGTAAATGCTTATCTCTAAAAAAAAAAAAATTAAGCATCCTTGAGGATACTGGTCCTTTGGGTAGATCATACTTCATTATGAGAACAATCCTCAGACCTTTGAGATCCCATATACCCTACCCCAAAGAATATGAGTCCTTGCTGAAAAGCTCCCCCCTGTTTTTGCATCAACCCAGCCATGGGAAGTAGACTTCTTTGCTATGTGATTCTTAGTCTTTTGGAACTGAGTGAATCCTGGGCATAAGGGGAGAGTCCTTCCTGGGTTTGCCTAGGCCCCTGGGTTCACACAAGCCTTTTTGTGCAGCACTCCTTGTGTCTGATTTCTGATTCCGTGTCCTTTCTCACTGTTGTGTGATTGTAGGAATTACCCATGAAGAGTATGTCAAGAATGCAGCCACCGAAATAGAGAAGCCTCACACTGAGATATGACCTATATAGGAAATAACAATGTGTACCGATATTGATGAGCTGTAAGTTTGACACCAGAGCAAATGTATGGTTCAATCAATATTCACCCATCTGGTGGGTGCAAGACCTTCCGAATGGAGACAAAACAACCCCTTGTGGCCCTGGGGTCCTCAGACATGTGAACCTGTGGATGAATTTCTCATCTATGTCACTAATGAGCTTCCTCTTTTCTCGTGGAAAGCGGAGTCATAGAACAAATGTGGCCTGGTGTCTGTAGCCTCGTCTGAAGCAAAGGGAACGATCTGACTCATGGGAGCATGAAGACCTGAGTGCAGATGGCAGGGCTCCCATCACTCAGGGCATTGTGAGGCAACATAAAATAATTCTTCAAATTCCAATGACCTTGACCTTGAGACTTTGAAAACTTTCTGGACATGGTTATTTTAAACAAGAAAATCACTATGGGCTGAACATCCAATTATCCAGAGTTAAGGCAAAGAGAAAAACTAAAAAGTATTTGGAGGCAAATTTTGAACAGAAAAGTCACCAAAGAACCAGGACCATCATAATATTTCTTAGTCTACAGAAATACTATGAAAAAATTGTAACAGTATGCAAATAAAGAATTTTATCATAATTCATAGAGGAACAGGTTTTCTTG
This sequence comes from Mustela nigripes, assembly GCF_022355385.1. Lineage (NCBI taxonomy): Eukaryota > Metazoa > Chordata > Mammalia > Carnivora > Mustelidae > Mustela > Mustela nigripes. The sequence continues at coordinate 11,767,335 of NC_081560.1, read as the reverse complement.
ATACAAGGTAGAAGAGAAGTATATTTACCTATAAGTGTTCTTCAGAAAGCAAACTAACAAGTTCTCCCCCTTCTGAGACACTCAACTTTGTGTATATTAATGATTTGCTCCTGTGGGGAAGGGGTGTGGCAGGTTAGCTCTGCAGCTCAAGCATTCGTCAAGGAGAGTGATGTCACTGAGTGACTGGGTGCCCAAGTTCTATTTCCCCAAAACAAAACTAGAAGACATAAGATTCTGCCCTTCCCCGGACATGGTCACCAGGCTCTTCTGTGTGGCTCTTTGTCTCCTGTGGGTAGGTAAGTGCAGGCGGGCTTCCTTCCCTGGAATTCCCAAGACCACAACACAAACCTTCCTCCCAAGATGACAACATTAGTCTCTGTCACTCTCTGTTACAGGACACATGGATGCTGGGATCACCCAGAGTCCAAGAAACGAGATCGCGAGGACAGGAAAGAGGGTGACTCTGAGATGTCACCAGACAGAGAACTATGACTATATGTACTGGTATCGACAAGACCTGGGACATGGACTGAGGCTGATCTATTATTCCATCAATACTGGCAGCACTCAGAGAGGAGAAGTCTCCGATGGGTACAATATCTCCAGACCAAATACAAAGGAGTTCTACCTCATACTGCCTTCTGTTACCTCCTCCCAGACATCCGTGTACTTCTGTGCCAACAGTTACCCCACAGCGCTCCTCTTTGCACACAAATGTAGTTGGACTGATCACCCTGAACTGAGCCCCAAGAAGGCCCTGCCTCCAGAGGAGTCACTGCTCTTGCCAGCATGAGAGCCTTAGGACAGTTGGCAATACAACACTTGGGGTTGAAGTCCGTCTCTATGCCAGTCTCAACCCTGACTGGACATCACCCCAACATCCTTAGCCTGCCAGTTCTCTCTTCTGCTGGTCTCTCTTTCCACTCACAGAAAGGAAAATGCATCTTTAGTTGAGATACATGAAGAGTCCCTTGGTAATCTCAAAGCCCCCACATTCTTCTACTGCATCTGGGTTTCGGTGACTCCTTTAATCCTTTCCATGGCCTCTTCTACCCTTCACCTTGCAAGTCATAGACCTTCACTTGCATGGTCTCTACTCCCGGCTGCCTTTCTTCTATGAGGCAATAATACTGCAAGGTCCTGTCCACCCCCCTGTCTCTCCACCATCACCCTGCACAGCCTGCCCAGCTCTCCCTGTCCCAGCCACAGTCACACACATTCAGTTATTGCCTTGTATAACCCATGTTCTTTTCCTCCTTTGGAATCTTTTTTTTACAGGCTATTTCTTCACTAAACATATGCCCCTCCCTCTTACTTCTGGAACTCTACTTCATCCCTCATATGAAAATCTATTTCAGGACTACTTTTAATTGTGAAAAGTAAAACTTAAATTTTACTAGAAGAAATTAAGAGAACTATTCTTAGACGTTTATTTGAGGAAGGATTCTTTTTTTTTTTTTTTTTAAGTGGAGACCCAGAAGAACACAAACCACAAAGAAAACTATAATTTCGGTTGCATGAAACTCTTCTATATCAAAACACATCATAAAAGTGAAAAGGTAAGCCACAGACTGGGAAAAGACATGAGGGGTGCAAAGCCGTGATGAAGATTTGGTGTGAAACACACCATTCCTGCTCACCAAATCCCCATGGCTGCTCCGCGGTTCCCAGCCTCCCTTGCGGACCTATGACCCAAGTTCTGCACAATGGGAAGTGTGTAAAAATGATCTAAGTCAATTCCAAGCCTTGCCTTTTAGAATATCCTATGGCACCATGTTGGGCGTCCCCAAGTATACACCCACATTTGGAGATTCACTAAAAGGATTCCTGGGAGACACATCTAAATGTAGTCAGAGCCAAGAGGTGTCAGTGACCCAGTAATTCTTCAGTGGCGGATCACAAGGGGAAAAGGCACAGGTGGAGTCTGAAGGAATCCACAGGCAGATGACCTTATGCTCTCCTCCTCCTTGGAGGGGTCACACACAGCTCACATTCCCCCAGCGACCAAATGGCAGCAACATGAGTATGGTGTTTCTGTCACAGGAGCCTCTTAGCGACTTAATGGCCAAGTTTTTATTGGGGGCTTTTCATATGGGCACCCACTGCCCACCACATACTAAAAATGTAGTTTCCCAGAAGGGAATCTGGTGTTCAGCATAAACTATGCGTTTGCATGAACAGTCTAGGCAAAGTGAACCATCCTGCTTAGTTGGGAGAAGTTGGTATCGGCACAGATAACTTTACCAGCCAAGTCCCCAGATGGTAGCCAGTGGCCCATCTTGCAAGCAGTCTTTCTGAGCACAACATTCTCAGGCTGTGTTAACTGCTTTCTGTGCATATACCTTTTAACTCTCTTTCCTGTGCTGTGATAAACCGGGCATGCACAAGCTATAAATTGCTAAATTAGAATATGGGATCAGCCTGACTCACTGGATGGTAATTTGGTGGACAACCACTGAAGAAAACTGTTCATGCCACAGTATGCTCTGGGGTCCTGAGAATAGACCTCTATAGAGTTAAACTCCTGAGATTTTAGGATCTGTTTGGTATTCTGTAGCATAGCGGACATTGTCTAATGGTATCCAGAAGGAATAAAGAATTCTTATTACTTAATAAGAAAGAACACCCAATAAAAATAGCAATACTTAATCTAGGTAATTCACGTGAGAGTAAACACGAATTACCACTAGTTATGTGGATAGATTCTCAGCCTTACTTAGAATCGAAGTATTGTATACCGAAATAAGTTATGACTTCAAAATTACTAGGCTGAAACATTTTCACCTCTCCTATCATAAGGTTTTAGTAAGGTCTAATCTAGTTTTTGTCTGTACGAATTTGCCACGTAGAAACACCATATTCTTCCTTTTGTGTCTGGCTCTTTTTTTTTTTTTTTTCACTAAACATAAGACTTTCAAAGTCCATTCATATTGGGATGCCTGGGTGGCTCAGTTGGTTAAGCAGCTGCCTTCGGCTCAGGTCATGATGCCAGCGTCCTGGGATCGAGTCCCACATTGGGCTCCTTGCACAGCGGGGAGCCTGCTTCTCCCTCTGCCTCTGCCTGCCATTCTGTCTGCCTGTGCTTGCTCTCTCCCCCAATCTCTCTCTGATTAAAAAAAAAAAAAAAGTCCATTCATGTTGTAGCCTGGATCAGAACTTCATTCCTTGTTATGGCCAAATAATATTCCATCGTATAGGCAGATTGCATTTGTATATCCATTCATCAGTCAATGGACATCTGGAGTATTTCCACCTTTTGGCTCTTATGAATAATTCTGCAATGAACATTGGCCTACAAGTATCTGTTTGAGTTCCTGTTTTCTCTTCTTTGGGGCATATACCTAGAGGAGGAATTGCTGGGTCATATGGTAGTTCTATGTTTAACTTTTTGAGGAACTGTCAAGCTGTTTTTCTCAGGAGCTGCACTGTTTTACATCCTCATCTGCAATGGAGAAGGGTTCCGATTTCCCTACATCCTCACCAACACTTGCTTTTCTCCTCTTTTTCTCCGTTCCCCTCCTCCCCCCTCCTCCTCCTCCCTCTCCAGTCATCCTAGTTAACCAGGAAGTAGAACCTCACTGTCGTTTTGATTTGCATTTCCCTAATGACTAGTGGTGGTAAGTATCTTCTCAGGTGCTTATTGGCCATTTATAAATCTTCTTTGGAAGAATATTGTCTTTTTTGTCTGGTTGTCTTTCAGAGTTTCTCTCTGTCTTTATATTTAATCCTGTTACTGTGATAAGGCTCAGTGAGATTGAGGATGAAGTTTGCTTGGGAGATTTGTGGCTGGTAATGTCTTCAGTGCATGTTGTACTTCTGAAACATTTGTAATGTACTATAGAAGACACAAATGAGTAATTCACTGATACTATGGGGTACAAGGAGTCCTAGTAAGAGAAGAGAGGTATAATAATAATTTTTAAAAAGAAAAGATGAGAAAGGAATCTGTTCTGATTTGTATTGAAGGTATCAATATGATCTTATGATTTTAAAGATGATATAGTTCCTAATTCTATCCATGGAAGGGTCTAGGAAGCAATTCAAAAGCCAACTAGTTTTATTTTCCTTATAAGGTGTGCTTCCAGTACCAACGAGCAAATCCATTGCAGAGTATTTGATTTCTAAAGGTTATTTATTCCTCTATAGAAGGAACAGGGCAGAAATTGCTTCTTCCAGATCCGGGGCAGAGAAAATACTAGGAGCATCATCTACACATCCTCTATAAGATATTTAACTTATAATAATGCAAGAATTATGATTATGGGCCATTTAACCAGTCACCTGGCCTGACCTCTTCAAAAAATCAAAGTCATGAGAACCATTATAGATAAGTTGATGACAGAGATGCCTATTTTAAAAGTGACTGACAACCAAAGAGACCTGACAACCAAGTTGATCAACCACGAGCTTTGATTTTGTCCCAGAGAAAAAGTCGAAATCTATAAAGGACACTTTTAGGACAGCTGGAGGAAGCTGAATCTGAAATATATATTAGATAATAATATTGTTTTGATTGGAATGCTGACATTTGTGATTATGTAGGAGAATGTCCTCTTTTTAAGGAGAGATCAACTGAATTATCAAGGATAAAATGTTTCTGAAGTTAAAGGTAAAATGTATACGAAGAGATAAAGCAAATGTTACAAAATGTCAGCAATTGGGGGACAGATGTACAATTTGTTATTCTGTCCCATTTACTATTCTTTCAGCTTTCCCATAAGTGAAAAGTGGAAGGAAAAAGCTTAAGATCCCATAATGTTGACATTATTTCAGTGTGATGGTGGTATTTACTGTATTCATTTTAATCTCTGAGATATTCTATAGTTACCATGAGATATATGAAGAAGAGAAGATCTCTTGCAGCCCTATAGTATATTTTCCCCACAGGACACAGGCTAAGATTGAAAAGATGTTTCAAAAGACAAGACAGTTCAGAGTTTGAAGACAAAACAGCTCTGTATTTCTGAGATGAGCACAAAATTTAACTAGCAGTGAATGCCAAGAGACCTTTCAGTAAATGTATAGGAAAATTTTCTCTGTATCAAGAGAGTTGGAACATCCTGAAGGTTAGTAAAAAACTCACAAAGTGGCAAATTGATTTGACTATAAACAGAGGAAAACAAGTGTGTCCCCAAGTTTTGGTTGAGCAGCATACATCTGCCTCGTGAGAAGACAAGAGCATCAGATGAAGCTGGAAAGATCTACCCTCACAAACTCTGTCCCTCACAAACTCTGTCCCTCACAAACTCTGTCCCTTACAAGCTCTGTCCCTCACTAGCAGTGTCCCTCATGAAAACTGTCCCTCACTAGCAGTGTCCCTCATGAACACTGTCCGTCACAAGCACTGCCCCACCCTAAACACTGTCCTTCATGAGCACTGTGCTTATGAGCTCTGTCCAATACTAGCCTGTTTTTTTTTAATCCTCAATTCACTGATGATTCTAAATTCTTTTTTTTTTAAGATTTTATTTATTTATTTGACAGAGAGAGATCACAAGTAGGCAGAGAGACAGGCAGAGAGAGAGAGAGAAAAGGAAGCAGGTTCCCTGTGGAGCAGACAGCCTGATGTGGGGCTCGATCCCAGGACTCTGGGATCATGACCTGAGCTTTAACCCACTGAGCCACCCAGGTGCCCCTCAATTCACTGATGATTCTAATGAGGTGGTGTAGAAGTTACATGAGGCTCCCCGAGCCATGGATGAAGGGCTTCAGCCCAGTGACGCTGAACATTGGCCATCAGAATGCACAAGTGTTGAGGGGAGAAGCATATGCTTTTCAAGTGGGGCTTAGTGCTGCCTGAGAAATTAAGGAAAGAAAAATATAACTTCATCCAAAAGCTAGCTGGTTTGCAGATGGGAGTAGCCAGTGGCGTATGAGGTGTTTAAATAGACACCTTACTTCCTTCATCGGTACAGGTGTCTTCTACTCAGCAATGAAACCTGAACAGTAATAAATCACTGAGTAATAAATCACTACCAGGGTCAGGAGCCAGCCAGAATACTCAGAAACCCATGCAAATGGAGAATAGCTGCCTTGGGAGAGCATCAAAGAAGCTTTAGATATGCTCCTACGCCCCAAATCCACCCCAATCTAGTTGTGTGTCTCAGACACTGTATAGGTTGATATAAGGGGAATGTAGGACAAGAGAGTAGATAATTCCAGACCTTGTCTAGGCTTGTCTTAAGTTGCTGGCAGTTACACTGCAAGTATCTTTGACAAAGGTCAGATTTTCCAGAGCTCCAGCCTCCCCTCTTTGAGCAGCAAAATGCCTCACTTGGACCCTGATATGGCTTTTGTCATGGTCATAGATTTCATCAGCTGGGCTGCCCAGGAGGCAGGTGAGGTCTTTCCTGGAACTGGCAAGCCTCCATTTCAGGCACATTGTCTATATCCTGATAGGCCCTTCAGCACCTCCCCAGTCTCCAACCACATGAATGTTCTTGTCACTCAGCAGCTTTAACCCCTGGTCACGGGTCAGAATAAGTAGTGACATCTTGGTATGAAGAAACTTTCCATGTTGGAGTTATTAACTGGTGCCAACATAAGTTGGGCTCAGACCAACAGCTTTTTTACTCAATGAGAGAAAAATTTATGAGGGAAACAGGTGCTTCTGGTAATTGTCCATCTCTGGGTCTTCACTTGATAACCCTGACAGGTAAGCCCTAAGTTTTTGAGACTCAGCCCGAATATATCTGAGCACGTGGCTATACTGTTCCCACCTCTCTGGTCACAGGTTTTCTCATTTTGCTCCTTCGTGCCAAGTAGCAGGACATCCTGCAATCCTCAAGCCCTTCCTAGCTCACCAGGGAAGACCAGGGAAAGAAGTGTATTTGTAACGAATGTGGCTCCATTGAAAAGAAGAAGAAAGAAGAGAGGGAGAGGGAGAAGGAGAAGGAAGAAGAAGAAAAGAAGAAGGAGGAAGAGAACAATGAGGAGGAGGAGGGGGAAGAATGGGGAGGGGGAGGTGAGGGAGGGGGAGGAGGAGGAGGAGGAGGAGGAGGAGGAGAGGAATTCAGTTGTAAGTTAAGCTGGAAGGTTGTTGTTTTTTTGTAAGATTCCAGAAGTTCTGTTCTATTTTATATTTATTGTTATTGTATCCACTCTGGTATTTTCAGGAATTAGAGAGTTTTCCAGCTTCCCCGGATAAAATTTAAGATACTGCATTGATGAAAGAGATGTACAGGGAGTGCCATGAGGAAGACCTTGGTACATAAAGCAACGTGGAGATTGGGGCCAGCGAGGAGGACACTGGGCTTTGACCTTCAGATGGGATAAAAGCTCCCACCTTCATCTGCACTCAGGGTACCTTTATCCCTTTACCTTTGAGTGAGTCACTTGGTTCCATGTGCTTCCAGGATAACGCTGGAGCAATTTCCCTAGCCTTTGTCCTGTCTAAGCTCACGTGACAGAAAGGATGAAGAGCCTGGTGCAAGAAAACTATCCAGAGAGAAGAATGATTCCAGAAAATGCAAAGAGGTTATGATGTTATAGTTCACATGCGAGTTGTGTTTGATACATCCCAGTGGAAACATCTGGCAGAATTGGAAGGTGGTGGGAAATGTAGAGATTGGTCAATCCCGTTGCTCGGCCCCTGGAACAGAGTGTGAAGACACTCGGACGGACGTGTACACAGTCTACAGATATGACAAATAACCTTCTAGATGGGGTATAGTTTAGAACACTTGGTTTCTAAGTCTGCGGCCATTTGTGGAATCAGTCTTGTCACAACAGGAGCTGCTTCCTGGGGACAAAGGGACGCCATCCTCCTCTGCTCATGTTCACAAGGACCCTGACCTGGTAAACCTCCCATTCCTGTCCTGACCCTTCCCTGGGCACAGGCCTCCTGCACTGAGTTGCTTTCTGTCTTCTGAGAGGATGGTTGACTCCTTAGAACACTAAGATCTCTCTGCACTTTATCTCTCCAGTGATTAGTCCATTTTTTTTTTTTTTCCATTTTCAAATTCTGACTCCTCACAGACCTCGTAGAAGGTGGAGTCACTCAGTTTCCTGCACATAAGATCACAGAAAAAAACAGGCCGTGGCTTTGTGGTGTGATCCTATTTCTGTCCACAGAATCCTTCACTAGTACGGACAGATCTCGGACAGGGCCTGGAGCTTCTGATTCCGTTTGAGAACGAGGCCACATCAGATATTCACAGCTGGCTCAGAACCGATCTTCTGCAGAGAGACCCAAAGGAGCAGACGCTACTCTCAAGGTCTAGCCTGCTGAGTTGGGGATTCGGTTTTGTATGTCTGTGCCAGTCTGTGCCAGCAAGGAGCCTAGCCACAATGTCTCAGAGGCACCTCCTTTCTGCACACAAAACATCATGATTCTCCTTTCTATTCAGCTCACAGAACCTCTAAATGGAGGCCTTACCTTGTCCCTCATCATGCGAAGGCTAGAAGTGGGTTTGCAGAGATAAGCTGTGATTCATATAAAGGGGAGCCAGGGGTTATATCTGGAAACATGAGGACCAAAAATGTTATTTGAAAATAATTATGACTCGGGGTTTAGAAGCACTTTGTGATGATAATTCAAGGATCCCACACCGGCAGTGACTAGTCACACACTCAGGTCCCAGGGGCCAGCGGTGGCTGTTCCCCTATAAAATATGCAATCACAAAACATGTACAAAAAACTTTAATAATACAGACAGTGGTTCTTCAAGAGTAGCTAACAGCAGGCTCTCCCTCTGTGGTTCTTAACTCCGTCTAAATGATTCAACTGCTCTCCAGCTTCTCCTCTGCTTGTAGGAAGTTTTCTGCGTCAAAGTCTCAACACCATATGTGCTTGGGGAACATTTTTTCTGTTCTCCTGATGTTGTTAATGATGATGGTGATGATAATTTCAGCTGTTTTATTCAGCCCCTTTCCAACTTCAAAAGAATACACACTATGGATATCCTGGCATCCTGTCCCAAATCTTAGCTCAAAATGAATTCTTCCTCCAGAGCGATCTAACTCTTCAGAGTAAGGCACACAGTTCAGCCCTGCACCCCAGGCTTAAGCCCGAGTTCAGAGTCTTTGAGGGCATCTCCAGCAGGCTGCCTTAGCACATCAAAATAGCTCCCCTGGGCATTAAATATTCCTCAGTAAGTACTTCCAGAACAACCAGTTGCCCCCAATCCACTTATGACCTCCGATTAACTCTCCAATTAACACCCTTTGTGTTGAGATCTGTATCTTTCACTATACATTCTATCAGATTCTCTAAGACAATACTGGCCACTATTCTGAACCATTGGTTAGAACCGTTTAGAAAGCAGCCTACCAAGATTTTCCAGAAAACACTGTCACTGCCCCTCAGCCTCTGTGGCTTTACTTCTTTCTTTATCCAACCAAGAGGCAAGTCGTAATTTATGTCCATGTCTATTTATCTGGTGCATAGCTTCTCAACCGCTCTGCCCATATCTTCATCCAGTTTGTCTGACAACCTTAGTCATTGATGAATGCAACTACCCACCATCTCTGTGCCAGAATTTTTACTTGGTTCTTTTTTCAATCTGCTGATATATATATATATATATCTCCAGTAAACGAACATACTATGTTATATTAGTTTCCGGTGTACAATGCAGTGATTCAACAGTTTTACACATTACTCAGTGCCCATCATGATACATGTCACCTGTTTGCCCCTCCCCCACCCACCTCCCTTCTGGTGACCACCAGTTTGTTCTCTATATTCGAGACTCTGGGTTTTTTTTTTTTTTTTTGTGTCTTTTTTTTTTTTTTTTTTTTTTGGTCTCTTTTTCTTGGTTCATTTACTATATTTTATATTACTCTTAGCCTAATAACATTTTCCAAGATTGTCTTTTATCTCTTCATAGAGAGGAAATACAGTTGTTTCCGAGTCTGTCTGAACATTTTCATATCTGACATCTTAGTGGGGCTATTTTTGTCCATTTTCTTTTCCTGCTCCTTCTCAGTCATGATGTTCATATTTTCATGGTGTTTGTATTTTTCCTTATGAAACTGATTATCTTTAGCTTTGTGCCAGACACTAGATTTGTAGGAATAAATTTTTGCTAGGATGGATGGATTTTCCTCCAGAGAGAATTTCATTTTGCTTCTGCCAAATATATGGGGGTATAAACAAGCTTGGGCTACCTGAATCAGAATTCAAGACTTGAGGTGGCCTGGAGCAGATTTATCTCTAGCTCATCTTTACTTTGAATCTCCTAATTCATGTACATTTGGTACATTCTGGACTTCAGTTTTGTCCCCCTGGTGGTGAGTCAGCCTCATGAGCTCTGAGTTAGGGTAGGCAAATGCCCCTAAAGGCAAAGATGTCCTCTCCAGTCACTCACTTCCTCCAAGAGTCCAACCTTGTGTCTCCCACTATGTTTTGGGGGCATTAATTGAGATTTTTGATGTTGTTATTTTTACCCAACTATTTGGGGAAAAACAGAAGGATTGAATTGAGTGCTCTTATTTTTAATTCCAGGGACTGAGGTCAAGGAATTTTATTTGGAATTTTAAATCAAAATTCATTAATGGTAGATTCTTAGTCTATAATTTCTTTGTATTTAACTTAAATGGCATAGAGATGTTATGCTTAAACTTTAATTTCAACTGGAAAAATTTTTTTAAATGTAAAGGATATTTATAATCAAATTGAGATATTTGGTTTTTGTCATTTTATTACTGCAGTATTTATTATTGGAGTATTATTGGAGTACTTTTGTGTTCTTTTTTACTTTTATTCCATAACCTCTGGCATGTCATTGAACCATGTGGCAGGATGGGAAATAGATTAAGAAATGAATATTTCGGCTTGAGCAGGGAGCACAGAATGGACTTAGAATTCATTTAATTGCTGCACTGTCATGGCACATTTGAGCTGGTTTTTCATGAGTACACCCAAGGAGCAGTGCTTGGAATTGGGAGAATAACAAACAAGTGAGTCCATCTTCTCCTCTTAAACCCAGTCTCCTGAGACATCATTTTATTCCACATTTCTTATTTTGGGAGACTTCCCTAAAGTCATACTGCTGTTCTTTTTTTTTCTTAAGGTTTTATTTATTTATTTGTGTGTGTGAGAGAGAGAGAGAGAGAACAAGCAGAGGGGCTGGACAGAAGGAGAGGGAGAAGCAGGGCTTGATCGCAGGACCCAGGGATCATGACCTGGGCTGAAGGCAGACACTTAACAAACTGAACCACCCAGGTGGCCCAGTAATATTCCTGTTCTAATCTTTCAATTCCTTATCAGCTTTTCTCTCTGGGAAGGGAAATAAGTGATCTCATTTAGTTTCTTCATCTTTCTCTAGTCTCCTTGTTCCTTCCTTCTGATACCTAGGGAAGAGGTCGATTCCTTGGTGTTTTCTCAACACACACTAAGATTCGTGGAGAACTTTCTTTTTCATTCAAGGTAGCCTGCAGTTTGGAGGAGAGAGAAAATGGGTTAAATTTCGACTCAGTATAGTGTCAGCCAACCTATTGGGATTCCCATCTGAACTCCATTATTTACCAATATCAAAAAGGACATTATCATGTCTACCTGTCTAGCTCCAATGTCTGACTCTCTGTTCCATCTTAGGCCACAACGAGATAATATTAGCTTTTGACCCTCTAATATTAACCAATCACACACCCATACCCTTTGTACTCAATGAAACTAAGCACAGCTCCCCTTCTGTCTGGACAAGAGAGCACATTAGTGCTGTTTCTTCCCATTGGCCACAAAGAGGCACTGTGGCCTCGCTGTCATCTAGAGTCCAGAGGGACTGAACAAGCAACTTGGAAGGAGAGGGTTTAAGGGTTAAACCCTGGGGCTGGGTTTAGATTCAGGGAGCTGTAGCTGCCTTGAATGATGACTGAGAATGAAGGAATTAAAGACCAAGACTTCTTCCTCTATTTTGTGGAGACGTTTTTGCTCTGAACCAGATTCTGAATGGCAGGTATGTTCGTAGTGGTTTGCTGAAGGTGTGGGAGCTCACAGAGCTGGGGCTGGTGAGGCTTGCACGTTCTGAGCGAGGGAAAGCTGAGTGTCAGAGAAATCTTATCCAGCCTGACCCAAACCAGTCCCAGCCAGCCCACCTGCTCTGTGCTTCCACAGAGGGTAAAGCAAGGAGACCTGCAGATGTTACCTTGGACCACATCAGAGTGACTCTGGCCCCAGGGAGCTGGCAATCACAGGGACACCACCCATAAATCTACTTTCCAAGCAGGGACAGGGGTGGACCAGAACAACAGAATTTCTCCCCAAAGTCTTCTGTTCTCACCAGGAAGATGCCACAACATACTTTTGCTTCGCCATTTGCTCCAGACCCCCATGTGCTCCCAGAAGCAATGATGTCTGGGGATAAGAGATAAGAAGCTTTGGGGGCGCCTGGGTGGCTCAGTCCGTTAAGCGTCTGCCGTTGGCTCAGGTCATGATCCCAGGGTCCTGGGATGGAGCCCACATTGGGCTCCCTGCTTAGCAGAGGGTCTGATTCTCCCTCTGCCTCTACCCCTCCCCACTTCTGTTCTCTCTTGCTCACTCTCTCTCTTTCAAATAAATAAATAAACGCAATCTTTAAAGAGAGAGAGAGAAGGTTTTGCTTGGACTTCCTTTGTCCTGATTTCAAGTTCTTTCTATGTGACTGTGTCTCTCTCCCACAACCTTAGCTTGTATCTAGCTACTGCCTCTTCTGCCAGAGTCCCATGGATACTGTAATTTATTAAATGCCTATTGCTGCTCTAACAAATTACCACACGTTTTGTGGCTTAGAAGAATTCAGGTCCTACAGTTTTGAAAGTCAGAAGTCCAAAACGGATCTACTTGGGTTAAACAACGTGTTAGCAGGGTTCTAGAGGCTCGAGGGTCACTGTGTCCCTAGTGTCTTCCAAGCCCATGATGACTGGTCAAGTCCGTTCTTAGGCTGTATCACTCTTGACTCTGACTCGTCTTCTTCCTTCTTCCACATATTGGGACCCTTTTGATTATACTGTCCCACATGAAAATTCCTGTATGCATTCTCTATATTAAGCTCCACTGATCAGCAGCCTTAATTCCATTTGGAACTTTCATTCCTCCTTGTTATGTAATGTAACACACCCACAATTCCAGGGATGAGACATGGACATCTTGGGGGGCATCATTCTGTCTACCACACCTAAGTACATAGTAACAAGGAAGGAACAAACAAGACCTTTTTGGAAATAGAATAATGACCAGAGATTTATACTCTGGACCCACTAGAAACCAATAGACCCCACAAGGGAAGCAGGTACCTCAGGTAACATAATCCAGTCTGAAAAATATCTGCTCTTTAAAATTAGCATGTGGAGGCGCCTGGGTGGCTCAGTCGGTTAAGTGGCTACCTTTGACTCAGGTCATGATCCTGGGGTCCTGGGATCAAACCCCACATCGGGATCCTTGTTCTGTGGGGAGCCTGCTTCTCTCTCTCCCTCTGCCTCCTACGGCTCTCTCTATCTCTCACTATCTCTCTCTGTGTGTCAAATAAATAAATAAATCTTAAAAAATAAAATTAAATAAAATTAAACTAGTATGTGTCGGGGTACATGGGTGGCTCAGTTAAGTATCTGCCTTCAGCTCAGGTCATGATCCCAGGGTCCTGGAATTGAGACCCAAGTCTGGCTCCCTGCTCAGCAGGCAGTCTGTTTCTCCCACTCCTGCTGCCCCTCCCTGCTCATGCTTGCTTGCTCTCTCTCTCTCTCTCTCTCTCTCTCTCGTGCTCTTTCTCTCAAATAAATAAATGAAATCTTTTTTAAAAATTAAAAAATAATGAAATTAACATGTGGTCCTCAGGTTCAGAGGACTCAGCAGTGTCTCTATGCTAACCACAAAATACGAACTTGAGCTGGTCCTTCTTCTTGACTAACTTAACTGACCAACTCAAAAAATAGGTTTCTCTCTGCTCTCCGTAACCTCTACCATGAGTGGAAGTGCATTTCTGGCATCAGACCCCTTTTAGAGGGAAAGACTCAGTGTTATTGATTTAAAAACAATGAACTTTTCTAGGAGTAAGAATAATATTTAAATCAACTCTAGATAATTTTATTTGCAAATCTTCAAGAATGAGAAAATCCCCCACTTACTTCATGTTGAGAATTGAGAAGTGTAGGAGATTCTGTCATATGGGCTTTGAGAATTTAATAAAGCTCAGAGATAAGTAAACTTTGAGAGGTTTTTCACTGCAAGTAAGGGTTTTTGAATTCAATCAGTTCTCAGGGCATCAGTTCGGCCCCTGGAGCCCTAACAGTGCTATTGGTGTTCTTGTTTTCCCTGGAGAGGTCAGAGCTCCTAACTAACCGATGGTTGGTTTTTGACCATGTGTATAGGACCAGGAGCATTTAGCCACCATTAAGGGGAGTATGAGAGCTTGTAGAGAAGCTAGCTTGAAGGGAAACATGAAGTTATCTATAAATACTTGGGAATTTAGGTTCAAATGGAATTTAGTTGGCTGACTCTGGTTGTGTAAATTTGAATCTCAGGGCAATTGTAATTGGGTTTAGTTGTGCCTGATTCATCTCTCAGAGATGCAGCCACCTCCCAGAGAGCTCCTGAGTTGGGGTTGGTGGCTTATTTAGTGATGTCACTGACAGACACATCTCCTGGAGATAGAGTGTCCCTGATCTCACAACTCTGCTCATGCTCACAAGGGCCCTGGTCTGGGCTGTTCCACATCTGCCTTCACCCTGCGATGGGCACCCTGGCCCTCTGTCTCTTAGGGGTCCTTTGTTTCCTATGGGTAGGTGAGTCCCCAGAATTTGTAACTTTCTTTCTGGGTTTCCCTGTTGTGACTCCAATATTTTTCTTATCGTCCCCACATTCTGTCCCGTCCACAGAGTTTACAGATGCTGGAGTCATCCAGACACCCAGGCACAAGGTGACAAAGATGGGACAAGAAGTGACCCTGAAATGCCAGCCTATTTCTGGTCATAAAGACCTCTTCTGGTACAGTCAGACCTCAGTGCAGGGACCAAAGCTGCTGATCTACTTCAACAATGAAGCTCCTATAGATGATTCGGGGATGCCCAAGGAACGGTTCTCAGCAGAGATATCTAACAAATCATTATCCACCCTGAAGATCAAGTCCACAGAACCCGGGGACTCAGCCACGTACCTGTGTGCCAGCAGTATAGACACAGAACTGCATAGTCACCCTCTCCCTGTACAGAAACCCTCAAGCTTCCCGTTCTGCCTCAAACCCCCAGTTGTCCTGAGTAAAGGTCTTTCCTGCTCCTTTGCCAAGAGAAATGAGTGGGTTTGGGAGCCTGACAAGGACAGAAAATGATAAGGTATCAACATAGAAAATTTCCTCATAGAGGAAAAAACTTAGGAAATGGATTTCAGGGTTTCCTTTCAAGCTGTGAGCTCAGAACTTATCCCGGGTCATATAGACTTTAATGACCTGCCCTGTAGATTTTCCTGCCTTCTGCATTTGCCACCCGCACCTGTATGGTAGGTGCTCCTGATAACCGATGTCCTCAGACTCCTCTGTCCTCTTCATTCTCTTCTAACACTAGGTATTAACAGAATTTCCCACCACACATTTTCCTGATTATAACAGAAGGCTCTTCACTGTGATTCTGGGCATCCCTTTCTAATATTAATGTAACTTAACATTGATGGGGGGCCTTTTCATTACATTGAAAGAACATCTCAGATACATGTAAAGCGAACAGTTTAGTCCATGAGCTCCAAGCTAACACTTCTGGAATCTTGGGGTTTGGCAGCCTCTGTCCTGCCTGAGGACAGACAGCAGAGACCAGTGACAGCCGAGGGCTGTGTGACACTCAGTGCTGATGGGTCCTCTTCAGCTGCCCACTCTAGGACAATAAATACGGGCTCCACACTGAATATCTACACGTGTGCAGACCTACACACACTTACTTTGCCCTCCTTCTTCCTGATCCTATGTCTTGAACCTGTGTTTTTCTTCTGATTTGTTCTAGACACTTCCATTCCATTCTGCAATCCATTCTGAACAGTCATAATTCCTCTCTTCTATGGTCTTATTTAAGGTACTGATCCCTTCTCAGTGCTTACTGGAGCATCTCTGGCAACTGGTGCAGAGATGCCTGAATTCTGACTGCCCAAGGAGATTCAGGTTCAGTGAGTTCTGCCATACCCCCAAATTATTATTTATCCCACTTTTTGCCACTCCGGGGTCCTGACTTTCAAGAGGGAATTGGCGAAAAACCGGATTCAGTTTCTGTTCTGCTTACACTGAGGCAGAGCCTGCTTCCATGTCTGGTTTCAGTGTGTTCTTTGTCCTTCTGGCTCTTCCCTGCCGTTTCCAGACCCTTTTCCTTGCCTGATCTAAAACCTGGCTTCTTGACACATATGATGTCAGAATATGTCCCTTCAGAGTTGCACTTAATTCTTCCTTTCCCTACACTTCTCCCCACCACAAATCCTGCCATCAGTCTTGGTGATGTAATCATCACATAGACGGTTTATACATTTATTAAATATGTCACCATGGCACAATTACTTCATCTCTCTTCTTTTCAATTTTCTCATCTTTAAGGCGGGAATAATCATTACAAGTGCCTCGTGGTACTTTTTTAGAGATAAATTAATCCATGGAAAGTACATAAAAGCTTTTAACACATATAGCCGTGTATTTTGACTGTGGTTGTGGGTAAACCCATATGCAAACAAAAGTGTAAAAGCAAAAGCAGGAGATAGATTTGCTGACCCCCAAATTATGCTCATATATCACAGAGGGAAAGACCAAAAGGGGGTGGTAAAGAGGAGCTTAACTTTATTTTTCATAATTTGTCTCTATTTAAATAATCAAAAAGTAAGTGTCCAAATGTTGCAATGTGTTCAATGTTAGTGATCAGAGCTATATCTCATTAGGAGTTGAACAGACCATGGTTTCTGTGGTTCCTGCTTACGTATCAAATCTTATGAACTGTTGAGTATTTCTGAGTCATACCCAAGTGTGGTCATTGGATTTTACTGAGATTAATTCACCACCTATCCTTGGTTATTCATGGACACATAATTACAAATTCAACAATAGTCCTTTCTGAAAAGTGTAATGCAGAGATCTACTTGGCTTCATGTGTAGAAAGAACATGTCTTTTTAATCTTCCATGTAGATTATTTGAATTATGTATCTACAACATCCAACAGATTTATTTGTGTTTAGGAATAGACCTCTTCCTATCCCTATGCTTCAATTAAAGTGCAGAATATGTATTTTGGATGACTCGACCGTAGGCATGGGCTCTTCATTATACAGAGAGCTATAAAATGGCAGCTACTCCTGACTGGATATTTTTTGAAATCCTGGTTGATGACAACCTTCCTATTTACTGTTAAGAGATTAAAAATACGAGGTCAAATCTAATACTGAGTCTTTCAGACAGTGAGAATATACCTATTGAAAAAGTCTCATTATGTGGCTTGTCATAGGAGAATTTATATTTCTAAGACTCTTCTTTAAAGTCAGAAAGTGTGAACTATCAGTAATTGGTGAACTCCCAGACAGAAATAATTTATTGTGTATGATACCAAGCATAAACTGGCCAGACCCTCTCTCTTGAAGAAAAAGTAATTAGGAGGACTCTCAGGGAAAAATATATTAGATCACGTATACACAAAGACCCCAAATCAATCAACATAATTATTACAAAAGCTTAGAGGACAAATGAAAGAGCTCTTGTGATTGGAACAAAGTGTCACAGTGAGTTTCAGGGGCTAAGAGCATGGATGAAACATTACATGCTGCCCTTCCTCTTTGCCATCATGATAAGAACAAAGGAAAACTATTCAGAGTGGAAAGTTCTTATATGGTTTTTACTATATATTCAGCATCCTGTTAGAAGCCAAAAACACTCAATTAGTACTCCATTCTACAGACAGGGAAATTGAAGAAGAAATGTATGTAATTTTCCAAAAGTCATATAGCTAAGAAATGATGGAAATGGGATTCAAACACAAGAAATTTGGCACCAGATTTTTTTTAACCATTTGTAAACTACTGCAAACAAAATTAAAAATGCAGATTTACTCAGTTGGAGGAAGAAGGCGATTTCCTTGAGAGAAGTGCTAAAATCTTGGGAGACTTTGTGTTCTGATGTGAAAGGAAAAAGGTATCCTGAGGTCCAGGAAAGACAGATTTAAAGGGAAGAGGAAAAGCATTGGGTTCAGTTGCTCTCAGAGGAGTTATTAGAGAAGAGAGACCTTTTCTTGATACAAAGGCAGATCAGATAACTGGGTCGCAAGAAGTCTAAAAGAGTCAACCTTGCAGGATCTTAGAGGACTCATTCCATTGGAATGCCTCCTCAAACATGAGAGTGGCTTTCCGAACCATACCTATAAGAACGGCTACATATAACCTAGACAGTTTTGACAGAGGAATTCCTAGAAAGATTCATTGAAAATATTCAAACTATTCTGAGTATCAACTATAGCCTGTGCCTCAAAAGAGCATGCCTATTACAGATACAATATATAAATATATTTATAAAATTATGAATCTTAGGGGGTGCCTGGTGGCTCAGTGGGTTAAGTCTCTGCCTTTGGCTCAGGTCACGATCCCAGGGTCCTGGGATCCAGCCCCGCATCGGGCTCTCTGCTCAGCAGGGAGCCTGCTTCCTCCTCTCTCTCTGCCTGTCTCTCTGCCTGCTTGTGATCTCCGTCTGTCAAATAAATAAATCTTTAAAAAAGTTGTGAATCTTAGAAACAGCTTAGGGAAAATGGGGCATATTATAGGGGAAGCAGGCAAAACAATGAGAATACCTTGTAGATTTCCTCAGCAGAGGAAATCAAAGATATGCAATATTTACTTTAATAGTGCTTGTCTGAGAAGACCCAGATGTCATTAATGTCACGTCTCTCACTAGGGGGGATCGTAGAGATAACATCGAGACTATATTAGGATTAATGACTTGGATCAGGATGCAAACATAAAATTTAAAAATTTAGTTCCAGTGATTATTACTAACATCCCTGTGTTTGAGAAGGAACAGGATGAATTTCAACTTTTGGAAATTCAACCTAATCTTTCTTAAAGGATTAAGCAAGAGCAAAGGGAAATAAAATGATTACATTTGCATCATTCTTGTAGAACTAAAAAGCTATAGTAGGAACAAATATGATTCAAGACCTGCCGCATTCTCTCTGCTCATATTTGAGCAGAGAGAATCAGTTGATGAAAAAAAGAAATGGAATTGGACTTTCCTGGACCCTTACTAAAAATTGTATAAAGAGAGTCATACACATTTAGATTCAGGGCATCTCTGGGTGTTGGCATTTGATTATTGGTAGTTCATTATGACGTCATTTCATCGCGGCACTGGTCCTCAATTTCGTCATCGTGGGAAATACGGCGGGACAGATTGGGGAGGGAAGGGAAGATAGCTCTTCTCAGTTTTTCAGCCCGTGTGGACTTGGAGTTAACTACTATGCTGTTCTGAATCATTTCATATCTTCTGAGACCCTGCTTAATTGCACAGCTGTGGTTCTGGGGGTGTCCGAAGGAGCAGTAATGATTTTGGAGGTGGTGCCTCCTGGAGCGAGCAGAACTGTCCTCACAGATGCTTACCTCCTGCTGCTCACATGTGAAAGGTTTGCATACAGCACTATTCACCGCTCTGTCTCATGAGGGCGAGTCTCCAGAGCAGTGTCCCCAGCCACCTCCCCTCCCCTGGCTCTTCTCTGCGGCAGGAGACCAGAGTGAGCTGATGGTGACTTTTGGTAAAGAAGGAACCAAAACAGGAACCAAACAGGCTCTGATCACACCCTTGAGTTCGCCTCTTTGTGTTTGTCTTCCTGTGGGGAAGACACTTTTTGTTCTCCTGTCTTGAAACTGTAGTAAAAGCAGTAGGCAGAGTTTCGTCAGTAGGGAAGTCAGAGGGGTTGGCCATTCCGTTCAGAGGAATGTTAGCCAGCCCCGGAGCTGCCCCGTGAAGCCCCACCTTTACCAGCACCAAAGCTGCCATTTAGATTCCAGATTCTCTGACTCCAATCTTCCTCTCTCTCTCTCTCTCAAATGTTTTCAGTCTTAGCAACAGGGGTTATCATTTGTGAGCCCCTAAAACACCAACATCTGCAGCTCCCCTTTGCACCTGTACCAGTATAACACAGTCTAGGGCAATTTGGGTCTTGACAAAAAATGGCTCATTTCCCTTTCTGGCTCCTGCCCCACTGGCCACCAGGAGACACTGTGGTTCCATTACCATCCAGCAGCTCTGGGGAGGAGCTGGGAGAGCCGCCTGGCCACCTGGCCATGGTCCTTACTGAGAAGCTCTGGCGTGGCTGCTGAGTCATGATGCTGATTTGCAGACACAGAGAAAAGGGAAGCACCCAAGACTTCTATTTTTGTGCCAATAGGCTAAGCCCCAGAGAACTGCAGGCAAGCCTAGAATGGTTGCCAGGAAAAGGGGCCACACATACATAACAGTAGCACCATCAGTCTGAACTAGAATGATTTTGTGTGTGTGTTTTGGGAAAGACAGACACGTGGAGAAGCGAACAAGCGCACATCAGTCCTATCCCCTTCATCTCCCAACCCAAGTCCCGTGAACACACAGAAGCATGCGTTCAAGTGGGTCAAAGATGGACTGCAGAGATCATGGCCAGATTTCTATGGCGTGGACCCCCAGCCTGCATGGGGACAGGAGGGCAGGGTGAGTCCTGTTTCTGTGACAACATAATAGGGAAGCCCCTTCCCCATAGAAATGCCTTGATAGAAAAGAGGATCTTGCTGTTCTCCAAGTTAATATAGATCATTGAGCCAACTTTCTGCTAAGTTGCTGAGAAGAGCCCCCAAGGCCATCTGTCTATGCTCTGCGAGCACCTCTGAGCAAGCGCAGGATTTTGGGGGCCAGGAGCTGCCTGGATCAAACTGTGTGTCCAGATAGAAGCAAAACAAACTAGCTACCAAGCCAGGAACATCAGAGAAGCTGTTAGAATTGCAACCTGGTCCCAACCTACTGCAGGGGAATGGGTTGGGCCTGTGGATAAGGCCGGGCCCTGAGGACAGCCGTCTGGCTGTTGTTCTAAGTCAGAGCAACTCTGATCCTTTAGAAGTCCATAAATACATTAACATCACCAGGGCCTAGAGTGACTTTAAGTCTGTCTTCTGTCTCCACTAAAGATCAGGGCACCGAGGAAGGAGTTAGCCCACTTAGTTCTAAACTCATTACATGTTCGAAACTTCTCTGTCTTATGATCTTATGTGTCATATCCTGGAGGCCATAGAGCCTGGACAGGGGTACAAAAATCCCTGCTGGAATGCTATGCCCTGATTTCAGGGTGCTTTCCATGTATCTGTGTTAATATTGTGTCTCCTAAGCTCCGTATGTCACTCTGCCTTCTTCACTCATGGGTTGTGCGATGCTGCCTTAAAACAGATAAACACAGGACCAGCAAGTAAGTACTGCTGATTCGCTACTATTAAGAAAGTGTTACTATCAGGCTCCTGGGTGGCTCAGTCAGTTGAGTGGCTGCCTTCGGCTCAGGTCATGATCCTAGGGACTTGGGATGGTGTCCCACACTGGGCTCCCTGCTCCGCGGGGAGTCTGCTTCTCCCTCTTGTCTCACTCATGCTCTCTGTTTCTATCTCTCTCTCTCTCAAATAGGTAAATAAAATCTTAAAAAAAAGAAAAGAAAAGAAAAGAAAATCTTACTATCATAACTTCCAAGTGGCTAATCGTACCTTTCTCTCTCACCTTGACAGACTCCGTGTTAGGGAAGTTGGAGGAGTGTATAGGTCTGCACCAATAGCAGAAGCCTGGAGCTCATATGTTCCATCTTCTCTATGGACAAAAATCTCATTAATATTCATACCCCGAGAACCAGGGGATTTTCCAGATTTCCAGCAAGAGTTTGTGGATATTAGTTACCTGAGCAGAGGGAGAAACTTAGGTTTTAATCACTGAAGAAATTTTTAGAGGTAAGCTAGGCATGAGAAGATTAGGATTAACTGGAGAGTACTTCACTGTGGATCTTCAAAGAGAGCTAAACCTCTCATTAATCATACACAATCTGTACCAGTGCCTGAAGGATTAATGTCATATTGATTGAGCTCACCATAGAGAAATAAAATTCCCTACGTATAGAAATGCAGCTATAGGAAGTGCGCTGTGCTGTGGGCTAGAGGGAATCACACAGCACAAGGGTGTTGGTCTCTAGCCTTCACTAGGAATAACATCATCACAATCCTGTCTCTTCCCAGGGCTTCCATTTAGGTCCCTTCCCAGCACGGTGGCCAAGTAAAAATACTTCTGAAAGGAATCTGAGGCAAAGCCCTAATTAAGCAATGAATTATTTTGATTTTGTGTCTGGGAGGTAGAGATTGCCCGTGAGAGGAATAATGAAAGTCTTAAGGTTTGAAAAGTAATTTATTGATGTCAGAATTTGTGGTGCTGGTGTCACACCGAAGTGGAAGTATCCAGCAGGCAGTGGACATGGGATTCATCAGGAAGGCAGAAAGCTGAGGCTCAGGGCTGTGACAGGTACAATTGAGGAAGGTGCTTTGAATGAGGCAAACACACCCTATAGCAGTTATGATCTAATCCATTTAATCTTCTGTGGAGAATTAATGATCACTTTTGGAAGGAGGTCCCATGAGCGGAGACACAGAGCAATACCACTGTTCTACCTTGTGGAACCGAGAGGAACTAGGATGCCCCGCCCCTCTGTTCATGCCCACAAGGGCCTCATCCTAGTGAAGCCTCCTCTTGGCCACCCTGCCATGGCCACCAGGCTCCTCTGCTGTGTGGCCCTTTGTCTCCTGGGAAGAGGTGAGTGCCCGGAAATAAACAATCAGCATTTTTAGATATTTCCAGTTATAATTCCATTGATTTTCTTCATTCTGTCCCCACAATCTGTCCCCTTCCACAGAGTTTATAGATGCTGGAGTCATCCAGACACCCAGGCACAAGGTGACAAAGATGGGACAAGAAGTAACCCTGAAATGCCAGCCTATTTCTGGACATGCAGCCCTTTACTGGTACAGTCAGACCTCAGTGCAGGGACCGAAGCTGCTGATCTACTTCAACAATGAAGCTCCTATAGATGATTCGGGGATGCCCAAGGAACGGTTCTCAGCAGAGATATCTAACAAATCATTATCCACCCTGAAGATCAAGCCCACAGAACCCGGGGACTCAGCCACATACCTGTGTGCCAGCAGTGTAGACACAGAGCTGCATAGTCACCCCCTCCCTGTGCAGAAACCCTCAAGCTTCCTGTTCCCCCTCCAGCCCCCAGCTGTCCTCAGCAGTCTTTCGAAGGTTCTCCTGTGTCAGTACAAGGATATGGGTCTGGTGTTCTCCGTGTATCTGGGAATAGCTAGAACAGATACTTTTCAAGTATCACAGTAGAAAACTTTTGGTAGGAAGACAATAGGGGGTTGGCTCTGGCATTCTTCACAAATTCTCACAGAGGGTGACTGAGTCCAAGACTGATGGTGAATGTCACCCACTGGCCTTTCAAGTGATTACGGGAACTCAAAACCCTGCTGTCCCAAAGCCTTACAGAGCCTGGGTTCTCTTGAGTTAGTGGTCAGTGCTCCCTCCCACCTTTGCCTTCATCAGAATAGTTACAGGGGCGTGATTGTCTCCCCAGACCCACCCCGCCCTTCCCATTTCTTCCAACCCTCCTTGTTCCTGGTTTTCTATAACAGTCTTCCTTAATTGTAGCACAATTATTTTCCACACTCCCATTTTTTTTAGCTTTTCATTTAAAAATCACTGTAGTTTCACAGGAAATTGCACAGCAGAACAAAGGAGCCCAGTCACCCATCATCTGGTTTCCACTCATGGTCACATCTTACATAATCATACTCAAGATATCAAGACCATGAAGCTGACATTGGCCATGAGTGTGGAAGAAGTTCTACATCATTTCTGTCACACGTATAGGTTCACACAGTTACCACCCCAGTCAAGATGCAGAGCTGTTGCAAGAACTCCAAATCTCCCATTATAATGTCACACACACACACACACACACACACACACACACACACACACACATGCATGCACGCACATCACCCCTATCCTCTGGGAACCACTGATCTACTCTCTATATCTATAATGTTGTCATTTTGAGACTGTTTTATGAATGGAATCCTATAGTAGGTTACCTCTTGAGATGGGGTCTCATCATATTGCCCTCAAGATTCAGCCAAGATGCTGCATTTATCCAGAGTTCATTTCTTTTATTGCTGAGTTGTGTTTCACCGCATGGATGTACCAGAGTTTCTTTAGCCATTCACCTCCGATGGGACATTTTTGTTTTTTTCTAGTTTTTGACTATGACAAATAAAGCTTGTATATATAAGCATTTGTGCTCAGGGTTCTGGGCGGACATAGGTTCCCATTTCTCTGGGATACATTTATGCCCAGGTGGGAGACTATTGGGTTACCTGGTGAGTATGTTTTTTACCTTTGAAAGACACAACCAGGTTATTTTCCAGAGTGGCCGTACCATTTGACACTCCAAGAGATTGTTTATTTGTTTGTTTATGGGAGAGAAAACATGCGCACACACACGTGAGGGGGCAGAGGGAGAGAAAGAAACAGATTCCCTGCAGAGCAGGGAGCCCGACATGATGCAGGATCCCAGGACCCTGAGATCATGACCTGAGCTGAAGGCAGAAACCCCAAGATTCATTCTTTAATACTAGTAATTTCAATTTCCATGTAACATTCCACTTTATCATTTCCATATCACACATGCAAAGAACTAAAAGGATAGAAAAGTGAACATGGTAGACCCAAATACTCTTCTTTGGATGAGTCCGTACTCTTCTCTTCAGAGATATTTGAATTCTTTCTGTTCTTATCACCTGGGGGTCTGCCTCTTTAATCTACTCATCACTGGTTGCTGCTGCCTGATGCACGTCAGCCATTCGGAAATCTGAGAATCCACTGCCAGGTGCCTGGTTCATGAAAAACAGAGTTCCCAAATGATGTCTCCCCCGAGGTACTTTGTTCAACCAGTTCCAAATGCACACCCTGACTTCTCTGGGTATGTCCTTGTTGGATCCAGGACCACAAGCTCTTCCCTGGATTTTGTCAAAAATTCATAGACATAACCTCTCAATTCATCCTGGTTGTGGTAATTCTCAAATTCTGCAGTTTTCTTTTTCACAGCTATTTCAACGGCAACCCACGTGCATACATGTAAGATTGTAATACATTCGGCAATGCTTCGGTGGCATTTGGCTCTAAGAGGTTGTGTTTTAAGTTTCACTAGAAATTCAAGATCACGTGACTACTGTTCTATAAACTGAAATCTATGTCATAATCCTTGATTTGCTGTTCCCAGATCCTGACTTCCCAGTAGAAATGGAGTGGTAAGGAATTGAGTTCCTCTTACTGGCATTAATTAGTGGTATTTTTGGTTTCTGTGAACGACCCTCATAGGCACTGGTGTCCCTTTTACTTTTCATTATTGCTTCTCAAGCATTTCTCATCTCTCCTTCCTTAAAACCCCCAACATCTTGGATGGCGTGCAAGATGGCCTAGCTGATGACAGGACTTCTCAGTCTCTTCATTTGCTCACTTCAGTGATCATTTCCCCCAGTGCATCTCAGATACATCCACTCTTTATATTCTAGACCTGTAATCACAAATAGTTTGAACCACCTCCAAAATCACTTTCTCAAACATCCTACTCTATCCCACAACCTCCTCTCCTTCCATCCCTGGTGCTACCCTGCAGCAACTCTTCAACCCCATTAGAAACTATAATACTTTATACTTGACTTTTCCTCTTCTCCTTCTACTGTATTAGAACTTTTCATACCTGGGCATGGGGGAAAAGGAATGATGTCTACTCTGCCTCTTTGAGTGGCACAGAGAATCTAAAATATTCCTGACTCACATCAAGAAGCATTACAATCATAGACTATGTCTTGAGGTCCTTAAGGCCATCTCAACTAGGAGGCCTGTTAACTTTTCTTTTATTAAAAGAGTTGGTGTTTTTTATTGCTTGTTAGTTTCAACCATCAGTCACATAGCTAAGGTTTTTGTTTGTTTGTTTGTTTAAGTAGGCTCCACGTTGGGTGAGTTCAGTGCAGGGCTTGAACTCATGACACTGAGATCAAGAACTGAGCTGGGATCAAAAGTCAGATGCTTAACCCACTGAGATACCCAGAAGCCCCCAATCATAGTTAAATTCTTGATGACTAAAAAAGCAAAAAAGAAAAAAAAAAAAAAGAGAGAGAGAGAGAGAATGTTCAAGAACGTCTAGAATGTATGATCTGATCTCATTGATGTGTAGAGTGCTTCATTTCACAGGCATGAAAAAGTTAAAAAACAAACAAATATGTTTGTTTGTTTTGTAGAGATGATCAGGAAAAACTGTCAAGGGGAACATGATTTGTATGGTATATAAAGTCATTTAAGAAAAATTAAATTAGTAGGGGCTCCTGGGTGGCTCAGTTGATTTAGCATTCAACTCTTGATTTTGGCTCAGCTCATGATCTCAGGATCATAAGATCAAGCCCCTGCAAGGGGTTCCCCATTCAGTGGGGAATCTACTTGGGATTCTCTCTCTGCCCCTCTCTCTGTCCTTCCCCCAACTCATGCATGCGTTCTCTCTCTCTCTCAAATAAAGAAATAAATCTTTAAAAAAAAAAGAAAAAATTAAATCAGTAAAATTCCTTATTTAAGTTTATATACACTTGCATATATTTGTACAAAGGAAGGAGGGAGTTGTAAAATGTACCTCTAATCGTTTAGGATGAAGCTACAGAGGAAGAACAGGAAGAAGATAGTTACCCTTGTCTTTGTCCATTTTTCTTTCTAAATTTGAAATACCGCTCACCTACTATACAAAATATGGGTAATCTACAAAGAAGAAAAATTCACCAGTTAGAAGAAAAAAAGAGAATTTATAAGCAGAGCAAGGAAGAGCCAAAGCTATGGGAACCTACCAGGTTTCAGTCCAAATCTAGGGCTCACAGCTGAGGCTGGCTTTTTAGTGCCCGTATGATAGAGATGACACAGGACCTATAATGACATCTCCTGCATTCATCCTGAAGCTTCCAAATGGTCACAGGCTTTATAGACCAAAAGTTATTATAACAAAAAGACCCTGAAATTTGGCTAGAAAAGTGAGAGTTTGGTCAGGACTTTAAGTGCTAGATAAAAGGGAAAAGTTAACAGAGAGAAACTGAAATTCTAGACTGTCTTATATGTTTGTGGAACAAAATATTACCCTTCCTGTGTGGTGGAAACTTATGTTCAGAAATTGACAAAAAGGTCTATAACCATTGAAACTCTTGGGGACCCAACAGTAAGAAATTCATACGGTCCAGAGAATGGACTTCTGCTTCCACCCAAGATGTATCAACATAAGTCGATTTAACCTCCTACTTGAAACAGCTAAAACAAACAAACATAATATATGAAACAACAGTTTTCAAAACATTATGAATCGAGCAAGAAGGTATGGCGATCCCTAAGAGATGGGAAGGGACTGGGCTGAGCACTATGGCCATCTACCTTGCTACCTGGAGTAGGGCCACGATGGGTTCCAGGAGGGGAAACACAGGTGGAGCCTGGAGAACACCCTGAGTTCAGAATCTCAGTTGAAAATACAAGGACTGAAGGAGAGATGCTTCTAGAAGCTTTTCTATTGGCCACAAGGAGGCATTATGGTGTCACTGATAGCAGAGAGTGGTAGAGAATGTCCTTAATACTCACTGAAGTGTGGGTATAAATAGAGGAGTTGCAGGGCTTGACTTCTGTATCAAGGTGGGAATCATTTGCAACCATCCGTCATCCATCTGTGATGACAACAGCAAGACACAAAGACATTCTCTCGTAGGTTTATAAATAATAGTTTAGCAAAAGCTCTTCCTGTGTTGAGGAACCTCTGACCTGCCTTACAGGGTGTAAGAAATGAGGAGTGAAAGGCCCACATAAGCTTGGGGCAGATATAGGAAGAGAGGCAGCATGAGGCAGCACCACATCTGCTCCACACGTGATCTGGCCAAGCCCGGGTTCAGCTGCTAAGCCAGAAGCTGTGTGTAAGATCACAACAAGGAGTGACCCTTGCCTTGGTGAAGCCAATAGCAGTCATCGCAGGCAGATCTACCTGTCAGGGACGGGAGACTCTGCACCCCCATCTCTCCACCCAGAGATCAGAGTCTGGAGGAGACAGAAGCTCCATTCCTGTTGGTCCTGCCATGGCTCCTGGGCTGCTCCACTGTGTGGCCTTTTGTCTCCTTGGAGCAGGTGAGTCCTGGTCAAAAAATACATCGTTTGACTAGAGCTATCTTGTCCTCAGTTTTGTACCTTTATTTCATGGCAGCAAAAGCAATCTCTTTCTTTATTCTGTCTCTACATTTTCTTTCTCCCTCTGCAGGTCTCATGGGTGCCATGGTCATCCAGAGCTCAAGATACCAGGTTACGAGGGTGGGGAAACCAGTGAATCTGAGCTGTTCTCAGAATATGAATCATGACAGCATGTATTGGTACCAACAGAAGCTGAACCAAGCCCCAAAGCTGCTCCTCTACTTCTATGATAAAAACTTTAACAAAGAAGCAGAAACCTCTGATAACTTCCAGGCCAGCCGGCCCAACACTTCTTTCTGTTCTCTCAACATCCTCTCGCCAGGCTTGGGGGACTCAGGAGTGTATCTCTGTGCCAGCAGTAAAGACACAGAGCTGTAGTGTTACCTCTCCCCTGTGCATAAACCTCTCTGTTTCCCGGATCCAAGATCCTCCTCTAGATCAACCCACCTGCCCATCCTACAACAACAGTAGGAAGCGGGTTTATGGCAGTCATCCCTTTGTTTGTAGAGAAGCTGGGCAGAAACCTACGAAAACCACTGACAGTTAGACCAAGAGTGGAAAAGTGGTTACACTCACCTGGTGTTCAGTTTGTGGTATTTCCCCAGGATCACCTTAACCACTCATTCTCTTCTCTTTGGTACATAAATAGGAACTTTTTAAAGACTGTTTTGTGGGATGTCTGGGTGGCTCAGTAGCCTCTGCCTTGATCTCAGGGTCCTGGGATCGAGCCCTGCATTGGGCTCTCTGCTCAGTGGGGAGCCTGCTTCTCTCTCTCTCTCTGCCTGCCTCTCTGCCTACTTATTTTCTCTGTCTGTCAAATAAATAAATAAAATCTTTAAAAAAATAAAAACTGCCTTGTTTTTTAAGCATAAGAGACTCTTAATCTCACAAAACAAACTAAGGGTTGCCGGGGGAGGGGGTTAGGTAGAGAGTGGTTGGGTTATGGACATCGGGGAGGGCATGTGCTATGGTGAGTGCTGTGAAGTGTGTAAACCTGGCGATTCACAGACCTGCACCTCTGGGGCTAATAATACATTATATGTTTATAACAAAATTTAAAAAATTATAAAAAAATAAAGATCAAGTGATATGATCAATGGAAAAAAAAAAGCTTTTGTTTTTTAATAGAAGTTGGAGACCTGGAACTATGAAAAAGGGCAGTCCTGACCAGACAAGAGGTGGACCCATTCTCATGAATCCTTGCCCTAAGGGGAGGAAAGTGCCCTCAGAGACCCTGCTGTAGTGTCCTGGATTTCTGGTCAAGTAGGGAAAACATGAAGTTGAATGAACTGCCTGGCACATGTGTTATTCACAGTGTATTTAACTATGGTGCATGATATAAATTTGCCTATGAACCATTTAAGTGGCAGGTATTTAAGTGGGGTGTTTTACTACTGGGTATTCACCCCAAAGATACAAATGTAGTGAAAAGAAGGGCCATCTGTACCCCAACATTTATAGCGTCAATGGCCACAGTCACCAAACTGTGGAGAGAACCAAGATGCCCTTCAACGAACAGTTGGATAAAGAAGATATGGTCCATATATACAATGGAATATTATGCCTCCATCAGAAAGGATGAATACCCCACTTTTGTATCAACATGGATGGGACTGGAGGAGATTATGCTGATGAAATAAGTCAAGCAGAGAAAGTCAATTATCATATGGTTTCACTTACTTGTGGAGCATAAGGAATAACATGGGAGGACATCAGGAGAAGGAAGGGAAAATTGAATTGGGGGAAATCAGAGGGGGAGATGAACCACGAAATACTACGGACTCCAGGAAACAACCTGAGGGTTTTGGAGGGGAGGGAGTGGAGGGATGTGTGAGCCTGGTGGTGGGTATTAAGGAGGGCACGTATTTCATGGAGCACTGGGTGTGGTGCATAAAAATGAATCTTGGGACACGTGGGTGGCTCAGTGGGTTAAGCCGCTGCCTTCGGCACAGGTCATGATCTCAGGGTCCTGGGATGGAGCCCTGCATCGGGCTCTCTGCTCAGGAGGGAGCCTGCTTCCTCCTCTCTCTCTGCCTGCCTCTCTGCCTGCTTGTCTCTGTCTGTCAAATAAATAAATAAAATCTTTAAAAAAAACCTGAATCTTGGAACACTGAAAAAATTAAATAAAATTTTAAAAATATATCAAAAAAATAAATGTGGTGCTCTAAAAGAAATATTAAGATGACTAGATTTTGCCCTACATTTTTAATATTATTAAAAAATATCAAGTACTCAACTTGTTTGAAATAAAAGGGGTTTCTGGAATGTATTAGAACAGCTTTCTGAAAGCCAGTATGTGTCTTATGGCATTTAAGAGACTGAAATACTTATTTTTTTTGACAGGCAGAGATCACAAGTAGGCAGAGAGGCAGGCAGAGAAAGAGAGAGAGAGAGGAGGAGGAAGAAGCAGGCTCCCTGCTGAGAAGAGACACCCCCCCCCCCCGTGTGGGGCTCAATCCCAGGACCCTGGGATTATGATCTGAGCTGAAGGTAGAGGCTTTAACCCACTGAGCCAACCAGACGCCTTGAAACTGAAATACTTATGATGGCCGATTGAATAAATACATATATCATCATTTCAGAAAACAAAAAGCAGAGCTGTGGGATGCTTTCTTGAGAGGTTGGAACTGTGTCCTCATCTTAATTCTGAAGAACACACAGATATTCCTACTAGGCAGTGGCTCACCACATCGCCTTGTATGGTCATCAACAGCATCATATGCTTCCAACTCTTTAATCAAGAGCTCAAGAAGTACTACCCAAGATCTGATTTGGGAACTAAGTAAAATTCAGAGAAGCTAAACGCTGTCATCTGAGCCACCCACCATCACTACAGCCGTCTGTTTTCCTTTCTTTCGCTCACTGTATGTCCACACTTCTTTCCTTACAAACAGTGAAGGCTGTGTCTCTATGCTTCTATGTTTCAAATCTTCTGTCAAAGGAGATGTTGGGGCTAATGTCTTGGGACCCCTTCCTTCATTTATGATTCCATGACAAGATTTAGGAAATTGATGCATCTTGAGCTAAATGGCAAAAGAATTCAACCAGGCGGCAGATTAGACATTCTTTAGGTGATGTGAACACTTGACATCCTCTAGAAGAAAGGGGGGAAAGAAGTGAAGAGCAAAGATTCAGTTCATTCCAGGCCCAGATAAAGCATGAGGCCCAGGGCTGGAGATGCAGATGCTCTGGGCTCCTTGTGACCAGATTGATTCTTACTGCCCAGATGAGGGAGGAGGATGTGGAAGGCGGTGGATTTGCTGTAGCCAAGCAGCGCAGTAGAGAACTGTCTCGTTCTCTAGAAGGTGTGGTCCCTAAAAGTGTGAGAACACACCTAGGGAAGGAGGAAATTAAAATCTTAGGAGAGGGGATGCCTGGGTGGCTCAGTGGGTTAAGCCGCTGCCTTTGGCTCAGGTCATGATCTCAGGGTCCTGGGATCAAGTCCCACATCAGGCTTCTTGCTCCGCAGGGAGCCTGCTTCTCCCTCTGCTTCTATGTGCCACTCTGCCTGCCTGTACTCTATCTCTCTGACAAATATATAAAATCTTAAAAATAAAATAAAATATTAGGAGAATCTGATAGAAAAAGCTACAACAGACACACAAAACCACAGTCTTGGATGCTCTGGGAGTTTGAAGAGAGTTGGGGAGCAAGAGTGAGTGTTATCTGTATTGTATTATATTGCATTGTTTTTATTTTACGCATATTTTATTGTGGCCAGAACACTTAGCATGAGATCTACCCTCTTAAAAATTTTCCATCATATAGTATATACTGGCATGTTATTTAGTCTTGAAAGAGAAGGCAATCCTGCAATACATGATGACATGAATGACCTTGAGGATATTCTGCTGAGTGACCTAAGCCAGTCACAAGAAGACAGGTGCTGCACGATTCCACTTACATGGTAAGGAGTGGCTTCCTTCTGGATGATGTCTCAGCCCAGCTGCAGCCTCTCCTGATCGTGCCCATTTATGCTCGGGGCTTTCATTTCCCAGCAGCCAAAAGAGAACGTCTTGTAAGAACAGAACCTCCGTGAAGGTCCAGGGCCATCAGATGGATTTATAGACACCAATTATTTTCTGGAACTGACAGTTACTTCAGTAGAACTTACTACAGACTGTGACCCCTACGGAGGGCCCAAACCGACCTAAGAAAGAACCATTACTTCAGACCCTCCAAGAAGTAGATGCCAAATCTGGGTCAATCATGCAGGGCGTTTAGCTGAGAAAATGGGGAGAAAGCTGAAGGAAGCTGGGGGACCATCATGCCGTGATGCAGATCTGACATCTGTAAGGAGAGAGGGAAGGAAGAGAGAGAAAAGGCAGAAAATGGGAGGAGGGAGGCTATGTAGGAAGAAAAGTAGGTCGTGGGCTGCAGTACAATTCCAAGCAAATCTCAGCAAGAGTGAAGCATGAGGGATAACACGGAGGACATTGGGAGATGGAAAGGAGAAGTGAGATGGGGGAAATCAGAGGGGGAGACAGACCATGAGAGACTGTGGACTCTGAGAAACAAACTGAGGGTTTTGGAGGAGCGGGGGGGCGGGAGGTTGGGGGAGCCTGGTGCTGGGTATTAAGGAGGGCACGGATTGCATGGAGCACTGGGTGTGGTGCATAGTCAATGAAGTTTGGAACACTGAAAATAAAATAAAATAAAAATCTTTAAGAAAAAAAAAAAAAAAAAGAGTGGCAGGTCCTTAGGTCAAAGAAGAGCTATGCGGCTCCCTGTCCCTGGGGACTGCCTCTCCCCACCGGCAGAACCTCTGCACCATGGCTCCAGAGACGGGGGTGGGGACACTGGCCCACTTCTTTTGCAGGGAGACCCCTGTTCTCTGAGGGTCCCTGGGTGGGGAGGTAAGCCCTAGGCTTTGTGACTTATAGCTCCCAGTGTGGAACCTCCATGCTATGAGCAAAGCAGAATGAGAAAGATCGGGGACTGTGGTCTTGGCCTGTTGTTTCTGGAATGGGGGTCTACCCTATGTGTGAGCACTGGGTGGAAAAAGGGAGCTCAGAGCCCTGGGTTGCACTTGCTAGGAGAAGAGTTCCTACATCAGGGAGTTGGCGGGTCTGAAAGTTTCTACATCAGGGAGTTGGAGGGAACCCTGTGTCCTCAGCCACACCCACAAAGACTAGAGCTTCCACCACCTGAGCTTGG
Source organism: Mustela nigripes (assembly GCF_022355385.1). NCBI lineage: Eukaryota > Metazoa > Chordata > Mammalia > Carnivora > Mustelidae > Mustela > Mustela nigripes. Next base: position 11,733,954 of record NC_081560.1, on the reverse strand, counting down.
GGGTGGGAGGCGGGGACACACGGCTCAAATGCCCCAGAGTCTCACTGCTGTGACTGAGAATTAGATTTTCTTAAATAAGTGGTTCCTCATTTGCTGTATATTTTGGAAATAACCTTCAAAGGCTTTCAGTGGTGGCTCCTAAGTGTCCAGCAGTTTGCTTTCTATCTCTGGGAAGACAGTACCCTAATCTCCTTGTGTGGCCTTTCCAGAAGTGCCTCAAACTGTACACAAACAGGGGCCAGCCCTGAGCTGTCATTTATCATCTCTTGCTCTGGTGTGATTTTGTCCCACTGAGAAAGCATGGCTGCTCTGGGGAGGCTGGTGAATCCTTTCAGTTTCATCCTATACAGACACTGATTCCTCCTCAGACAAAAATTCACTACGGTCCCTCTGAACATAAGCAGATTCTACCTCCCCGGTAGTCTTCCTCACTGATTCCCACTGCTGTGTTCCCTCAAACTCATAACCTCTGTCTCCTCGACTAGGAAAATGTGTCCTGCTCTGTGTCTCCCCCTCACCGTGTCTGGACATGGCCCCATTTTTTTCTTGCTTTAGAATAACAGACACTAATGACTGCATATGGTTGTTTCCTATAATCGACTTGTTTGTTCTGTTTTTTACTTGTATAGAGCAACACAGCAAAGACTGTTGGTTTCTGTGAAGTGACCACGTCACAGAGCAGCTGGTTCTAGGGGGGAAGGGGTATGAAAAGCTTCAGAGAAAGCTTCCTGCCTCTTTTCTTTCCCTAACACCATCATGTGCCCAGTATTCATTTGCTCCTTGGTCTTTTGGCTCTTGAATGCAGGTAAGCCCTCGTTCTGAACTTGTCAGCCCCAGCTCTAAGACATTCCTTCCTGTCACCAGACTCCATCAGGGACTAAGCCTCCAACTTCCGTCTGCTTTATTCCCAGGTGCCCTCCATGCAGAAGTCACCCAGACTCCAGGACACCTGGTCAAAGGAAAAGGACAGAAAGCAAAAATGCACTGTGTCCCAATAAAAGGACACAGTTACGTTGACTGGTATCAGCAGATCCCAGCAAAAGAGTTCAAGTTCTTCATTTCTTTCCAGAACGATGCCATCTTTGATAAAACAGGAATGCCCGAGAAGAGATTTTCAGCTGCGTGTCCCCAAAACGCATCCTGCAGCCTAGAGATCAAGCCTACAGAGCTGCAGGATTCAGCCGTGTATTTCTGTGCCAGCAGTGAATCCACAGTGTGAAGTATTAGCTAATCTTCATACACAAATTTTGTGGGTCTGGCTCAGGAAACAGCTGTCATACTAGATTGGAAGGAAATAATAGAAACTAAATAGAGCTAGCTTAAGCCAAATGGGAATTTATTGCAAGGTTATATGTATGTCCCATAGAACCCCCAAAACAAGAACACAGGAATTTCTCAGGAGCAAAGTAGAATAAAGTCCTGGAACCATGACGGGACTGATTTGATGGCTCTTACTTCTTTTTCCACCTTTTTGGTCTCATTGTTCTCCCCATTATTATAAATTGTCTTTCCTAGTTTTTAGGTCTCCTAGCAAATGGAAGTCACAGATTCCAATGTCTGTACCCCCTGCCATGTTGCAAAGGACCAACTTGACTTTCTCTCATGTAAGGTCACAAATCCAGAAAACAGAGAACAATTTGATCCTGTTTTACTCAAGAGCATGTTCTTGGGAAATTCAGCTTTAGCCAAGGTGTTTGGATTATTTCAAACAACATAGCAGCTGGAGGCCTGTCACTTTGACCTTATGGATCACTGACTTTGAAGACAGGAATCTTCTAGATAGGGCTAGTAAACCTAGTACCAGTATACCTAGTAGGTATCCATTATAGGGGAGGAGTACCAGATACAGAGAACATAGGGAAAAAAGAAGGAATTAGAAAGGGGATTGAGATCCCTAGTTTTTAGAATAATGTCAGATCAAGTGAAGACTCTAGTTAATTTCTTTTCAAGGAGTTAAATCCAGATAATACAAAAAACATGCTAATTTTCAGTGTGATAACTTCACACCCTACTAAGTCAGTAATTAGTTTCTATGGAGCTAAGGAAACAGACAGATTAATGTGCCCTCAGTGGAAAAATACCTGATGTGCAGACAATTGAAAACTGATGTGCAGACAATTGAAAACTGATGTGCAGACAATTGAAAAATCCTCTGGTATGTGATCCAAATTATAACGACGGACAAGGCATTCAACATCAACAGAAGGGAAAGAGGTACTCCTGCATTAACTCTACCTGGGGAGGTCACTGCAATTACATAGAACAGACACAGAATTCAAAACACCTTTGTTAAGATTTAATGATGCATCCTGTTTATAAAACTGTTCATTTCAGGATGCCTGGATGGCTCAATCAGTTGAGCATCTGATTCTTGATTTCGGCTCAGGTCATGATCTCAGGGCTGTGGGATTGAGCCCCACATCGGGCACCACACTCAGCAGGGAGTCTGCTTAGGATTCTCCCTTCCTCTGTCCCTCCCCCTTGTCTCTCTCTATGGGATGAATAAATAAATCTTTAAAAAAATACTTTAAAAAAAAAAAACCTGTTCATTTCTACACCACCCACCACTCAGCTTTAGACAAGTTTATATATTCTCTCTAGTCACTTCTGTTCTTATCTCAATATAAGTGGAACCTGGTTGTCTTACCCCCACAAGTCCAAATTTACTTCATTTCTCAGGCAAAATTTCATTCTGACCTCTTGAAACATAAGCTCTCACTTTCCTGGTCTACCTCATGTTATGGCTATTTATTTCAGCTTCCTTTTCCAGCACTCAAAAGTGAGTCTTCTCGAGTGTCCATTTCTGTTCATTTCTAAGTAACAATGGTACAGTTAGTGACCCACACTTCCGCTTTCATTTCAGAGGAATTTATTCCTCTGGGTGCCGTCTTCAGCTTTTTTTGTGGAATATTTCCATTCTTACAAAACTATTCTCCTGAATCTTAAAATTTTAAACTTGCTGGACTAAAGGCTGTTCCTTTTTCCTCCTACTTGACCTCTTTGAAGAATTTCATAGTATTGACTTTACCCCAAAGCCTGGAAACTTCTCTTTGCTTAGCTTCATTCACCTCATTTTCAATTAGGTCTATTTCCCATCTATTCTTTTTTGCAAATGTAGTTTCCAGAACTTAAATCTATCCACCAGCTACTCTCATTCCTAGAAAAATTTTTCTTGTTCCTTAAACTTTAATTATCTAATGTAATGCATTAAGTGGTCTTCTCTTTTGTTAGTTTGGTCTATTAAAAATCTCCATTGAAACTGTTGTCTGAAATAACTTCCTTCCTCAGTATCACTTAAGGGACAAATTAAACAGATAGATTCTAGGATAGGATCAGAATTTGAGAGTCAGAATTTCTGGAAGTGGATTATAGGAACACATCTACTTTTACCAAGCCTCTGGTGGGGCTCGTTCATGGTGAAGTTTGAGAACTACTGCCAGTCTTTCTAAGATTTGTAAAACAGCCCTCCAGCACATTCTACCATCTTCTTCTTGCTCCTGTTATTCTCACTCTTTTCCTCTTTTCCACCTCCTCTTGTGTCTTCCTTAAAACTTCACTTTTCCTGAGAATGTTCAAGTGTGTTTGGAACCTGTTTACATCATTCATGTAACAAAATAAACATGAGGTCACACATTTGGACCAAGGCTCCCCCTTTCCTGTGGAAGGTGCCTTGAGATGGTGGGTATTCCCAGGGACTATGGCTTCACAGCTGGATTCCACCTTGTGGAGCCAAATAAACCCAAAACATCCATTCCTCTCTGCTGCTGTGCATCAGAAACCATTGCTGGAGAGCCTCATCCTGCTAGTGATCTTGCCTTGGACACTCGGTTCCTCTGCTGGGTCACTCTCTTTCACCTGGGGGGTAAGTGAGCTTGGGAATGCTTGGGAATTTGTGTCGATGCTTTCCTAGGTGCATTTACTATGGCTTCTTTCTTCTCCCACAGGACACACAGACTCTGTAGTCAGCCAGATCCCCAGCCACAGGGTCACCAAGATGGGACAGAGGAGGATTCTGAGATGCGATCCAATTTCTGGTCACATATTGGCTTACTGGTGCCCACAGAATCTTGAGGCAGGAAATGGAGTTTCTGATTTCTGTCTAAAATGAAAACACGGCAGCTAAGTTGGGATCCCCAAGGAACGGCTCTCAGCTGAAAGACCTAATGGAATGTCTTCCACCCTAAAACCCATCCCGCGGAGCTGGGGGACTCAGCTGTGATCTCTGTGATGGTGGCCTTGGCAAGGTGCAGTTGAGCCAGTTCCTTCCAGGGCAAAAACTTACTGGCTCATCTCCTCTCCCCTGAGCTTTTGGGAGATGTCTGAAAAGGCCACTGCCCAATCTTCTGCCTCAGAAGAAACAAAGAAGTAGGTTGATTGTGTGGTTCCAGCTACAAGTAGGAGGGGGCAAGACTATAAATTAGCTCTTACATTATAGGGTGGTCATGCTTTGGGACCTGGGCTTCTGAAACTCTAAAAAAAATGCAGAATTAGGTAGTCAGTAGATTCCAAGTTTAGAAATAAGCCTCCCCCCCAAAAAAAAGGTTTGACTACAGAGACCTGATATCTGATATTGGTATTACCTTACCAAACATCCAAGAAATCCTACTGATTTTCCCTCAAACATGACTCCTCTGTAGACTCTTTCCCTCCACAGAGGCCAATGACTCCCTTATTTGTGGAACAATAGAATGTGGACCACTACAGGTTTATTATAATCCATAAGACTGACCGTCTCTCAAGGGCAGTGATTTAATGGAAATAACTTTGAGGGAACAGCAATCACAACCCTCTTGAGAGGAAAGAAGCAGAAGAAACACGGATTAGTATTCCCCACTCAGAGACTCTTTCAGGAAACTCAAGTTTCAAATCCAGGGGAGCATTGGGTTTGACTCTATGATTTCCCAAATTTTATGGTTCCCTTCTCTCTTGAGATCTTGGACCCACAGAGAGTGGAATTAGAGTCAGGATACCTGCTTCCTAATCTAAACTCTGGCTTTTTTTTTTAGCTGCAGGATGTTGGCAAGAGCCTTCACCCCTCTATGACTCAGAATTCTCCTCTTTAAAATTAGAAACTTGCACAACTTGCTCTCCAAGATTTGACATGAGGATGACTCAGGATATATCTCCATGTTTCCCACACGTGGGACCACTAGGGACTGCTGTAGAAGATATATTGCTACCATCTGGCAATTATTGAGCAAACTGGAAGGTTGATAACACACAACCGGGGAAGATCCGGTTGGAAGGGGCGGTCTGGACCAGGCACAATGCTGTGTGTCTCAGCATTGACGCAGACTTGAAATGCGGTCATGGCAAAGAAAATGGTATCTATCTGCCGCCATCTCCCCCACTGTTATCAGATGGCAGTAAAGGAGTAGAGCGGTCAGATGCTCTGGTTCACCTTGGCAGCCCTGGTTCAGAGCCGTTATCCTGGGGAAATGATTAGTAGCACACTCTTTCACATATTAAAGGTTCCCAGTTCAGACAGTAAGCTAAGAAAGCCATTGTAGATTATGACACAAACTATAGCATCTCTCTGTTAAAAGTAAATCGCTTCTTCATATTATACTGAATTTGGTTCAAGGAAATTTTATTCAGACATTTGTTAAAGTGATAAGGCAGACTTCACTCGAAAGAAACGCAGCAGTGGAGTACTGCCTTAGGGAGAGAGAGCAGGCTCAACTCCAGCTCCAAACAGGAAAAATGAGAGTTTATAGCCAAGAAGCAGGGAGAGGGAGGGGAAGTGGATGGACAGTTACCCAGAGGAGACAGCAGGGTGTGGGAGGTTTTTGGGTAAACTGAGCTAGAAGGACTCTCGCTGAAGGCACACCAGGATGCTCAGACATCATCTGGGGGACAGTCTCTGGAGACAAAAATTTGGTCCTACATCAAGGGTACTCATATATTGAGGGTAGGAAATTCTGACTAACCACCACAGCAAGACTCTTGCTTGAACACGTGAGGATTACCCAAGAATGGGACCTAACTGGGCCCTTGAGATACAGAATGGACAAAATCTTAACACTTACTTGTTGTGAGATGTGAGGGAGATGAAAGGCACGAAGATACCCTTAGGTTTCAAGAATAGCAAGATGGTCAACAAATCTAGGAATAAAAATGAAAAAGAACCTTTAATAAAAGGTCATTTTGAAGTTGACGAACACTTGAGGTACCCACCTGGATGTTCTTATCACTAAAAGAAACTCCCTTTCTCTTCTCTTCATGGCCAATAGGCTTTCCCACGGCCGGCCCATATTCCAAGGCTCACACACATATGCTTGTGCAAACACATGCATACACCCGCTAAGATGTCCAAGGAGAGGCACACACCTGCTTTTCCTCCCCTCACTCCTCCCCAGCAGAGGGCACTACTGGATCTAAAAAGCAGTCTAATCTATTTTATTTTCACTAACAATTTTGTTTTAATACTGCCCCTACTTACCTGAATCTTGTTATACATAACAAGAACACTCTTCTAGAGAAGTAAAAACTAATCCATATTTCCACTTTTACGACTAAGGGCAGATAATGGCCAATTAGAGTTTCTCAGGGAGACAATGCATCAAAATAATTAAATATCTAGACATAAATTGAACAAAAGAAATGAAAAAGTTGTACACGGAAAGTGCAAAACATAGCTTGAAAGAAATTAAAGACATAAATAAATGGAAAGATATCCCATGATCATAGATTGAAAGATTTAATACTTCTGAGATGGCAAAACTCCCCAAATTGATCTACAGAATCAATTAGATCTCTGTCAAATTTCAAGATTCCAGCGATCTCTCCTCCCCTAGAAACGGACAAGTCTTCTTTTTTAAAAAGAAGAAAAATGTTAGACAAGTCATATTTTCCCATCTCAAAACGTACTATGAAAGTGTAGAAATCAAGACTGTGTTGTATTAGAAGAGAATACACAAATAGATCAGTGAAACAGAATTGAGAGTTTTCAAATAAGCCCATACTTTTTTTGGGAATTGATTTTTGATAAGAGAGCCAGAACCATTAAATTGAGAAAGAATAGGCTTTTTTTTTTTTTTTTAACCAAAGGTGCTGAGAAAACTGCATATTCATGTATGGAAAAATGAATTTGCAGGTCTTTCTCATACCATATACAAAAATTAACTCAACATTGATCAAAGACCTAAATGTAAGAGCTAAAAATACAGTGTTCTTGGAAGAAAATATAGGTGTAGGTCTTTAAGACCATGGAATAGACAATGATTTCTTAAATATGCCCCCAAAACAGACAACCAAGATCAATTGGACTTCTTCAAACTTAAAAAACATTTGAACTTCAAAGGACACTCTCAAGAGAGGCAAAGTTACCCCTCCAAATAAGATAAATATTTGCAAATCATATAACCTCTCAAGAGACTTGCATTTAGAATATATATAGAAAACCTTGAAAATTCTCTGTATATTTTGGATACAAGTCCCTTATTCGGGTATTATTCATAATCTCCAAGAAAGGGAAAGAATTCAAATGTTCCTCAACTGATTGGTGAATTAACAAGGTCTGGTGTATTCATACAATGCAATATTATTCAGTCATAAAAGGAAAAGAAGTTCTGATACATGCTGTTTTAAGAAAACATGCTAAGTGAAAGAAGCCAGGCAAAAAAGGGCACATAGTATGTGATTCCATTTATATAAAAATCCAGAATAGGCAAACCTCAGGGACAAAAAGTAGAGTAAGGGTTGCCAAAGGCTGCAGAGAGGAGTGGATGCACAGTGACTTCTAATTGGTACAGAGTTTCTTTTGGGATGATTACGATGTTCTATAACTATATAGTATTGTTGTTTACAGAGGTTTATAAATACTAAAACCAACTGAACTGTACACTTTGAAATGGTGAATTTTATGGTACATGAATTATTATCTCAACTTCAAAAAGGTCTGGAAATTTAAAAAGATTCAAATACTGTAGCTTGAATTTCAGAAAAATAGAGCCTATTTTCATGTGATACCATTGTGAATAAGGGAATGGACAGTATAATTTGTATAATGTATCAACTTTATTGATGAACTTGACAATCTTCTAAAAATATAAAACATTTTATAAACTTCTCAGTAAATGCACTCTTTAAGTGGCCTGCGTAGTTACTGATGATGATGTATGTAATAATATAGAGGAGCCTCAAAATACAGTGTTGGAAATAAGACACAAGCAAATGCATACTATTTTGTTCCATTTATAAGAGGATCTAGAAAATGCAAGCAACTCGTATTGACAGAAAGCAGATCGGTAGGGATGGGATAGGTGTGGGAAGTGCTGGGAGGGAAGTCTTACAACTGGACAGAAAGAAACTTTTGGGGGTGAAGGATACAGTCACTATCTCAACTGTGGAAATGCCTCCGTGTTTGCATACATACATCGTATATCTCAATATACATCATACATCATACATCACATATCTCAACTGTGGTGTTTGCATACATCCATCAGAACTTTTTAAATGTGTGCAGGTTGTTTCTATGTCAGTTATACCTCAATAAAATTGTTTTTATATTGGGATGTAATTGACATGCAACACTTAAGCTTAGATGTGAATTATTTTGATTTGATACATCTGTACATCACATCATGATCACCACTGTTGTATTACGTAAGACTTCTATCACATAACCATTATTTCTTTCTGTGGTGTGAAAACCATCAAGATCTAGTGACTTAGCCTACTTTGAAGTTTATAATGCTAATAAATAGTGGAAAGGAAATCCAAAAGTGTGTGATGAAGTGTGTAAGTCAATAACTTACTTGGTTGGTGACAGACAAGTGAAACAAAATATTTTCTAATCTGCTTATCTCCTAAATTTACTCAGTATTTCCCAAATTAATTTTTAGTATTGATCTGTTTGTAGCTTAGACAATTTTTACCCTGCTGAGAAGTGTTTCCTCAGTTGAAGGATGGGGACTTGTGACAGGGGCTTTAAATTAGAAGGGATGAGGGGAATGGTGGGGCTTTATTCAAAGGCTTCAGAACTCTTTAGCCTTTGTGTGCTCAAAGTGGAGGGAAGATACCTATAGTTTTGTGAGAAGAGCCACATTTGAAGGTCTGAAAATGGAAGTTGGACCAGCTAAGTTCCAGGTAGCAAGGGTAATTATGTACATTATAGGAATCGTCCCACTGCCTTTTGAACTGCCAGCTTAGAGTGTTGGCACTAGCAGCATAGACCAGATCCTCACCGTCAGTCTTCAGGACATCTGCATCTTAACTCTTGCCATTCAAGCACACAATTCATTGCTTGCCTCTACGGCCGGTCATCACGATAGCTGATCAGTAGCTAAGACCAGAGGGAAAAGGTTTGGTTTGGAACACGGAGTAATAAGCAGGGCAGAGTAAAAGGAACAGTAAGGCACCTGCTCCTTATCTAACCCCTTCTACTGGGTTTGAGCAAACAGAGTTCGCTTTGGGTAAAGTAACAAGGCTACCTCAGCGACAAGGAGGAGACATCTCATTCCCCCCACCTGTGCAAACTCGAGCACAGCCCTAGCAGCCTGAGGATTCGTGTGTCTAACAGCATCCAGGCAGAGTCCCTGTGGGCTGGGCATGGGGGCTCGGTGATAGGCACCTTCATCAGCAGCACTGGTGAACAGCTAGAGTATCTCTAAGAGAAATAACTGAGATGATTCTAAGTGGTGATGGCAGCTTCAAGTGTACATTCTGGGAGCCTGCTAAACACTTGCCAAAATAATAAAGACCCTTTCAGACAGGCCTTGGGATCCTGCTATTAATAAGAGAAGGCCAGGAGCACCTGCATGGCTCAGTGGCTTAAGCCTCTGTCTTTGGTTCAGGTCATGATCTCAGGGTGCTGGGATGGAATCCCGCATTGGGTGCTCTGCTCAGGGGGAGTCTGCTTCTCCCTCTCTCTGCCTGCCTCTCTGCCTACTTGTGATCTCTCTCTCTCTGTCAAATAAATAAATAAAATCTTTTAAGAGAGAGAGAGAGAGAGAGAGAGGCCATGAGCCACTGTTATTTGGACACTAAAAATTAACATGATCTTTTTTATTACTCAAAGGCTGGAGTATCTTGGTATTCAGATTACATGTCCCAGGGACTCTGTAAATTCTAATATGGTGAGACTGTGTCTTACTCTCCCTTGTATCTTCCTTTCACTATGCCTAGAGCAAAGGAGGCTTTCACAAAATTTTTATTCAACACTACGGGTTAGGAAAGAAAGAGAATGGAAGGAAGGGAGAGCCCTCAAATACAGGTATCCCGTCCATGATTAAAGAGAACAGTGCAGGGGCACCGGGGTGACTCAGCTGGTTAAGCATCCGACTCTTGCTATCAACTCAGGTCATGACCTCAGGGTCATGGATGAGGCCCTGCATCAGGCTCTGCGTCGAGCATGGAACCTGCTTGGGATTCTCTCTCTCCTCCTTCCTCTCCCTCTGCCCCTTCCCCAGTCACTTATGCAGGCGTGCATGAGCTTTCTCACTCTCTCTCTCTTTCTCTCTCTCAATCTCTAAAAGAAACAAAAAAATAAAGTAGTGCAGACAGATAAATAAAAATTGAGGATGCAAGATGAGAAGGGGAGTTTGCAGTTTTTCTAATGGCTTTTTAAAAATTATTATTCAAACAATAATAATTATTATTTTTCTTTGAATTACTTAGATCGAAAATTCAGGTAAAATAACAAAAGGTGGGGGCGCCTGGGTGGCTCAGTCGGTTAAGCGTCTGCCTTTGGCTCAAGTCATGATCCCAGGGTCCTGGGATCGAGCCCCATGTCAGGCTTCCTGCTCAGTGGGCAGTGGGAGGTCTGCTTCTCTCTCTCCCTCTGGAGCTCTCCCTGCTTGTATTCTCTCTCTCTTTCTCTCTCTGAAAAATAAATAAATAAATCATTAAAAAAAAAAAAGAATAACAAAAGGTGAACAAAGTGAGTTATAAGCTATAAAATAAGTTTCCCTCAAGATGCTTGAATCCGTTGCTTAGCTGAGGAGGACGAAAGAAGAAGGAAACAGAATCAAATCATTCCCCGTCTCTAATTTTTTCACCAGCAACCCTGGTTTCCACTACCCTATTTCTCATTGTATGTACCTAGACATCACACCTGGTCACTGCCTCTATCCAGCAACAGAAAATGGGAAGATAATCTGAGCCAATGTAAGGAAAATAAAAGAACAAAAGATGAGAAGAAGTAGAGAAGAGAATGGGAAAAATTGATATTTCAGAAAGCCAGGACACATCATGAAGGTATTTGTGGCTCCGCAGAGCTGCACAGCACCGTCCCTGTGGTAATATATACGGGATCAGAATATGTTTACAGGAAAGAAAAAAAGATGCGCATTTGATGGATGTACGAGATGAGGCCTAGAGACAACAGCATCCCCTGGAAATGTGACCTCACAGGAAGACCCGCCTCAGAGGAGACGGCTTTGAGGTCTAGCTCCCTGAGCTACTGCCATGAGCTCCCCTCCTGGGCCCTGCCTCTGGGTCTTCTTCATGCCGTCTCTGCCATGGGCACCAGAGTCCTCTGCTGGGTGGTCATCTGGCTCCTGGGAGCAGGTGAGTGCTGGGCTAACAGATCATTATCACTGGGCTTTGTCTATGTTCTAGAGCTGAGTCTCAGGCCCTGGACCTTCAGGTTGCCCAGTGATTTTCTGGAAGGCATTGACACTTAAATGAGAATAAATAATTGCATCATGGAGTGAAAGCAAAATTCGTGTAAATTTTTACGTGAATATGAATTTACATGAATTTTTACATGAAAAGATATTTGAGCTCACCTTGGCTGCTGCACTGTAAGGCACTCCTTCCCTCTCCCATTATGACTCTGTCTCACATAATCTCTTCTCCTCTGAGGTCTCATGAATGCTGGCGTCACCCAGAACCCGAGACACTTGGTGATAAGGACGGGACAAGAGGCAACACTGAAATGCAGCCCTGAGAAAGGACATGTTTACTTTTACTGGTATCAGCAGCCCCAGGGGGAAAGCCTGAAATTCATGGTTTACCTCCAGAATGCACAAACCGTAGATGACTCAGGAATGTCAAAAGAACGCTTTTCTACTAATATTTCCGAAGAGGGACAGAGCATCTTAAAGATCCAGCCGGCAGAGTTGGGAGACTCTGCGGTGTACTTCTGTGCCAGCTCCTTATCCACATCAGCACAGAGTCTCACCCTCCCAATGCACAAACGTCCTCCAGGCTCCACCTCAGAAACGGCATGGGCTGGGGGACGGGAGGGGGCATGTATGATTGGCAAAAAAAATAGCTGGAAAGCATTTGCAGGGTGAGCATGGAAATAAGGGAGGGCTGTAGAGTTTCATGGAACACCCCAGCCCACACTCAGGAACTCAGACTGTCACCAGAAAAAGGTAAAGGGTTTTAAAACAGGAAGGACATCATTCGTCAGGTTAAATATTTATTGAAGAGAATTCTCTTTTTTTCACTTATTTCAAGTTCTTTATTGCTACTTTCTTTTTTAAAAAACTATTTTATTCTATTTTTATTTTTTAATTTTTTTATAAACATAGAATGTATTATTAGCCCCAGGGTACAGGTCTGTGAATCACTGGGTTTACACACTTCACAGCACTCACCATAGCACATACCCTCCCCAATGTCCATAACCCCACCCCCCTCTCCCTAGCCCCCTCCCCCTGGACCCCCTCAGTTTGTTTTGTGACATTAAGAGTCTCTTATGGTTTGTCTCCCTCCCCGATTCCATCTTGTTTCATTTTCTATTACTACTTTCAATGTAGAATGTCATTTAATCATTTATGACAATCAAGCAAAGGAAATATTTTCTTCATTTTTGACATGAGCAAAAGCAAATACGGTTCCAGGAGTTCACTTTCTTTTCTCAAACTCAGAGAGAGAGAGAAAGAGAATACAAACCCAGGTTTGCCTGGCTCGAATACTTGTGTTTTTTATACCAAGCTGCACTGCCTCTTATTCTTTCCGGAATAATCCTGGCTTTGTCCCTTACCCCATGCCTCTGCAGGCAAGTACGGATGCCAGGATGAAGAACTCTGCTGTAGGATCCCTGGAGGTGGTAGCAATGAGCTGGATAGATTTGTCTGGAATTTAGGAGAAAGATGAGATCCCAAAATATATTTAATAAGAAACATATCACCTGGGGGCACCTGGGTGGCTCAATCAGTTGAGCACCCAACTCTTTGATCTCAGCTCAGGGCTTGATCTCATGACCCTGAGATCAAGCCCCGCATACCACTCCACTCTGTGTGTGGAGTCTACTTAGAAAGAAAGAAAGAGAAGAAACATATTGGGTGCCCTGGTAGCTCAGTGGTTTAAGCCTCTGCCTTCTGCTCAGATCATGATCTCAGGGTCCTGGGATCGAGCCCTACATCAGGCTCTCTGCTCAGCAGAAAGCCTGCTTCCTCCTCTCTCTCTGCCTGCCTCTCTGCCTATTTGTGATCTCTCTCTCAAATAAACAAACAAACAAATAAATAAATAAAATCTTTAAGGGAAAAAAAAGAAGCATATTGCTTTAAGGTTTTGTTTCTCAGTGAATTTTTTTTTAAAATTCTCATCACTCGACAAACATTGGGAACCTACAGAAAAGTGTTGCCCCTCACCAGGATGGAGTATAAACCATGTCACTGCACTGTGGTTCCTGTTTCTGCCTTTTGTTTTTCTGAAATTATTCCACATGCTCCAGTTCCTCCCTTCCCATGTAGGATGGAGGACGATAATGGCTGGGAGCCAGCAGAGAAGTGAGGAAACACCCTGAGCAGGACTGCAGGAAGCTTCGAGAGCACACCCCATGTGAAGCACCAGGCACATGATGTAAAGTGTGGTCTTCCAAAAGTACAGCTTCTGAGGGAGGGGGAAAAAAAAAAAAAGAAAAGAAAAATGGTTCTTTGGCAATATGGTAATGAAGGGAAAAAAGAAGAAAAAGTTTCTAAGAGAACTTGGAGTTTTCCTGCAAAACAAAAAAGGAGTCACCAACTGAGGGGACTTTCCCTACCCCCACCATGAACACCAACCAACCCATGGTACCAAACCAACCAAGCCAACCCGGGCCTTGCCAGAACAGAGGGAAAGGATGCCTTGAAGCCGGGCAGTGTGTGAAACACCCGACACCACAGAAAGGAGCAAGAGGAAAGGAAAATCTATAGAACAGAGAGAATCCCACCGACACGCCTTTCACAGACTCCCTCCCACCAAAATGATCAGGAGTCAGAAGAAAATATGTCGATACTCCAGAGGGAATTAAAAACACTCAAGCAAGCAGGTAGCGATAGGAAAACCCATCTGTAACCATAAGTGAAGAGACAAAGGAAGGGAAAAGTTGATTAAACTCTGTGAAGAAATGAAAGAAAAAGACAAAATTATCTAAGAAATGGAGAATAACTGAAAAGATACCCAAGTTAGAATAAACTCAAATGGAAAATTAGGGAGGGAGTTGAAGAAAGTCATGGGGACGTGAAAGTGAATGGAAATGACAGAGAGAAGCCAAACCAGTAGGGGAGAAGGGGTTCAGTGAAAGCCAGAGCTTGGCCTGCACGCAGGATGGATGAGAGTGGGGAGCTATGTACCCCAGCAATGGGACTGAAGATGGATTCTAGGTTCTTGTAGGACCCGTGTCTATAGGCGGCCCCAGAGTAAGGGAACCATACAGTAACTGAGAAGGTCGAAGCAGTGGCCAATCAGAGAGAGACTCTGGCCTGAAACTCCCCACCCACTCAGCCCAGGGGGAGGCAGTTTGGAAAGGGAGGCCCAAGAGTGTCCAAGTGCTCCAGCTCTTCTGTCCGTCTCCTCATCCCCAAAGTTAAGGAGCCCGTCTGGGGTACCGCTGGGATCCTTTCCAACTATCCATTCCATCTTTTGGACAATCTGCCTATTAAGCCAGGGGATCCCCAGAGCTAAGTTTCTTTTCTTATTTGTCTTCCAGAAAGTGCTTAGAGCTGCAAGGAACCCCCTTACCATTATGGGTAATCAGGTGATTTGCTGTGTGGCTCTTTGTCTCCTCAGAGCAGGTGAGTCCTAGGGTTGGGGAGCAAATATCCTGTCCGAAGGGTGCAAAGCTCCAGATCTAAGCCTTGCCCCCATGACATAAGCAGTCAGCACCTTCCCAGGCTGTTTTTCTAGACCCTCTCTTTCTTCTATAGGCACAACAGATGGTGGAATCACCCAGACTCCGAAATACTTGCTCAGAGAAGAAGGACGAGAGGTGACTGAAATGTGAACAGGATTTTAATCATGACTATATGTACTGGTACCGACAGGACCCAGGGCAAGGGCCGAGACTGATCTACTACTCGCCGCTAAAAGATGATGTTCAGAGAGGCGACATACCTGAAGGCTACTTTGGCTCTCGGGGGAAGAAGACAATCTTCTCTCTCGCTGTGACGTCGACACGAAAGAACCACACTGCTCTATATCTCTGTGCCAGCAGTAGAGACACAGTGAAGCACAGCCACGTCCCCTCCATGCAGAAATGTGTCTTGAGCCCTGCTTCCCCACGAGGTGGCAGGGTTTTGCTGTGTTCAGGGCCCCGATCTGCCTGCTTTCCTCCACCTCAACCAGACCCCTGAAGCAGCGGCTGCCATCAACGTGCTTTGTGGAATGACACAACACCTTGGCGATCCACTACGCTGGTTTTAAGAATTACATCTATATCTATAACTATCTACGTCAGAGAGAGGGAGAGACAGAGAGAGAGAGAGAAAGAAGAGGAGGAGAATGAAGGGATGGAGGAGGGGGAGGGAGGGAGTGAAGGAAGAGGAGAGGGTGGAGGAGGAGGGGGGGTGGAGGAGGAGGAAAGAGAACAGACAAAGGAAAAGAGTAATTTTACATCCTAGCTCTTCTTACCAAATACTGGAAAACCAAAATGAACAAAAAATGATCCCTTTCTTCAGAATAATAAAAGCCAAGGAGGAAGAAAAATGTGTAGAAGACAAATATGGTGATTGGGTTTCCTATTAATGTGTGCTTCGATGAGAGATGTTAACGGGCCATAGGAAATACGGTGGCTGGTTCTGTCTGGTGGCATCAGGAGAGGCTTCAACGAGAAGGCAAAAGCACGAGATGAAAGTCAAGTAATGCGTGAGATTTCACCAGGTGGACAAGCAGTGATGCAGCTTAAGGAACTGGCAGGAAGAAGTGATGAGATAAAATCAGGAATGAAGACGGTCACCTCTATCCCCGGAATACGGCGACAGGAGACGATTTGGAAGAATGAGTGGAGCGAGATTGTTGAATTTAATTGAGTTTCTAGTTCTAGTGGACCCTCCTTGGATATCTGCAGTGAAATACCTAGTACGGGAGTGCCTGGCTGGCTCAGTCAGAAGAGTGTGGGATTCTTGATCTTGGGTCCTGAGTTCAAGCCCCGTGCTGGGTGTAGAGATTACTAAAACTAAATAAATAACAACTGAAAGAAAAGAAAAGGAACACTCCGTAGGATTGCTTGGTGCTTAAGAGGGAGAGTTGGGCTTGAGAGAAACATTTGCCTGATTCATCAGCAGACAAGGGATCAGTATTATTTTACAAATGCTCATTTTTCTGTATGGTTTCTCCCTCTGTGGTCTGACACTCATCTATCAAATTAAGGCAAGTGGTGTTAATTCTTGGGATTTCATTTGTTTGAAAATATGTATTTGCAGAAATGAATGACTGTCTATATTATTCAGACTCTCTCTCCCACTGCATACACATAAAAATGCTGAATTAAATATATTCTTAAATATTCTTGGAAGCATTTAAGAATCTCAGCCTATTCTCCTGTATGACCCTGTGTTTCCCAGGACAAACAATTCCTGGGAAAATACGGGGAGTCCCCAACCATTACATATAAGCCCAGGCTTCCTGCATTTTATTTGGATTCCTTTCCAAATTGTTAGCTTTGGATTTCTTCTCCCTTGTATTGCATGGAAACTTGACTCACACAGAGACCAAAGGACTGAGTAACAGAAATGGGCAAGAGACACTAATCTACGAATAGGATTTACAGCCCTGAAATGTGGTATGATGAGCACTAGCCCTCACTGCCACCAGTGTCATCTGACAATAGTAAAGAACCCATTAGGAATGGGATGGATCTAAGATGCTTTACTTTGTCCAGACCATGTTCATTGATACCTACAGATCAATCGTTTCCTAAGCCAGCCAATAGTCATGGGCCAATGGGAGACACAGCCCCCAAGAGTTTTCTGCTCCCTGGGTACAAGCCATATTCCAGAGGAGATGGGATGGGGTGAGGCTATCCGTCCGGGGAGAGAGAGGAAATTAAGGAAGCACAGTAAGAGACAGACAATTTTATTTTTCTTTATTATCTTGGACATAACTTGAAGGGATATAGATTTCCTCCTTTCGGTTGACGAATTTAAAAACAAAGAAAATGGACTTTACATGATTTTTTAAACATCTATTCTAAAAATATTGAGTCATTTACTTTTTCAGAATGGCCTTAATATTAGGAAGGACTTTTTAGCTGTGAAATTCATAATAACCTCCCTTCTCATGACCAAGTTATAAAAAGTAATTGTATGAAATGAAAGTACAAAAAGTCAAAATACCACCAAATCTTCCCTTAGCAAGCTTTGAGGAGCCATTCTAGCTATTAATGAGGAAAAGCGATTTATAGAAATATATTGTCAAAGAGCTATAATATTTCTTGGCTACGGTAAAAATAATTTCTGAATTCAAAATTACACTGGAAGCAATCAGTAGTAAATTAGACAAGTCAGAAAACCAATTTGCTAATCGTATGCAAACTCAGGGAATATTCCAGGATTCTGAGGAAATAGAAAAAGATGTGTGAGAAAAATAATCTCAAAACAACTTTATTCATGATGACCTCAAAAGGGAAAATGCCAAATGTCCATCAACAATGCAATAGACAAATAGCGTTATATTTATATAATAAAATAAAATATAGCAAAAAATCAAATACTATTAGCAAAATTATGGGTGAATCCCTTAGATGTGTTGTTGAATAGAGAAGCCAGACACAAGGGGACATACTGTATGAAGTTAGAGCAGTGACTGCATGTGCAAGTATTTTTAATTTACTTGGAGGGAGTAGGAGAGAGGTTTCTGGTGTTCTGATAATGTCCTTTGTCTTGATCTGGGTGTTGGTTACCTGCCTAAGTGCATTCATTTGTGAAAATTCGCTCAGCTGTACACTTAAGATTTGTGTGGTCTATTATGTGTATTTTATATTTCCCTTTAAAATCTTAGAAAAACAGCTACCACCACCACCATCCCAAAATACAATGACTAAAAATAAAAATGTATTCTCTCTCGTGGTTCTGTGGTTTGAATGGGCAGTTAGTAGGCAGTTCCTGCTTGGGGTCTCTCATGTAATGACAGACAGATAGTCGCCAAACCTGCAGATATCTGAAGGCTCAACTGGGCTGGACATCCAAGGTGACTTCTTTATACACGTATCTGATGCCTCACCTGGGGTGACCTGCATTTCCTTCTCCACATAACCCTTCCATGTGGTTAGGTGGGTTTCCTCACAGCATGGTGGCCTCAGGGTAGTTCAAATTATTACATACTGGCTGGCTTCCCCAAGAGTGAGCATTCAAGAGACCCAACTGGAATGTACAAGGCCACGTATGAAAATCATACAGTGCCCCTTCCATCACAATCAAGTCAGCCTCGATCCTTGTAGGACTGTGAATGCTAGGAAGTATGGTGGTTCATCCGGGCGCCATCTCTGAGGAGTAGCTACTATTATATGATAAATTGGTGCTACTGATCTCATCCTTCACCTCCTTAGACCAATGATGACTTCAGAGCAGAATGACACCTGCTTCATGTGCAAAATTTTTCTTGAGATCAATTCTAATCGAGAGCTATACCACAAAGAAAGTTCTAAGAAATGTAATCTTCCTTAGTTAAGTTGACAATGAATATGAAACACTGTAGGTGGATATATAATGTGTGTGTGTGTGTGTGTGTGTGTGTACATAAAATGGCTGGTTGTCCACAGAAAAAGTAGAAAGATTTTCTTCTGATCCAGGAACTGCCGGACACTTCATCCCATATACATCATCATATTGTGGAGAAGTAATATGTTGCAGGCACATTCACCTACTCTTGGCAGAGGAAAAATAGAGTTGTGGTAGGAAGTGACCTTGTCATAACGTGGTTTTCCCCCACCATGAAAAAAATACAGTCACAGGAACATATCAGATGCCCTTGGATACACATATCTGTATTGTGCATATGGTAATATTTAGTACACAATATTATATTTGCTATGATAAAAATCTATGTCACTGTAGTACAAACATAATTTGATGGATCAGGTCCAATCTCACCTTGCTCCATTACTCACTCCAGACATAAAGAACTAAATACGAATGAAGCACAACAGGGAGGTTGTTATAAAAATGAAGTATAATGCTTTGGAGAAAACTCTTCAGCCTCTTTGAAACTGCTATACATTTCTGAGCGTGAGCCATTTAAATAAATATTCCAGCATGTTCAAAGTTAAATAATCCCCCAAATCTCCTAGAACCTATTGCCACCGGACAATACTTGGCTTATGACCTGCATCTTGGTGAAAGAGCTCCTAGCTTCCACAGTGACTCACGCAGATATATACAGACTACGATAAATAGCTATGCTTCGTATTAAGTCCATTAAGATGAGGAAGACTGGCATGAGATCGTCGCGAAATACATATTTCATTTAGAAGATGAGACATCGTCTTTATCAGTATGAAGACACAACATTGAACTTAGAGCCTAGGATTTCTTAGGTTCCACATGCTCCCAACTCATAACTTGTCTCAGTTACTCTGATACACCTTACAGAAGTAAAGGACTGGCTATAATTCCATTGGCTACACAAACATATAGCCTTTTTCTTGAATAAAGCTAAGAAACTTGTTTAAATAATTTCAATGATCTGGGTCTTAGTGCATGTTCTATAGGGTTAAGACTAGAATTAGAACCTCCGAGGCCCTTTTTGGTTCTGTATCTGTGGCTCTTTGATGAACAGTGATGGTTCACGCACCACGGGCCAAAAAAATCACCACCAGGGGCCGGTCGGGAGCACCGTCAGGATTATGTAAGCGGTGGTCGGTCCTCCAGGGGCGGAGAAGGGCAGAAGGAAGAGCGGGATCCTAAGCGAGGCGCGGCAGGAGGCCAACACCTGACATGCTGCTGCTCCTGCTGCTCCTGGGGCCCAGTATGGACCGTGTTATCTGAGGAGTTGGGGCGTGTGTGTGTGTGTGCATTGGCATGGGTGGAGTGGGGGCCGGAGACTGTGGATTTTTTTGTGCTGCCCACAATGAGGGACGTGCACTCTCTCTGGAGGTCCGAAGGGTAGGGTGATGCGGGGTTACGGCCGGAGGGCATCTAGCAGGGAGAGGTCACGCAGCAGCAGGGACCCCTGGGAGCTGGGCGGAAGGCAAGGGCGTGTGGCTGTGAGTTGTCCTCCTGGGGTGGCGTCCGAGGGGTCCTCTGGCCTCGGTCACCGCCTTGACCTCTGTTTCCGCAGGCTCCGGGCTGGGTGCTCGGGTCTCCCAGGATCCAAGCACGGTGATCTGCAAGAGCGGCGCCTCCGTGCAGATCAAGTGCCGAGCCGTGGACTGGCAGGTCCAGACAGTGTTTTGGTACCGTCAGCTCCCGAAGCAGGGCCTCACGCTGATGGCGACTTCGAACGTGGGCTCCAGCGCCACGCACGAGCCAGATTTCCCCGAGGCCAAGTTTCCTATTAGCCATCCAAACCTCACATTTTTCTCTCTGACGGTGACGAGTGCGAGTCCTGCGGACAGCAGCCTCTACCTCTGCGGGGCCTACACAGCGCTGGGCTCGGGTCGGAGACCCAGACAAGAACCTGGAAACGGCCCCCTCGGCCCCACCTCACCCAACCCTCGGAGCCCCGTGGAGGGAGGTGTGCGGAGAGAAAAACCACAGACTGAGACATCTGTGTGTGTGTGTGTGTGTGTGTGAGAGAGAGAGAGAGAGAGAACATCTGAATACAGAGTGTGGAAGAGGTAGAGTGTTTGAGAACCAGCAAGATGGGAATGGAGGGGGCCCTAGGAAGTGGCAAACTGACATGAAAATATCATGATAAATGATGAATTCTAGTTTTTTTCCTGACTGCCCAACACACACCATGGGGAGAATTCCACAGGTTCCTAGGAAGTCAGGTCCTTTAAGTCCCCTCTATGCTTGGATACGCCCATTCTGCGTGTCATTGCTTCCCTCACACGGGAGAGATCTGCAAAGGCCGGGAGTCTGCTGGAACTGTAATTCAGTGTTGCACAAAAGGAATTTTCAGGACTAGCTTACAGGAGTCTCAACCCAGTTGCCATGGTACCTACCCTAACTCAGGCGTCCATGGTGAGCGTTGGCTTGGTGCCATCACAACCTCCTACCCCTGCAGAAGCTTTTCCATCCTAGAATATGGAAAGCCATCTGACTACTTCGGACTGACCAACAGTCAATTTAAAATACTCTCTAAAATCTGAGTGCCTCGACTCTCTGGTACTGTTTTTCAAAATCAATTAAGTTTCTTTAGTTTTCTCTAACAAAAATGGATTTTGGCTAATTTAGGTGACTCTTGATCAAATATTCCCTTGAGAATTTGAAGCCCCTGATATTATGTATTTAATGATTATCCTCCTTTTAAGAAAAGGTGTAAGAGAGGCACCTAGGTGGCTCAGTGGGTAAAAGCGTCTGCCTTCGGCTCAGGTCATGATCCCACGAGCCCCGCATCGGGCTGTCTGCTCCACGGGGATCCTGCTCTACCTCTCTCTCTGCCTGCCTCTCTGCCTACTTGTGATCTCTGTCTGTCAAATAAATAAATAAAAATCTTTTTAAAAAATAATAATAATAAAAGAAAAGATATAAGAAAAAAAACATTGAGTATCATTCCTAAATACCTTATATCAAAATCCATGTGTCCTTCTAACCAGAGATGTTATTTTCTCCTTATAACAAAATATAGGACAAAAAATGTTTTACAAGATCCTTTGAAAGATCTCAATCCAAATTATTTTTTGAGGAAATGATTTGTAGTCCCATGAAAGAACAGAGTCATAAAATAAAACCACTTCGAATAACTAATGGAATTATGCTTAGATGCCATCTTTGTCATTTTTCCTTGCTCCAGAAATGTTACGAAAACAATCAAAGTAACATCTACCTTTGAAACAGGTACTTGATTGTGAGTAAACCCTCTAGGTTCACTACCCTCAAAGAGGTGGAGGTAGAGATGGCTCAGGCTTTTGAAATATTCCCTCTTACAAGCAGAGGGCTGAAGCCAGGAGAAGCTACAAGTGAATGTTACTATGTCTTCGGTAGAAGCTGAAAGGTAAGTAGGAAATCTCTTAGGCAGTTTTAAGTTTCTTAGTGGCATAAAACTTCCAATTCACCATTTAAAAGGAAAGCAAACATTTTATTCTGATGTATTCCCACTTGTTTATTTTTGTTTTTGCTATCAGTGCTTTATTGTTTCAGGTCTTTTTAAGTTTAAGTTTTGATTAATTTTAAGTTGAGTTTCATGAATGGCACAAGATGGTGTCCATTTTCATTCATTTGCATGTGACTATCCAGTTTTCCCAACACCATTTATTGGAGAGACTGGTCCTCCCTTTGAGGCACCCTTCTGGAAGGTCAGTTAACCATGTATACCTGGGTTTATTTCTGAGTTCTCTATTCTGTTCCACTGGTCTATATGTCTGTTTTTATGCCAGTACCATACTCTTTAATTATTGTAGCTTTGTATGGAATTGGAGAAAGTATTTGCAAACCACATACCTGATAAGATGTTAATATCTAAAAATACATAAGAAACTCCCACAACTCAATAGCAAGTAGAAATAATAACCTAATTTAAAAATTACCAAAGGATTTGAATAAACATTTCATGGAAAGAGGACAACAGTTATATGGAAATGTGCTTGAGGCCACACATCATCAGGAAATGCAAATCAAAACCAAAATAAGCTATCACTTCACAAGACTATTATTAAAGAAACAAAAGATATATATTGGGAAGGATGCAAAGAAATTGGAACCCTTATACACAATGGGTGGTGTAACTGCTATGGAAAACAATATGGAGGTTCCACAAAAAAATAAAAAATAAATAAAAAATAGAACTACCACCCAGCAATCCCACTTCTGGGTATATGTCTAAAAGAATTGAAATCAGGATCTTGAAGAGATATCTGCACTCCCCTGTTTGTTGCAGTATTATTCATAACAGCCCAAATATGGAAGCAACTCAAATGAACATCAGTAGGTAAATGGATAAAGAAAATGTGGTGTATACATATGATAGGACACTATTATAGGAAATCTTGCCATTTGCAACAACATGGATGAAGCTGGAGAACATGCTAAGTGAAATAAGCCAGTCAGAGAGACACAAATTAAACACGATCCCAGTTCCATGAAGTAGCCAAAGGAGTCAAAGTCATAGAAGCAGAAAGTAAAATGGTGACTGCCAAGGTCTATGAGAAGAAGGAAGTGGGGACTTGGACTGACATAAGGTTCAGTTATGCAAGATAAAGACTTGCTTGAGATCTGCCAAACATCAGAGTGGCACAGCGTGGTAGCGACAGTTAACAATACTGTACTGTGCACTTCAGATTTTGTTAAGAAGATAGGTCTCATGGGGCGCCTGGGTGGCTCAGTGGGTTAAAGCCTCTGCCTTTGGCTCAGGTCATGATCCCAGGGTCCTGGGATCGAGCCCCACATCGGGCTCTCTGCTCAGCCTGCTTCCCTTCCTCTCTCTTTGGCTGCCTCTCTGCCTACCTGTGATCTCTGTCTGTCAAATAAATAAATAAAATCTTAAAAAAAAAAAAAAAGAAGAAGAAGAAGAAGAAGATAGGTCTCATGTTAAGTGTCCCTGCCACAAAACCAAAAAACAAAATGAAGGAACAGAAGAAAATTTTTGGAGGCGAGAAGTATGTCTATTAGTTTGACTGTGGTGATGGTTTCATGGGTGTGTGCCTGTCTCCGAACTCATTAAACTCTGTAACTCATTAAACTCTATACATCAAATATGTGCAGATTTCATCCATCAGTTGTATCTCAATAAAGCTGTTAAAAAATAAATTCAAAACAAGTAAATCTGATACAGGAGGAAAAGGCCTCTAAAACACTATCTTGCATATTAAAGGGAATTGGTTGCCTGGATGCCGGATGAGCTCAGATGGATGAGAAGAGAGACAATGACCAGTTTAATGAGAACAGAAACCTTAGCCCTGTGTTCCTAAGCAACGGGAGCTCATACATCTTCTTTCTGAAAGACAGCCCCAAAAAAAGGCCTCAGCAACCACAACCTTGTTCTCTAGGTCTCTGTTAAAGTTTCAAAGTCATGGGGAAAAATGGTCTCTGCCCTTGTGTCCGTCAGGCTACATGGATAGCCTGATGTTGTCCCACTCGTTGGGTATTGTGTGCGCCGGGTATGGTGTAGAGGCAGCTGCCTCTGCCTATGACACAGGGAGACCTAACAGAGAGCAGGTTCTAGAGGAAGTCATGTTTAAGATGACATCTTAAAGACGAGCGGGAGTTCATTATGTGGGACTGGCGATAATTAACCAACCGGCATGGCCCAAAGATCCAGTGCAACATTTCTCAGGCAGGAAAGAAATTGGTGTGTTTAATGAAAGGGGTAGTTCATAAGGTGGTGTGAGCGAAGAGAGAAGAAACTGGCGAGTACAAAGTGAGACCAGAGAGAGCTGAAAAGTCAAGACATTCAGCATAACTGGAAGAATGAAAGAGCATATGATCCCTCAATGATGGGATATAGCAAGAGAAGAGCTGAGAATCCAGGAGAGAAATTTGAGAAACACACTTGAATGGTGGCTAGAAAAGGTTGAGAAGGCAAATTATACTGACAAACCATCCAACAATATTAGGTTAATAACTGAGCAAATGTGTAACAAATGCGAGTAACAATTCTTTGTGATGTGGAGTCACATACCACACTGAGAGCCGGTTGTTTTCCCATCTGGCTCTGATACAAGGTGCCTGGCTACTCCTTCACAATGTGGGACTGGCAACCCCCACTCACCTCCAAGGCAGGTGATGGCAGGATCAGAGGGAGCCTGGTGAATTTGTCCCTTTAGCCACTAGGAGGTGATGTGGGTCTTTCTATAAAACACGTCTGGTGCAAAAGAGCAAGCGTAGACCCTCCTTGCTCTGTGAGGTGGTTACCTACCCTGTGAGCGATTTAGCTGCTGACTGGGAGAATGACTTGCAGATATCTCAGAATGCTGATAGGCCCTTGCAATAGTGGGATCCAATAGTATATACCACATACCCGGTTCTTAGAGTTGTCCAAAGCACACATAATTAGTAAGTAAGTGAATAAATGTCATCATCATTTCTGTTCAATGTTGTGCTGAATCTCCAGCCAATGGAACAAGAAAAATAGAGTGAGAATGAGAAAGGAAGAGGAAAAGGTGGTTATCGACAGATGATGAGTTTAACGGAAGACTCGGGCAATTGATTGGGTGGCTCAGTTGGTTAAGTGTCTGACTCTCGATTTAATTTTCTTTTATTTTTTTATAAACATATAATATATTATTAGCCCCAGGGGTACAGGTCTGTGAATCGCCAGGTTTACACACTTCACAGCACTTACCATGACTCTCGATTTTGACTCAGGTCATGATCTCATGGTCACAAGATCAAGTCCAGCATCAGGCTCCACACCCAGTGTGGAATCTGTTTAAGATTCTCTCTCTACCACCCCCTCACCTCTCTCTCTCTCTAAGGAAAAAAGAAAGACCTAAAGGAATCTAAAGAATCATTGTATTAGGGTTCCTGGGTGGCTCAGTGGGTTGAGGCCTCTGCCTTCAGCTCGGGTCATGCATGATCCCAGGGTCTTGGGATCGAGCCCTACATTGGGCTCTCTGCTCAGCAGGGAGCCTGTTTCCTCCTCTCTTGCTCTGCCTGCTTCTCTGCCTACTTGTGATCTCTGTCTGTCAAATGAATAAACAAAATATTTTTAAAAAAAGAATCATTGTATTGGTAATAATAAAATCTAATAAGTTTTAAGTGTTCCGAATTCAAAACAAGTATAAAAAAATAAGTTTTTTCCCACATACTAGCGACAGTTAAAAGCTATATTTTTTTTAAAAGAGACCATTTATAAATAGTAACATAAGATGTAAAGGAGTAGAGAACAAATCTATTAATAGCAACACCTTGGGGCCCCTGGGTGGCTCAGTGGGTTAAAGCCTCTGCCTTTGGCTCAGGTCATGATCTCAGGGTCCTGGGATGGAGCCCCACATTGGGCTCTCTGCTCAGCAGGGAGCCTGCTTCCCTGTCTCTCTCTCTGCCTGCCTCTCTGCCTACTTGTGATCTCTGTCTGTCAAATAAATAAATAAAATCTTTTTAAAAAAATAACAACACCTTAATACAAATTTTTTTTTTAATTTTAGAAGTAGATAATGTAAAAATCTGAAAAGAGTGGAAATACATACCATGAAAATGAATAAGTAAACCCAAAAGTAAGAGTATTCCTGTTTCTGCAATATCATCTGTGTATTCAATGCAGCACTAATTTAAATTGCCCTACAAATCATGCAATTATTTTATAACTTAAGGTAATAGAAAAGGCATAAATAAATAGACAAATGGAAAATAATACTAAGATTAAAAATAACTCCATGCATATAAGGTGCTTAATATATGACAGTGCATAAGGGAATGATGGAATATACAGTACGTTATTCCGCTCTAAGTGGTTATCCATAGAAGGAAAGGTGAATTGAAACCCTTCCTCACAGCATAAACAAAAATAAATTCTACATGGATTAAACACTTCAAAAAAAAATTCTAAATGTTCATCATTTTGGTAAATAACATGGGAGTGTATCTTTGTGAACTTATGCTATGGGAGCATATTTTATAAAAAATTTAAAAATGCATACCCAAGGGTGCCTGGGTGGCTCAGTGGGTTAAAGCCTCCGTCTTCAGCTCAGGTCATGATCTCAGGGTCCTGGGATGGAGCCCCACATCGGGCTCTCTGCTCAGCAGGGAGCCTGCTTCCCTGTCTCTCTCTCTGCCTGCCTCTCTGCCTACTTGTGATCTCTCTCTGTCAAATAAATAAATAAAAATATTATTTAAAAATACATACCCAAAATAAAAGAACAATGAACTCCACTAAATTAACAAATTCAACAACAAAAAGAAATCACAAAGAGACGAAAACACAAGCCACAGATTAAAGAGATATTAATGACACATGTTACTGACAAAAGGTTTGGCTTCTAGAATATACAAAGAACTGTTACAAATAAATAATAATTAGTCAAGCAAAAAGAAATATGGGCAAAGGGCCATTTGTAGAAAGTTTGTAGAAAACACTAGTAGACTCTCAACATGAAAATTAAGTTCACCCTCCTCAGCAATCAGAAAAATTCAAACCAAAACTGCAGTGAGATACATTTTAACCTGACAAAATTAAATGTATACTAACTATTCTTTAGGTCTTAAAGGTGGGGTATTTGAAAACACTCATGAAGTGCTAATGGGACAATTTATTTGGCTGAATAATCTAGAAAGCATCTTGCCACATTATATAAAGTTGATATGGAGATCCTTAGGCTCAAACTTCTCAATCCCAGGTATAGAGGAAATCTTGCCCCTAGATATGCAGAAAATGTACAAGAAGGCAGTACTGTTTGTAGTAGCATTAAAAACCTAGGGGAAAAACACTGGTTCAAGAACGGATAAGCTTTCGTGAATAAATAGGATGAAAGGCTACATAGTAGTGAAAATGAATAATCTAAAATCATATGCATCAACCTGAATTAAGATCACAGACATAATGTTGCATGAAAAAAAATTTCACAGAAAAAAATTATGAACAAAACGATCCCCTTTAGATAAATTTCAAAGACATACAACATTAAATAACCTATGATTCATAGATTATACATATGTACTACAACTATAATAAAAAGCTGGGGAATTAAAAAAAAAAAAACCTCAGGACAATTGATACTTGGACAGCGACGTCTGAAAGAATAACACCGAGGCTTACGCTCTCCATCATAACCCATCTCCTCAGCTGATTGCTTCGGGCAACAGTAGTCATTTTCTTGTTTCCCCAAATGCATTGTGCCTTTGTCATAAATAGTGAATTGTGTAGCTCAGCAGTTTTTAACATAAAGCAACTGCTCTGCGATTTTTTAAGTGTGGCAAAATGACGCTTGATAAACACCAAGCCGTATGATTCATGGCCCAAGATGGAAGGGAGAAGGGGAGAAGACAGACTGATAAGTGAAAAAGCCAAGAGATGGATAAGGAAGTGTGAGTGACTTTATAAAAGACAGCAAAAGAGCAGCATCTGGGAAGAAGAAAACAAGAGCAGGTTGAAGCTCCTGGTGGGTTACACCAACTCTCCCCGCCTCCCACATTCTATGAAATGGTTTCTTCACACACACACAGAGTGACTATGAAAGCAATGTCAAGTGATCACGTCATAAGGAGGTTGCTGATGGGGACGGGGGAGCCTGACAGAAAAGGCCACTTGCCACCGCTTTTTCCCCTCCGGGCCAAGCATGTTCTTCAGACTTCTCTGCTGTATGGCCCTTTTTTCCTGGGGAGCAGGTAAACTTTTGCTATGAACTTGCTGGATGCCAGTTTCACCACTGTCTCCTGTGACTGCGTTATCAGGCTGCCTCCTGGACTTTTTCTCCAGTTTCTGTCTCTTCCCTTCACAGGCTCCCTGGACCCTAACGTCACCCAGACTCCTGGATACCTGGTCAAAGGGAAAGGACAGAAAGCAAAGATGGAGTGCGTCCCTATAAAAGGACATAGTTATGTTTTTTGGTATCATCGAAAGCTGGAAGAAGAGTTCAAGTTTTTGGTTTACTTACAGGATAAGGACATTGTTGATAAAATAGAAGGGTTCGATAATCAATTTTCAGCTGAATGCCCCAAGAACTCACCCTGCACCCTGGAAATCAATTCTACTGAACCAGGGGACTCAGCTCTGTATATGTGTGCCAGTAGCAAAGCCACAGTGCTGAATGTTAGACTTTCTTAGAACACAAACGCATCATGGATGAAGCTCAGGAAATACGTGGTGTGTTAGGGGGGTGGGAACTAACAGAACTGCAGTGCAGAGGAGCATAAAGCAGAAGGGGGAATTTGTAGACAGTGACTTCAGGTGAGCAGAAAGGGATGTTTAAAACAGCTGATGGGGAAAGAAATCCAAGAAAGGGGAAGGAACGTGTAAAAGAGGTTCAGGTTCCCCACTTTGCAAGATAACTAGCAAAGGAAAGAAGGAGAGATTGACCCAGGGTGCCTTTTTTCCCATGAATCTGATGGATGTGTAACAATCTTTATGAAAATATGCAATGCTATGCTTTCACCTGGCAAAGCTGTACTTTTGGGAGTGAAGATGATGGGCAGGTCACCTGTCTTTCATGCAGACCCTGACCATCTGGGGACAGCACATTTCTTTGAACCAGACCCAGAGACTTCCTAGGGTTTTGTGACTGCTTCTCATAGCTGCCTCTGCCCTAGAAACTTGGTGGGAAACTCAGCAACCCCCTCCCTCCAGAATACTACACTCATGCCACTTTTAAAAGCAACTTTATTGGTACATAACATACAAGTTGATGGAAATAAGCCAAGAGTTAAGAATAACGAAAGGGAGTGTTTTCCCTGCAGCACAGGACTTGAAATGGAGATGGGGCGTTGCAGCCTGCTGGTCTGGTGGGAGAACTCTCTTCTTGCTCCTCCCCTGGCCATTTCCTCGGGTCCTTGGTCCTGCATCCTAGGGTCATCCTTTGTCCTCGTCCTCCTACCTGATCAGTTCAGTGTTCTTAGCTTTCAGTATCCAGAACAACAATCTCTTTCTTTTGAATGGATCGTTTAGACTGCTTACTTTTAAGATAATTTAAATAACTAAATAATACTTAGTTATAATTAAATACATTTAATATGTAATCTATAATACTATTTAACATAATTAAATAACATAATTGAATAATATTTAGGCAAAAATGTCCCGTTTGCTCTTGTTTCCTCTTTCTTCTCTTTACCATATTTCCTCTTTCCCCATCTAGATAAATGTTTTTATTATTATCCTTTTTGTGCTTGTTTTGAAAATATATAAAGCATCCCAGATGAAGAAGTACCTCATTAGAGGCAGAATGGAAGACTATGGAATCTTTTGCAATATGGGAAAAGAGGTTTAACAGTATAAACTTTTTCATTGTTTATTCCTTTGAGCTATCTCTGAAACAGGATGCCGCTTAACAATGCATGCACTGAGGATCTTGAATTCACTAGAATGGTCTAAATTCTGTCAACCAGAAGAGTGTATGTATATTACCATCCACTGGGATCTGAAGTGTCTCAGAATTCAAAACCCTTGCTATTGTAAGAGGTTATTTTTTAAGGTATGTGCTGTGTAGATCTTTTTGCTGTTCCATTTTGGAGATGCTATTTCTGATTGCATGGTTCCCGACATTAAGTCTCACTCTTTCACACAAGAAAGTATATCTCTATCATGTTGCATCCCTGTCATTTTCTATTCCAATAATGCCCTCAAGATCACATATACACTGAGGGGCCTGGGAGGCTCAGTTGGTTAAGCATCAGACTCATGATCTTAGCTCAAGTCTTGATGTCGGGGTTGTGAGTTCAAGCTCTATGTTGGGCTCCATGCTGGGTGTGGAGCCTATTTTAAAAAGAAGAAGAAGGAGGAGGAGGAGGAGAAGGAGGAGGAGGAGGGGGAGGGGGAGGGGGAGGAGGAGAAGAAATAAAAGAATCACATAGACATCATGGTAATAAAGAGGAGGAGGAGGAAGGTAACTGATATTGAAGACAGCACATGGAAAGGAAGATTATAGAAATTGTATCACATTCACAGGAGTAGAATACAATATAGTAAGTACCTCCCTGTTATGGTCAAATTTAGGTTTGTAAATCAGTCTAAAGAAGGGGATTATGTCTTTCTTTCTTCCTTTCTCTCTTTTTTTCCTGTATTTCTTTTCTTTTTTTTTTTTTAATCAGAACACTTTTGACAAATCTGAGATTGCACATGTGGGCCAACTATTTCTGGGAATATATGAACTTCCTCCCATGGATTCCAGCATGAAACATATTCTTTTATTTATTTATTTTTTAAGATTTTTTTTTTTTTTATTTGACACAGGGAGAGATCACAAGTAGGCAAAGAGGCAGGCAGAGAGAGTGGAGGAAGCAGGCTCCCCACAGAGCAGAGAGCCCGATGTGGGGCTCAATCCCAGGACCATGACCTGAGCTGAAGGCAGAGGCTTAACCCACTGAGCCACCCAGGCACCCTGCATATTCTCTTTTAAAGTAGTCACTCTAACTTGTGACCCATGGACCTCCAAGGGGTGCATAGATAGAATTCAGGGAATCTGAATTTGAATGGGAAAAATATATCTTTATTTTCACTAATCTCTAACTAAAATATGGTCCTTAGTTCACAAGAGATACAGTGAATAAACCACAGCTGTGTTAGCAGTACCTGTGACAAAGGCAATTATAGGGTAGAAATCACAAATAGGTGCATATATGACAGTCGATATGAAAGTCATAGGTATTTTCATGCCTCATTACACAGAATAGATATTTTCACTGTCATCACTACTCTGAATTCATGGTAGTTTTCAAAATCACCGGGATATATTTTATTTAATGAATTTTAAAGATTTCATATGTTACTATATCATACATTAATATATCATAATATATATGATAATATATCATAAGTTTCTTTTAAAATATTTTGATAACTGCATTTCAAAATATTGTTTTCCTCTGTAATACAATGTATTCCATTTCATGGGTTTAAAACATTTTCTGAGAAAGGGTTCTTAGGGTACACTAGATTGCCAAAGGGGTCCATGTACCAAAAAGATTAGGAGCCTTTGTGTGAGGAATGTAATCCTTTGCAGATGTGATTGAGAAGCTGAAGCCTACACCCAGTCATTGGAAGCAACCTGCTGGCGAGCATTCTTCCTCTGAGTTCTGCTTATAGTTTTGCACATTGTGATGGTCCTAATTCTAAATCATTACATCATTGGCCTTCCCCTTCTCTCCCTTTCTCTCTCTCTCCTCTCCCTCCCTCTCTCTGACTCATACATGCATGTGCGCGCGCACGCGCACACACACACACACACACACATCTTTCTCCCAAGTGGGGGCAGCAATAGTTTCTAAGCCACCACATTCAGACCAAAAGTTTCATCATCAAAGTGTCTTTTATTACAGATGACCTAAGAACATAAAAATAAAGCAAACATTTATCTATCAAAATAACAGCATTTTTTTAAATCCAAGACTCAAGAAGAAACTGTGCTATGCAATGAATTTACACTCATTGGATAAATTTCAACTCAATATGGGAAAATGACATGTTAGTTAGCTAACACAATTCTGTGTCAGTAAAGATCTGATTTTCTTTGACATAATACTCACTCCATAAATCCCAAAAATTAGAATACCAGGTCCAGAAAATAATAATAGCAAACAGAAATATGGTACTTAACTCTGTGTGAACAACAGTTCTAAATTCCTTTTTCATATAAAGTTCACAACTTTTGAAGTAGATACGCATACCCATTTTACCAATGAGAAAGTCAAGTCAAAGAGAAGCTAAGAGACTTGCCCACATTTAGGTAGCTGCTAGTTATCAGGACCAGGGCTCGAGCCCAGACTTTAATCCACTGCCACCGGGGGAGGGTGGACATAGCACCCTTTGCTGTTGCTGAAATCACTCAAGGAGCCCCTGCTCCCTCTGTATTATATCATTTATAATAAACACGGAAGATTGAGAATTGACTCTATTTTTTAACAACAAAACATATGAACATCTTCCTGTATTTGAAACAGTATTGGTGGGAACAGAACAATTGATGGAAAGAAATAGACTCTGAAAATTGTAGGCAATTCTTTTCCTCACTCTCATCACAGCAAGTGCCCAAGCTACAGAGCATACTGAGTGTAACTCTGGCCAGGAAACGAGGAATCTGGTCTTCTCACCATGGGGAACTTGTCCAATTAGAAGGGATATAAAGAGTTGTGTGCATGGGAGAGAAGACAGGTGACATGATCTCTCCGAGGCTTAGTATCCCCACCTGCAAAATGAGCTGTGACAGTCATCTTAAAGCAGTGACAACGACAACGTCCACAGACTGAGGCAGGGGGAGCCCTACATCCTACTCCCTTCCCTTGGCCTGTCTCAGAGTCTGTGTTTAGACCTGCACAAAAGCTCTGTCTCTGCCATGAGCAGCTGGGCCCTCTGCTATGTGGCCCTTTGTCTCCTGGGAACAGGTGAGTGCAACACCCAGTCAGTAAATTCCTGTCCTGGGTGTGCAGACCCCCACTCTGCTAACTTCTTACAACAGCATTGGGCTGCCTTCTGGATGTTATCCCCAGCCGTTGTATCCTTTCCCCCTCAGGACCCACGCACGCTGAAATCTACCAGATGCCCGCATTCCTGCTCACTAGGGCTGGTTGGGCCGTGACTCTGGAGTGTAAACAGAACTTGAGGTACAACGCCATGTACTGGTACTGGCAGGACCCAGGGCAAAGTCTGAGGCTGATTTACTACTCAACTGTTGAGAAAGACATTCAGAGAGGAGACATAACTGAAGGCTACAATGTTTCCCGAGAGGAGAAGGGGCTGTTTCCTCTCACTATGAACTTGGCCCACACCAACCAGACAGGCGTGTACCTCTGTTCTGGTAGCGCTCCACAGTGGAGCACAGCCACTCACCACCTGCACACAAACCCATTCTAGTCCTTTGCCGTCCCCCACTTCTCATCTTTTTTAAATGCACCTCTAGTAAGCACCCTTCCCTGCACTCTTTGGATTCTTAATAAAGCACTAGGAGAGCAGACCTAGGGCATACACTGTGCTACTTGTGTTTCCATTCTTTTAATCCTTTTATATGTATCTGTATCTTTTTTTTTTTTTTTTTGAGATGTTACGGTGCCCTGCCTCCTTTCCTAATGCAAAGTATATAAAACTGAATAGAAACATATCCTTTCTCCAAGAAGCTAACAGTCTAGTAAGAGAGCCATTAGAAGAGATTAGGATAGAATAGGAGGGGGAGTGCTGGGGTAGGGGATCTGGAGAAAAAAACATGAGATTTCAAAGACTCTGGAGTTATTTGTTCCAGTGCTCATTTTATTGGTGTATTATCAAATTATTGCATATATATTTGATATCAGTGTTTTAATGTAGAGAAAACCACCTCATTGAACAATTGGATAAGGAAGGAGAAATCTACGGAGAGATACACACTAAGCTGTTGACATGACTTCCCTGGAATGGGGGTGAGAGGAAAGAAGAAGAAAGTAAGCAAAAATAGATCACCAAAAAAGAAGTGTACTACTTAAAATAAAGGTTGATTGGAAAATCAGAAAAGGAAAGGAGAGGCTAACTAGTTAAACCATACCAGAATTGCCAAGAAGGTGAACTATTCTGTAAAGCAGTGGCTAGCCTCAAAATCATAAAAACAACCATAACAAAAAGGATCTGTATTATTTGAAAAGATAATTAGATAATCATCCAAAGCAATGCCCAGTCTTGAGTTAGAAACGGAATCCATGTTAAAGGATCTTTTTCAAACAACTGCTAAACTTGGAATAAAAACTGGGTAGTATAAAATGAAAAATGCAATGATAGGAAAAGACATGAAAATTGTATTAAGTTAGTAAGTTACAAAACAGCATTTTACAGAATGAGATAGTTTTCATCAAAGAAGATGTGTCTATGTACACATATACACAGAGAGGGAGAAAGGAGAGATCTGGAAAGAATGCCACCGAGGTGTTAACAGGCCTCATCTTTGGCAGTCATGCGGTATTTTATCTTTTATTGCACAACTTCCTAAAAAATAAGTATTGTTTCTGTTGGTAAAACTAGATAGAAAATGTTTTTAAAAAGAATATTTCTAAATAAATAAAATACAAAGTTTCTGTATTTACTGAGCTGGGATAAAAGCTTCCTTTCTGATGCCAGAGGTGTTTTTGGAACATGAAGCAGTTACATGATAATTATGAGTCTGCAAACTGATCACATCACAGTTGCTGATGGGATCTGGGGAAGCCTCACCCTTTTGCTGTTTTGATGCCACCATGGGCGCAGGGCTCCTCTGCTCTGTAGCCCTTTGTCTCCTGGGAGCCAATGAGTTTTGAGCACAAAAGTGATTAAGTTTTAGCATATAGGTGAGGTTCAGTGGGTTTGAGTTTGGAGCCGATGACCAAGAAAGAATTCTTGAGACATTTTTGGTGCAAAATGGTGGTTTATTAAAGCACAGGGACTGGGGCACCTAAGTGGCTCAGTGGGTTAAAGTCTCTCAGCTCAGCAGGGACCCTGCCTCTCTCTCTCTCTCAATCTCTCTCTCTGCCTACTTGTGATCTCTGTCTGTCAAATAAATAAATAAAATCTTAAAAAAAAAAAAAAAAACATGGGGACAGGACCCATGGGCAGTAAAGAGCAGCTGCCTGAGGTCGTGAGGGGTGGCAGGTAATGTACGATGGGGTTGGGGGAGGTAAGGAAAAAGGGAGGTTCTGATAGAACTTTCTATGATAAAGAGGTCCTACAAGATACCTGAGGCCTTGTGGCCTTGCCACTGTCAGGTTAAGGTTGTTTTTCCCCTCTTGCAAGCTATTTAACAGAAGATGGGAGATTCCTGGAAGAATGTCACACAAGTCCCATCCTGGAGTGGGGGGAGGGGAAGGTTGCAGGGTGTCAGCTTTTGCTTGTTCCTCAGCCAGCCTTCTGTTCCTTCATCAAAAGAAAAATCCTATTCGAGGTTTGTCCACTCCCAGTCCCAAGCTCTTCCGTTATCAGGGTTCCTCCTGGGATTTATCAACCGCTTCTGTGTTCTTTTATAGGTTCTACTGATGCCAAAGTCATGTAGACTCCAGGACATCTGGTCAAAGGCAAAGGCCAGAAGGCAAGGATGGACAGCATCCCAGAAAAGGGATATACTTTTGTTTACTGGCATCAAGACCCAGGAAAAAGAGTGGCAGTTTTTTATTTATTTTCGGAACGATCAAGTTCTTGATCAAATCATCTCACTCAAGGAGCAATTCTCAGCTTAATGGCCCCCAAACTCACCCTGCAGTCTGGAAATTCAGTCCTCTGAACCAGAAGACTTGGCACTAACTTCTGTGCCATCAGCTAATCCACGGCACTGAAGGGGGGTGGTTTCTCTTGGTGGACCCAACGCAGGCAGCAGGGGGTGTGGTCTGTTGGAAGGAAGTACAAGTTAAGTAGAGGTAGCTTAAGTTACAGTGGATTGTATACCAGGATACAGGCTGTTCAGCCCCCATGAAGGAGTGATGGACGATTCTGAAAAAAACACTTCTCCAGGATATGGAATGGCTGCTTCTCCAGTTTTCATTTTTCTTCTTATTTTGTCTACTTTTGTGTTTTTCTCTCCCAGTGTTTTTTTCTTCCTCTTTTCTTCCAGTCCTCATGGTGATGGTAAGACAGTAACTAATGGTGACGGATTCAGCTGCCATAATTTCACCACACTGATAAGGACCAGCTCAGCTTTTTCTAAATCTGGGGTTAAACCCAGGGGAAATAGTAGCCTCTTCATGACCCAGCCATGAGCCTTTTCCTAGAGCATTCAACCCTTACCATGTATGTCTGCACATAGCTATTTCAAATCATATAATTTTACTTTATCATGCATGCAATTCCTTCTAGATTTTCCCATGTAGCTCAAGTGAGTGATATACTTCATTTTTCGGTATGTGTCTGTAGTCTGTCATTTCTAAGTGACACACAGGGCTGCATGCCTGGTTCTCCAGAAATAAACCCAATTTTCCTCCAATTTCATACCAGCTCTGAGTATGCTTGTTCATATCCCTTCCTGGACCTGTATAATGATTTTATAGGATTGTATGCCCAGAATCATGACTGCTGAGACACGGAGTACCATTTGTATATGTTCTTTTACGTATCTAGATACCACCAATGGGCTCCTCAGAATTGCTGTATGAGTCTCAAATCTCACTTAAAAGTGCATAAAGCTTCTCACGTCCCCTTAACCTCTTATGGTGTCAATCCAGTTTCCAGATGGTTGTCAGTCTAGAAGTGTAAAGAGATTCCAATCTCTACCATGCCATTTCTCCTAGATCACCATCAGTGTTTACCCTAATGATGCAGACGACAATTTAAGAAAAATAAATAAAACCAGTGATTTAATAGGAAGAGAAAGAGTTTACTTCATACTCCTATACTATCAGCGGCAACAATCTAGAAAGCTGGAAAATGGCTTCTCCTTCCCTCCCTCCACCATTTGCATTTTTTTTTCTGCTTGCTAAGGAGTTTAAGTATTTCTTCATTAGATGTTGGTCCTGGATTTCTGTTCTCAAAATGCTCTATTTGTATCCTTAGGCCATTTCTCTAGTAAGAGTTCTGGATTCTTCTCAATGATTTGTAAGAATTTCTTATATATACTATTAGATATCCATCCCTTCTTTATTTTAGAATAAAATTGAAATACCACCTTCCTATATGGTGCACCCCCACCCCAAACTTCAAAGAACCAGTAAATATGGAGAGAAACAAGTGTTTTTTTTTCTGGACAGGCGCCTGTTACATCCATTACATGAATGACGTCGCTATTCTCTCAGTCCTGGTCCCTTGGACATCCAGAGTGCTGTCCTCTGCATTATTACTCGTATCCTTGTGTATCGCAGAAGCATCTCCAACCACTGCTATGCCCCCAAACTACGTATCACCCATCAACAACCTCCCTTCATCCAGAAATGCCGAGAAAACTTTTCACTCCATTCAACTGTGCTTTTTGTTTGATCCCTGGAGTAAACCAATTTAATTTTCTCCTTCTTTTTTTCTTTTCTTTTTTTTTTTTTTTTCCTAACTGGATTCTGCTGGCTGGTTACAGGATGGAGTAGTAAAAATCCACACATTTTTCTTGAATACTTACTGTTTGCCTCTTATTTTCTATTTTAGGGCCAAATGCCATCCAGCCAATCACCGATTTAATTCAGCTCTTGATACGACAGCTGATTCACATTAATTCTACCATTTTAATTCACTGAGACATAAAAGGATTGGAAAACTTTTCATGCCATTACATAGCATTTTAGTCTCTGGGGAAAAATAAAAGAGTAAAAAGAGAGCCATGTAAAACATATTTCAAGGAATGTGTATAGTTATGGCAAATAGATTTTTAAAAAAAATATGAGAATGCTACATGCTCTGTAGGGAGAGAGTACTCATTGGACAAATTAAAACAAATTCCTGAGGAATAATTTGGGGAAACAAATTTTAAAAGATACCCAGAAAGCTATCAGTACTTATATAAAGATGGAGATGCCAACTTAAGAAAAGAATCGAACCAACAATTTAACAGGGAATGAGAAGATATGACTGGAAAAAAAATTCATGTCAACTTGGAAAAAAATAATACTTGTGAAAAAGTGTTTAAGAACAGTTAAAAAATGAATTATGTTATCCAGTTTGATAAAGAGCCCTGTCAGAGGTTACTCTTCTAAACTACTTATGACAGTGTCAGCTTGACAATGAGGATTAGAACCTTAAAAGTCCAATAAAGATCATCATAATTATATAATTATAATAAGCATAACAGGAATTTGGAGGCACCTGGGTGGCTCAGTCGGTTAAGCATCTGCCTTTGTCTCAGGTCATGATCTGGGGGTCCTGAGATCAAGCCCCAAATCGGGCTCCCTACGCAGGAAGTCTGCTGCTTCATCTACCCTTCACCCTGCTTGTGCTCTCTCCCTGCTCTGTCTCTCAAATAAACAAAATCTTTTTAAAAAATAACAGGCATTTGGCTTCAAGTCAAATTGAAGTTGTTATTATATTTGCCTACATGTATAAGCCATCGTTAAGCCTGATAGAAGTCTTTAGGGCAGCAGTTTTCAGGCATTAGACAGCAAGCAGTAGAGGGTTGAGGAAAGAGGCTTCACGTTTGCTCCGGGTCCCTTCCTTAGAACTGCTTCTGGACTGTAGCATGGGGGTCTTGCACAGAGCAAGTGGCTTTGATGCGGCAGGCAGAGAGCAGAGGTCAGGGCTGTGCAAGTGGCTGCTGTTTGTAGGGGGAAGATTCTGAAGAGAAGGAAACTGTGCAGAAAATTGCTCCTAATATGGTACGGGGGTCAAACACTGAACAGCAGACACGTACAGAGCCTCCTGAAGACTGACAGCAGGAACGGACATTCTGGTGGCCACACAGTCCTGAAGGACATATGAATCCTGACCAGCCAGAGTGGAGAGAGGTTGCTGAAGCCCCTGGGGAAATACACTTGGCTCCCCAAGGCGGGGGTGGGGTGAGGGGGGATCACACCTCGGTCCTAGAATTAGAGCCACTCTGCAAGTGCCCTACCAAATTTCCACAAGCTTCCAAGGGATCTGGCTGATCCACCGGTAGGTTAACTGCCTTTTGGAGAAAACTATCACAGCACTCTGTAAATAAAAGCAGGAGGAAAGAAAGAAAGAAAGAAAGAAAGAAAGAAAGAAAGAAAGAGAAGAAGAAAAGAAAGAAAAAGGAAGGAGGTACTCACAAAGGGAAATTAAAAAAATATTAAAAATGGCAAGATTTATCATGTTTATGGATTGGACATTTCAAGGCATGAAGATAGCAGTTTTCTTGACAAATAATGTTGGAATAACTAGATGATCATGTGAAAAGAAATATATTTTACTGATTACCTCATCCTGCAAACAAAAGTCCATTTGAGATGGGTCATAGACCTAAGTATAAAAGCTATAATTACAAATCTTCTAGAAGAAAACAGGAAAACATCTTTGTGAGTTTTTCTTATGACACAGAAAGCCTAACCGGTACGAAAAATCTTACGTGCCTGAGGACATGTATTACACAGATCAATGATTCACAAATGAGACGACAGCTTTGTGTTGCTGGGATCGCACCGGTGAACACACAGCACACAGGGTGCCGGGGGGAGGGTTTGGGGGGAGACTGGGCAGTCTGTGTTCTGCCTGCGGTGGGGGATGCATCAGAGGAACAGGTTGTAAACAGGATTTGGGAAAAATAAAGTAAGACAAAATCAGAGAGGGAGACAAACCATAAGAGACTCTTCCCTCCAGGAAATAAACTGGGGTAGGAAGATGGGGTAACTGAGTGATGGACATTAAGGAGGACACGTGATGGAATGAGCCATGAGTTCTTATATGCAACTTACGGATCACTAAACTCTACCTCTGAAACTAATAATATACTATATGGCAATCTATTGAATTTAAGTAAAATAAAATTTAAAAAGAAGATTTGAGTGATAAGGCACAAGCCATCCCAGACGAGGGGGAAATACTGGTCCATGCCATCAAGGACCCTCTGGGTTGTCCAGAACTGGAGTGTCTCTCTCAATTCCATACCCATCCAACTATGTGTCTCCTCCGCTGCTTCCTCGGATAATGGTTGCTCAGTCCTCCTTTGGTATAGATTCTGCTCCCAGGATGATGTATGCTTCTCCTGCCCTTCTCCTGTAGTCTGTGCACCTACAGACTTACACAGTAGGACTCCACTAGGCCTCGGCAGAGGACACCCCTGATAATAGTTCATACTCACCTCGCAACTCTCTCTTCCACTCCAGTCACTGCCTACAGCAGGGGGCAGCAAAAGGGCATGTTGGCGTTAAGAACGGCACAGGAAGGACAAACTCTGATGGCGATCTACCTTATAATTATCCTGTCTGTATTCACTAAGCCCCTGAATAAGCAGTTTACTGGGGGGAAAAATCCCAGTTTCTACTGGTGGGATTAATGAACCATTCTGTCCAGAAAGAGAGAAGGGAGAGTTACACTGGAATGTCAGACAGAAGGTGTACACTGGCTGTGAAATGTGCCAAAATAAAGCAATAAGTGTGCAAAATAACACGAGGGAGAGAGAGAGAAAGAGAAAGGGAGAGAAATAGTGCGGAATGAACGAGAGAGACCATGAGTTGGTAATTATTGGAACCAGGTCATGTGGGGACATGGAGGCTCATTATATTACTACATCTACTTTATATACGCTGTAAATTTTCCCAATCAGAAGAAAAACTCTTAAAAAGAAGACTTTCCCAAAGAGATCTATGGCTGGATTGATTAGTGTAGGATATTCAAGGATGAGGAAGAGGCAGGACAAGCACAGACCTGGAGGGCAAAGCAGACAGATTTATGATACCAATGTTTCATACTATCTTTGTGGCTGTCCTGTATTTGTCCTTTGTTACATTGAAATACTGAAGACTTTTCCTCCTAAAATCAGCAACAATTTATGTTATACTAAAATTACCTCTCTAATGAACAAGTTCCGGTTCATTCAAAATAGGAAAGAAAATATTAAGTATTTCATTAAGAGAATGTATTCTGAATGAAACTTTTTCATTACCCACATTAAGAGAATACCTTCCTACAATTAGCCTGTACTTTCGGCAAAGATCTGCACCCAGGAAACATTGACCAGAAAAGCAATGTCCATTAAAGAACCATAGAAATTTGGAACAAAGGTAGTAGTGCTGGTCCCTTGGGAAAAGACAAAACAAAACAGAACTCTCCAACTTGACGATGAATAAATTGAAATTTCATGGCTTACCTAGACCTGAGTTAGGGAAAAGAAGGAATCAATGAAGAAAAAAGAGAAATGTTACAGGGGCACAATTTTCCATGGGGACTAGTTTCCCTGTATTTGAAAGGATTCTGAATTTACTGCTGAGCTTACTTCACGGGGGCCAGGGTGTGGCCTTGAGCGACCATAGTAGATAAGATTCGAGAAGAGGAAGAGAGACCTCTGTTCGGTGGGGGGCAGAGAAGAACCAGGAAGAGGCGATGAGGGAGTTGAAGAGTCTGCGTCTTTGGCAGGATGCACAGTGACTGAACCAAGGCACTCTCTGCCTGAGTAAAGAGGGAGTGAAGGTTAGGCTCTGGGGGAGAAGGGGTGTGGGTGTATCTTTCTCGGAGCCTTGGTACATTGTAATGGATAACATCCCTGACTGAGTATTTCCCATTTCCTATTTCTATGCCCTGTTTCCCCAGTACTCAGAGTAGGAAACGCCTCTACCCTGCCTTTCCCTACCATGGGCTTCTTGCTCCTCTGCTGTGTGGCCTTTTGTCTCTTGAGAACAGGTGAGTTTGGGAAACATGGGGAAGCCTTGCCTTGAAATTTTCCTGGTCCTGGCTGAAGCTTCTCCCTTGAGCCTGTGGCAAGAGGACCCTTTCTAGGCTCTGTCTACAGCTTCTGTCTTGTTTCCCAACAGGCTCCATGGATGCTGGCATTATCCAGACCCCAAGGCATGGAATTATAAAGACAGGAAAGAGCATTTTACTGAAGTGTTCTCAGACTAAGAGTCATAATTTTATGTACTGGTATCTATAAGACCCAGGACTGGGGCTACGGCTGATCTACTACTCCCACATCAGCGATATTAATGAAGGAGAGGTCTCCAGTGGGTACAAGGCCTCTCGAGAGGGGCTGGCAAAATTCTCCCTGTCCCTAGGGGCTGCCGTCCCCAACCAAACAGCTCTCTACTTCTGTGCCAGCAGTGATTAACACAGTGCTTTTTGGCCACCTGCTCTCCATACAGAAAGACAGGCACATTTGCTCAGATGGGCACAGAAGGCTTACTCCATGTAGGACATGGGATCCTTAGAGGTCTGAGTAGTTCTATGCTATGTGAGTCTCAGTCTGAGCTTAGGGCTATGTAGGGTCAATATCCCCAGGCCATGTGGTGACTGAAACCACAGGCTGGACTGAACCTATCTTCTCGGTTGATTGACACCCTTTCTCTCTTCTAATGGGGCTAACCCCGTAGTGTCCTTCTAGGAGAATGAACCTGACATTTGGCAATACCACCTGGTTTTCAATAAGAACATTTCCTAGGAGCTCTGACACAATGTGGTTTTTCAGGGTTCTTTTGCCTCTGTCTGCCACCCACTTTGTAATGTACTCCACTCCATTCTGGTCCTATCGACAGTCCCTTTATCCTGCTGTCCCCTTCTCACTCCTGGTTCCTCCAAGCATCAGGCTCTGTTCAGCTCTGTATTCGGGTGCCTTTCTACCAGGAACAAACTGACTACCTTGTTTCCTAAAACCTCATCCTAAGTAAATTTTTTTTGTTTTATTTTTAAGATTTTATTTATTTATTTGAGAGAGACCATGCGAGAGAGCATGAGAGGGGAGTGATCAGAGGGAGAAGCAGACTCCCCACAGAGCTGGGAGCCGAACATAGGACTCGATCCCGGGACTCCGCGATCATGACCTGAGCTGAAGGTAGTTGCCCAACCAACTGAGCCACCCAGGCAACCCTAAGTATATTTTTTTTTAAAGATTTTATTTATTTGACAGACAGATCACAAGTAGGCAGAGAGGCAGGCAGAAGGGGCAGGGGAGCAGGCTCCCTGCTGAGCAGAGAGCCCAATGTGGGACTCGATCCCAGGACCCTGAGATCATGACCTGAGCCAAAGGCAGAGGCTTAACCCACTGAGCCCCCAGGTGCCCCAGTAAATTTAATTAGTATTTAAATCTGACTCAGAAGATGAAGTTTATCCAGTACTAGAGACTATGATCTAAAAAAGTTACCTTTCATCTACTGCCCCACACTCAGATCTCTGCTGAGAATAATCTTAACCTGCAGGAGCAGAGAGACCGTGTCATATCTGGAGGTACTGGATTCAAAAAAAAAAAAAAAATTGTCAATTGCCTGCTGCTCAGCATGAAGCCAAAGCTCAGCACTTGGAGATTCCTCTTTCACTGGAGGCACGGGAATAAGCCCCTCGTTCCCCTGCAGAGACGACCCTCCTGGGAGGCACAAAAATACTCAATCAAGGGCTGCCATAGCTTGATGTAAAACCTGCCTAAGAGTCAAACTGAAGGCTTTCTTATGTGCTTTGTCTTTGTACCCCATGGGCCTCAATTATTTCAACAAAAGAATCCATGATGCGGTGACAGTTCACCCAAAGAATGCAACTTATTTCATTTTC
This sequence comes from Mustela nigripes, assembly GCF_022355385.1. NCBI lineage: Eukaryota > Metazoa > Chordata > Mammalia > Carnivora > Mustelidae > Mustela > Mustela nigripes. Next base: position 11,690,067 of record NC_081560.1, on the reverse strand, counting down.
TACCTGTTCTGATCTGAAAAGAATGTCACACTTTTTTTTTTTTAATCTCCTGTATGAGTTCTATCTCATCTTTCCCTTTAAAAAGTCAGTTTTTCTAGACTTTGGCTCTCTGCTTTCTATGCACACTTGACCAAAGTCTCATCTGTAATAATCATTCTTCTGTCATAAGCTATTAGCCATTCTAATTATTTGTTGGACATTTCCAGTAGATTTTTTTGGACTTTCTTTCTACCTTCTTTTTCCCCTTAGTATAAATATTCTTCCTTAATCTTCCCATCCATGATCACAACAATTTCTTTCATAAGTTCCAAACTGGTAGATTCACCTGTCTCCTAGACACTTCCAGCTGGATGCTCTACAGTTCAAACTCAAGTGATTTATTGCCTAATTCATTGCCCCCTAACCCTGAATGTACCCCTCTGGCCCATACATAGTATTTCTTCTCAGTGACTGAAACCATCATTCTAGATTCCTCTTTCCCTAAGCCCTCACATTAAGTCCATTTGCAAATCGATTACTTCTAAGGTACAAATGAGATCTGAAGGGGCACCTGTACCCCAATGTTCACAGCAGCAATGTTCACAATGGACAGACTATGGAAAGAGCCAAGATGCCCATTGACAGATGAATGGATAAAGAAAATGTGATTCATATATAAAATGGAATATTACTCAGCCATCAAAAAGGATGAATACTTACCATTTACATCAATATGGATGGAACTGGAGGGTATTCTGCTGAGTGAAATAAGCCAATCAGAGAGAGACAATTATTATATGGTTTTGCTCACATGTGGAATATAAGAAACGACACAGAGGATCACAGAGGAAAGAAGGAAAAACTGAACAGGAAATAATCTGAGATGGAGACAAACCATGAGAGACTCTTAACTCTAGGAAACAAACTGAGGGCTGCTGGAGAGGTGGGGGGGTGGGGTAACTGGGTGATGGGCATTAAAGAGGGCACGGGATGTGATGAGCACTGGGTGTTATATGCAACTGATGAATTATTGAACTCTGCATATAAAACCAATGATGTACCACTATATGTTGGCTAATTGAGCTTAAATTTTAAAAAAATCTATTATTTCCATATACCATATTGCCATAGGTTTGGTTTTCTAAGCAGCCAACTTCTCAGGGGAGATTAGTGTTCGGTGTGTTATTAGAAAGTGTCATTTTGGCCAACATGGGTAAAACGGAAAGAAACAAGGAGAGGCTGAGAAAGAAGCTGGGCTGTCCTACAGCCTTAACAGAAGCCCTCGCTGAGCCACGGGGAGCCTTGAAGCCATGATGGCCTTTAGAACGACCCAAAGTTGAGGTGAGGAGACTAGCTTTTATATAAACTTTCCTTGCAACCATGCCAGTGTGGTGGGTTGCCCTGAGAAAGGTCATGCCTTAGAAGGTGGTGATGGCTGAAGAGACAGGGCAATTCACAAAGGGGGCTGTCTATCAGCAGCATTCCTAGCATAAAGGGAAACTGTCCTTCTTGCCTGAAGGGTGATGTGGAGGACCCATCACAGCTTACAATACCCGTGTTTATCTGATTCAGCTGCTCCCTCCCTTCCTTTCCTTCTACTTCAAGGCAGACCCCCAACATCCATGCCCTAGAAAAAAAATGTACTGCCTTTCTCATGGGTCTACTAGCCTCTTCCTTTATCTGCTTTACTTGGCCTTAGACATTGCCCGTAGCCAGAATGCATCTGGCATTCTTCACTTGGCACACAAAGCCCTCCGTGAACAGATCGCTGTCTAAAACTATGGCCGGATCTTCCGTGCTCCCTTCAGCCCTTTAGACTGTAGTTCAGCTGAATGTTTTATGTGCATGATTCCCTGAATAGACCAAACCAGCCTAGTTGCACAACTGCAACTTGGCAAATGATTTTTCTCATTAGAAATGGGCTACCACTTCTATGCTACCTGGCTAGCTCTTGCACAGGCTTCAATTCTTAGCTTAGAGATTAGATTAACTATAAAGGCTTTTGTGGGGCACCTGGGTGGCTCAGTCAGTTAAGTGTCTGCCTTCGGCTCAGGTCAGGATCTTGGAGTCCTGGGATCAGTCACCTTGTCGGGTTCCCTGCTCAGCGGTAGGTCTGCTTCTCCCTCTGCCTCTCCTACTCCCTCTTCACTCACGCTCTCTCTCTCTTTCCAATAAGTAGCCTAAAACAAAAAATAAAAATAAATAAAGGCGTTCGTGACTGCCACAGACAGAAGACTCAATTCTTATTCATTCCAAATACTCTAGTTATCGTATTCTTTACGAAGTCTTCTGGAGACTATCTATTCTTTAGTTTAAGAGTGATATCCCTCCAGTTTTATATCCCTAGAACTGAGTACAATGTCCGACTTAGTAAAAGTAGAGGAAAGAGGGAAGTCAGGGAGGAAGGGAAGGAGGAAAGGAAAAAATGCTTTTCAAGTAGTTCCTCAGGATTTTCTTCCAAGTAACATGTTTTCTGAATTCTGGTGCATGTTTATTTAAGTCCTCCTCACCCCCCACCTACAAGTCCTTTTAAAAGAAAGAAAATATGTTTGGTTGGGCATAATTCTATAAGAAGACTAAGAACATTAGAAAATGAGAGAGGGTGTTTCACTGGACCAAACGTGCGGAGACATATGTAACGATTATTTTTGATAATTGCTGTGTCCTTAGTTGTTGACATTGAGAAATTCTCAGCAGCTGCTCCAAACACTTCCCCAACTATATCAGAAGGTGGTCATGTGTAAGTCATCCCTGCCCTGGCAACAAGGGCTGGAGAGTCATTCCTGCCTTCGAGCACCCCTTCATCTGAGTGAGACCCGAGCCTCTCCTATCTCCTCCCAATCCAACATCCACCCCTTGGGTTCTTCCCTCTTCTTTAACCCCTTCTACCATGAGAATCAGATTTTGCATCCAATTACTGCTGGGGACTGTTATCGGCTCATCATTCATCCTTAAATCTTCTCATACCTGGACCAATTTGGGGCCTCTCCCCTTCCTATTTCTTTAAAATTCATCAGAAAGACCCTTCTCAAATCTCAAAGCGTCTGTTCATCCTTTCCACTTTTTTTTCAGCAGGGGGCAGTAAAATTTCATTATTATTTTTTCTTCTTAGATGCCACCTATTAAGGTAAGGCCAGCTTTCAAAGGAAGAGCAAGGAACAAATGTCATTCCATTTTCATGATTAGCCTTGTCTTAAAGAAGTCTTAAATGAGACAAGAATATCTCAAAGTATGGCAAGTCAAAATTGTTATATTCTTTTGGGACCTAGGAGAGCGCAAGAGTGAGCAGGACCCTGCAGTTCTCATATATAAAATACATAAAAGTGATGCTCAAAGAGTGGAGCCAAACAGTCAGATCCAAACCCCCAGGTCAGCAGCAGCTCAGCAAGAATGTGAACATCCCCTGTGGATCCCAGCGAACCAGGGCAGAGGGAGCAGAGGTGAGGGGAAGGGACCCAGGGATTCATCTTTGTGGTTCGTGACTACAGGAAGTTCAGACTTCTGTTGAAAAGCAATAGAGGAGAGAGGATAGGTTTTGGCTTGGAGGTTGTTTACTGTAGCCCTACCCGAAATATTTTAGGAAGCGTTACGGAAGCGTGTATTGGAAGGCACCACAGGTTTGAATCTTCTATTCTGTCATGACTGATGGTGCAGGTAACAGAAAGATGAACTGAATGTAAAGGAGCCGAAGTTGATAAAGCTGGTGAAATCTGAACCCTGAGTTGATGAGAAACAAGAAAGAAAAGGTGGCCTAATTATCATACAATAAGAACAATAACTTTTCTGAGAACTCAGCAAGTGTCAGTTCCTGCCCTAAGCCCTTCACATACATTATCTAAATGGGTTCCCCCATGTGATCCTCTCAACATGGACCCTCGAGCCTGTCTGATGGAGCCACCCTGGTCACCGCATCCTTCTTTTGAGTTCTTCTCTCGCAGCTTTGCGGAGGAGCTCCTTCCAACTCAACCTTCAGGATCCACCTCAAACAGCGCTTCCTTTCCTGACCTTCCAGATTCGGTCAGATCTTCCTGTTACAGCCTTTCGAAGCTCTGCAGTCCTCATTTTCACAGCTTATAAAACAGCTGCAATTTAACATGTGGCAAAAAGAGTAGAAGTTGAGTTCAAACAAATAAGCAAAGATCTAGCCTACTTTGGATGAGAGAAATAAACAAAAATATTAGTCCTTTAATGGGTAAAGGGATAGAGATGACCCTGTATCAACAGGACGGCTGTGGGGCCCACATAGTTTGCAGGGACTATGTTGTCACATGATGACTTCATCAAGAGCCCACCCCACTTCCCCAGAACTGGGAGACACCTTTCTGGCCCTAACTGTGCTATGGCTGTCAGGCTCCTCTGCTATGTGGCCCTTTACCTTCTGGAGGCAGGTAAGTCTTAGACACAGATTTCTCTAAAATTAGAAAGGAACACTTTCCCTTGTTCTGGTTCTGCACCTGGTTCCAACATCAAGGCCTCTGCTGTTAATTTTTGCCTCCTTTTCTCAGACCTCGTGGATGCTGGTATCACCCAGACCCCGAGACACTGTGTTTCAGGGACAGGAAAGAAGATTGTTCTGGAATGCTCTCAAACTATGGGCTATGAGAACATGTACTGGTATCGCCAAGACCCAGGAAAGGCACTGCAGCTGATCCATTATTCGTACGGTGTTAATACCACAGAGAATGAAGAGCTCTCCTCTGGATCAACTGTTTCCAGATTAAGGAAGGAGGTCTTTCCCCTGACCCTAGAGTCTGCCAGCCCCTCACAGACATCTCTGTACCTCTGTGCCAGCAGTGAATACACAGTGCCACACAGGCACCTACAGCCTGCATAAAAAGCATAGTCACAAAGGTGAGGAAGCCCCACCTAACCTCATCAGAAACTACAAAAGCCACTGTGAATCTCCCCAGACTCCTCAGCTCTGAGAAGGCAGTGTGCTCTGAGCAACAGTCTTGGTACAAAACTGATCCTGGGTCTGTCTCTACCACACTGGGGAATGGCCCAGTCCATGGTCGGGTACTGATTTCTACCCAGCATCTTTGTTCAGTCTAACTAGAGTTCATTAGTTCTGCAGAGGGTTTCAAGAAACCAACCTTAAGCTCCACCACGGATTTCTATTTGATTGATTCCAAATTTGATCTTTATTATTCCTTCCTTATTCTTATTTTTTGTTCACTTTTTGCCTCTCTTTACAGTTTCTGAAGGTGGAAATTTAGATTATAATGCAGACCTTTGTTTTTTTTTTTTTTTTCTCTCTCCTCTAGTCATTTAAGGCTATAAATATCTCCTTAGTCCCTACTGCATTCCATGTGATTTGATATATTTCTGCCTTCATTTGGTTAAAAATATAATTTTCCTTGAGATTTCTTCTGTAATTCATGATTCATTTAAGAATATGTTGTCAAATTTGCAAGTATTGAGGCATTCCCCAAATTTCTTTCAGTTGTGTATTTTTAAACCGTTTGATCAGAGAAGATACTTTGCATTTTCTCAGTCTTTTTATATATGCTGAAATTGTTTTATGGCACAATAGGTGGTCTATTTGGAAAACATTCTATGTTCCTGAAAACAATGCGTTCTGTTGTTGTTGAGCAGTGTTCAAAAACCATCAGTTAGGTCAACTTAGTTAATAGTGTTTTTCAAGTCTATTTACCCTGACTTGTTCTCTATCTAGTTGGTATGATCAGTTTTTGAAGGTGGACTATTGAAGCCACTAAATATATTTTGATATGTTCATTTCTTCTGTCATTCCTGTCTGTTTCTACTTTATGTATTTTGGAACTCTATTGGTTTGTGTCAGGAGATTCCCCCCAAAGTGCTCTTCAAGCAAATGCTTTCTACACAAAAATGAACTAAATTGAGAGATTTGTGGAATGCCACCAAGTTTACCAATTATGCAGAATGGGAGTAAATGACTCATTATGTGGGAGATCGGCAACATGGCTGACTCCTGACTTTTCACCAGGAATGATGGACGTAAGAAGATAGTGTGGAATGCAGCAAGAAACAAACAAAAGTCACCAAGAATTCTATACTCTACAAAGCTATTCTTTGAAAATAAAGATGAAATAAAGAAATTCCCAGATAAGCAAAAACTAAGAGATTTCATAGTTAGCAAACTTGCCTTACAGAAAAATATTAAAGTCATCAACTTAAAAGAAAATGACACTGACAGTTCCTTGAATCCACAAGAAATGAAAAGCATCTGAAAGAGTAAATATAAAAGGAATAATAGATAGATAGATAAACATAAAAGTTATAAAAGCAAAAGTTAATGAGAGAAAATTTTGAAACAGTGAAACTAAGAAATAAATAAGCTAATTTCTTGGGAAAAACAGAAAATTCAGGGCCAACTAAAAGACAGAACAAATACACTAAGTAAGAAATGACAAGAGGAAATAGAGTACATTTTTTAAAACAGTATTTTGTATAATTTTCTACAAGTAACTTCCAAGCCTAAGTAGGTCACATTTTTGGAAAATACAGTTTTCACAAAACTGACTCTAATGCAGATAGAAAGTCTCAGCAGAACAATGGCTAATGGCTATAAGAGAAATACATGCACTGCCACCATTCCAGCAATCACCCCAGGAGCAATGAAACCGAAAGGTGGGAAGAGAGTTTATGGTGCATTTCACAGAATGTACATTCCCAGAATCACATTCCCTAAAATCATCTCTTTTACTGGAAGCAAACTGGTAGTCAAAGGAACAGAAAAAGCTAAAACAAAAATATGCTCAGTTGGATGAAATAACTTGCTATAAACAGAAATGTTTACATGAAGACCAAATTCTTCAGAATTCTCTCTTAATTCTCATAATAAGAGATCAACCTTGTTACAAGGATGATTCCAAGTGTTAAGAAAGTAAAAGGAATCACTTAAGACTTGCTGAATGCTAAAGGACATTTGTTCAGAAATAAGAAATAGGACAACAAAAGGACAGAACCTGGATATGGATAGCAACAGACCTATAGAAAAGAAATCCACCAAGAATTTAGAATTTAGAATTCAGAAAAAAAAAAAAAAAGTTGGGGGGGCTTGAGTCAACTACCTGCTAAAAGTATGTTCATGGTTTTTGACAAGAATAGAGAGATCTAGCCTAGGACACCTGAGAGTAAAGGATATTTTGCATTTCAGGCAGATGGGGGATGAAATGCCAAGTGTGGTTTTAGATTTAGAAGTTAGAGTAAATTGAAAAATAATTCCTGCAAGAATAAGGCTCCATCAAACTCTTAAAGGAGAGAGAGGAAGAATCTTCAAGAAATTCATTATTCGTTGTTGAAAATACAGGTTTTGGAATTAGACTTACATGGTCACTTTCTAGTTTTGCCAAGTTACTAAACCTCTATAAAGAGAACTTCCTCGCCTATAAAATGGAATCAGTAATATATGGCTTCCAGGGGTTTCTTTAGTCGAGAAAATGTATGTAGATTGCCTAACAAAATCCCCAGCATAGAAATTAGACTCAGTAATAGATAATGGCATCAGTAACAGTAGTATTAGTGCAGTGCTACTAGTTATCCATTTTGAGAGCTACATCTTAAGGAGTGGTTACTATAGACTAGGCATTGTTACAGCCACTTCTCCTTTTAACTCATTAGATCATCACCACTCCATCAGGTGCACACTTGGATGGGCACAAATCGGTGATAGTAAAACTGAAGCACTAAACAGTTCATTTACTTGCCTAAGATGAGAGAATCCAGGCAGTTTCCTTCTAGAGGCTCCATGTTGACCGCTAACCTAGTGGCAATAGTGGTTGTTAAAGGATGTTGTAGATGAAAAACTAAGTCTGACTCGGAAAGAATGCAAAGGGAGAGCATGTATAAACCCAAAAGGATTGTTTCCGAATTGCCCACAGAAGTCAAGCCTAGCCCAGTAATGCTCTGTGAAGGGGAGGAGGAACTCCATTTCTGCAGGATCCGGGACTGTGGGCGTGGGCGGACCCCGTGACTCACAGGCAAACCTCCTACTGGCCTACAGGAGCTGGAAGAAGACCCGCTCCTTCTGTGGTCCTGCGTTGGGTATCAGGCCCCTCTGAAGACAGTGTTTTGTCTCCTGGCAGCAGGTGAGATCATAGAGCACACGGAACAGTCATATACTGGGATTTCTAGGCTCTAGCACAAGCCTTTTTATCCCCCCCCACTATCTACAACTTCTACACCCTTCTCCCACAGGTCGCTTGGGTATTACAGTAATCCAGAATCTAGATATAAAACAGAACGGGACAAGAGACAAGATTTTGCTTGAATGTCTTTAGGGCTTTGTTCGTAACAGAATGTTCTGGTGTGACAAAGTCCCAGCGTTGGGGCGACCGCTGATCCATTGCTCGCTTATTGCCGGCAGGACTGAAAAAGTGTCCCTGATGTGAGGAGGCTTTCTTCAGGCCCTGGAGACACCTTCACACTTGTACCAGCAGCTTATCTACGGCTATCTACAGCCACATCCTCAGGTGGCCTAGAATTTGAGGAAAAAAGATCTTCCTAGAAATAAGGTTACCTGGCAAAAAGCCACATCTATGATGTTTGAACTTCAGTTCATCTGTGGCTACTCACATCTCACCATTTCCCAAAAATGTCCCCCCACCCCCAGCAAGCAGTTTTGAGAGCAATTACTAAATCACTCAAAGGCGTCAGTAGCTACAAGTTCCTGCAAAGTATTTGCCCACACCCAGTTCTATCTGGTGGAACCTCCAGTAAGAGGAGTTCCTACACCAGACCCAGATCACCTGAGAGCATGTTCTAGGCACCTCCCAGATTTTCCTGGGTTTGTGTATATTTAATGGCTCCATTCTCTTCACCACACCTGTTCACTCCCTTACAAGGGGAGCCACAGAAAGAGAAGGGACCCAAGCATTACATGGAAAGTATGCTGAGACTGCATAGCAGAAATTCATGAAAATGAATAACATTAAGCCAGCTAAAGATTAGAGCGCTTTTAGAGAAAAACTTCAAGTTGGGTAGAGGGGTAAAATCGGAGAGAATTTCCAGAGAAATGTGTGGAGAAAACCCTCGAGGTTCCGTGCAACAGGACTCAACTTACCGTAAGAGTCTACTAAGAATTCAAGACACAAACCCACCATCCCACAAAGGATATATCACACAAGAGAAATTAGAATTCATAGAGGTAAAAAGCTGTCATGCAAATTCTATAAGAGAACATCATGAACAATTACGTGACCTGGAAAAACGAAACTGGCCACATTCTGTTACCTCCCTGAGGCTTTTGGTTCTTTTTTGAAGCAGCGAGGGAGGAGGGTGTGGTCTCTGGCCAGGAAGTAGGTGAAAAGCCTTGGCCTCAGACTAAATGCATCACAACACGGGCCAGCATTCTTCATCAGATGCTGCCATGAACAACAGGATCCTTTGCTGTGTTGTCATTTATCTCATCAGCGTAGGTCAGTTCCGGACACCCGTCAAGGGCTTCCCAGGCTCCAACTACAGGATGTGTGTTCAGGATGGTAGGATCAGTCTCCCCTTCCCAGGCTCTGTCATTTGACCACTTTTTTTTTTTTTCTGCCACAGGCCTCAAGGGTGCTGTGGTCACACAGTTCCCAAAACATAGGATCGTGGGGCCAGGAAAGGAATTAACCCTACAGTGTTTGCAGGATATGAACTATGTCTTGATGTACTGGTATCGCCAAGACCCAGGATTTGGACTGCAGCTGATCTACTACTCAACTGGTGCCAGAAACTTTGAAAAAGGAGATGTCCCTCAGGGGTATCGTGTCTCTCGAAAAGACTTGCAATCTTTTTCCCTGACCCTGGAATCTGCTAGCACCAACCAGACGTCTGTCTACCTCTGCACCAGCAGCGAGCCACAGCGTTGCAAAGACGTATCTTCTCTGCACAAGAAAGGGGCAAGCCAAGGAGGAAGGGGACCTCGCCTTCAAGAGCCCTGACCCAAATTAGGACAAATTTTAAAGCCATGCCTTGACTGTAATATTCCTTACTTTTTTCCCATTCTTGTCCCTCCAAGACCTCTCTCCTGTCTTAATCCAAGGGTTCACCCCTGGCTAACATTGCACTAAGACTAGAAGGCATTAACCCAAAGTGACTATTTCCTAAGACAAACTTCATTTCTGAGATGCAGATGTGGGGAAATTTTGTGATAAAACTGAATTCTGAACAAAAGACAAAACCAAAAGACAAAAAGATTTACAAAGATCCTTCAAAGATTCCACGATGGTATCTCTCGATGACTAATGGACTCATATGAGAAAATCAGCAGGGTAGTGAGGCTTCCTCAGGTGAGTAACAGAGGGTGTGGTAGGTCAAGACCAGTTTTCAGACAACTCGTGGACTCAGGATGACCGAGAAGGAGGAAAACCTTAGTGGAGGGGAGAGGGGTTGGTAATAAGAGACATGAAATATGTTTGTTCTCAGGAATTGTTAGGGAGCAGAACTTCACCTGGGTAGATGCAGGTGTAAATTTTTTTAAATCAAAACTTGTGGTTCTGTACAGACAGATCAGAGATGCAACAGGATCAGGGTGTAGTTTCCCAAAGGGAAATGTTGCAGGTAACTAACTGTATTCATTTTCTGTGCTGCATAACAAATAGTGCAAATGAGAGGCAGGTTACCGGTTCCTGTTTCCTTGGTGGTCACTGGGGTCTGCCCATAAGTCCTTGCAATCTCGCTCTGGTCGCCTCCATCTTCAAGGACAGAAATGCACATTAAATCCTTTAGGATGCTTTAGGAAGCTCTGTGACCTCCCATTCTGCTTACCAGCTGGAGAAAACTGTGCCTTGAAGGGCTCATGTGATTGCATCAGGACAGGCTCAGCTGGATAATATCCCTTTTGCCAAATAATGTAACACAGTCACAGAAGCAAGATTTCATTATATTTATAGGTACCTCCTACACTCCAAGGGGAAGGGACCATACACAGGAGAGGGTCACTGCTGGTTGTTCTTAGAATTCTGTCTACCAAAGGAGAGCAAATGCCAAGAATATCGGGACAAGACATTCAGAGAATATGCAATCAAATACACTGAATTAGAATTCAGAACCACTTGAGAGATGTTTCTGAGTCCTGGCCACACAATAGATCAAGTTTTCTTCCAACTGTTTTATCAAGGACACAGTATAAAAGTAGAGTGGCATGGCCTTTGGTAAAGGGAGCAAAAGGAAGCTATATGAAGGAAGGCTAAGGAGGAAGGATCTCGCTCCTACTGGAAGGACTCCAAGGCCTCAGGATAAGGAACCAAATTGTTTTGGTCTCTGGACTGAGAAAACGGATGAGAGATGAGACAAGGGAGAGGGATGGCCTGAAGGTCGAGATAATTTTTTTGAAGAGAATAAAACTGGTTGGCAGAGGGAACACAATCTATAATGAGCTTCATTCCTGTTCATTTTGAGGTAAGCTACCATAGAAATATCTTATCAGTTGGTTGATTATTTGAGGAGGTAGCATAATTCTTCAAAATTCCAATGAGTTGGGAAATGAAGAACCTCAAGGCAGAGCCTCCAGAACACAACAAATTCCAGGATCCAGTGAACAGGATGGTATCTAGTATGATTTTAGTTTTGTTACCAGCCAATTTGTGAAAGTTTCTTAGAGAAATTGGGGCCCATCTGGATACAGATCAGTGTCTCAGGTGGCAAACTGTCCATCTCGTGAATTGGCTTATCCTTCCAAGATTAGACAACAGAGCTCTCGTCAGGGTAGCCTAAACTAATTAGTTAAGTTAATGAGTTAAGTAGGACTGAATTGCCCCCTGCTGCCGTAGTTGGAGAAAGTGATAACTAAAAGAGAGAAAAGGTACTTTCTTGGAGAGAAAAGGTACTCTCTGAGATGGCATCAGTCTTGTCTTTCTCTACAAGCTGGCTGCTGTCCACTATCCCAAGATGGGGAACACAAGAATCCCACTTCGTAATTAATGAGTCCTAGATCTATCCTCTCCACCCTGATTCTTAATTTGAACTCAAGTCCATCCAGGACATCTCCCACTGGAGTTGAAACACAACATGTCATCTTTGCCCTACAAACTACCCTCGTGTTTCCCGATGTGATGAATTCAAATATGAGTCATTTACTTGCATGAGACAAGTTGTGCTACGTTTCTTGTCCTCCTTAACCCTGGACATTCGACCTGTATTTAAGAGCTTTGATTGCTAACACCTGCAGAACTTTTCTCTTCATCCATTCTCTCAGTGCAACCACTGTCATGTTTTTGCTCTTATCAGCTCTGCAGGTAAGTGTAGTAGCCTCTTTAACCGCATCTTGGGCTCCAGCCTCCCCCATCAAATGCAGGTTAACATTCCAGTACCAAGTGCAATCTTATTGCAAAACTCTGGCCAGGTCACTCTTTTCTCCTGCATCTGTCATTGGCCCTCTATGGTCTAACAAACATAAAATCTAAACTTCATATCATGGAAAGAAACATATGATAATTCCTTTAATATTTTGAAAGGAAGGAATTTAAATCCCTTACCAAAAAAGACATCTTTGTATTAGAATGTCAAGGTCTCATTAGAGTCTAGGAAAATGATAAAGAACTGTTCATTTTTCCTTCTTGAGTTACGGATCCCTTTCTCCATTAAGTCCGTCACAACTGGGCACGGGGAAGACATACCCATGTGCTGTGAGTAGCTAGAGTGGTCCAGTGCTTCAGAAGTTTCAGTCCTTCCCATAGGAGGAGGAAAAACAAATGACTTGAACAGATCCAGCCTGACTGACACACAAGATAATTATCCCTCTGTCTCCCTATGTTTACCAGTTCTTAAAGCATGTGTAGACTATGCTGACAAGTTCTCTTTTTCCTTCAGTCTACCAAAATCCCAAGCTTTACACAGACCAGCAGAGCCCTGCGTATGGTGGTGGGTTTGGGACGAGAAATAAATAAACGACCCGGGACGGAGGCGTGTGGCAGTGGACAACATTTCCTGCATATTTAAGGCACAACGACAACCCTACAAGAAAACCCAGCCACACCTTCTAGCACTCACGTTCTCGCACGCTGTACTCCAGCAACACTGAACTCGAGCCATTTCCAAACACGGAGCACATATTTCCCTCGAACGGCCCATCTGACAAACTAATTTGGCTCTTCAAAATATTACTTAAAATAGCAACATCTGAAATGTGTTCTGTTTTCCCAAGATCATGGGCTCCTTCCTCAGTACTCCCACCACACCTTACACAATTCTTCCTTTCTGCAGATGCCAAATTAAAACGATTACTGGGACGGCTAACTTCCCTTTGGACTACTTTAAGAAGATATGTGTCTCCATCATTCCTTCCCCAGAATCTCGCCCCGTGCATGGCACACAGGCTCAGTGAATGATTCGTGTTCAAGATTATCAGCATGGAGACAAGAATGTTGTCTTTTTGGTTCATGTCTGTGTTCCCATAGTCTAAAGCAGCGCCTGCCACATAATTGATACTCATTTTATGTCTATTAAAGGAAAGGTTAGAACGGTTCAGCAGTGTCCACAGTGACTGGACCCTAAGCTTGCCTGCTCGCCTCCCCCTAAAAATTGTATGTCTGAAGTTTAGTCAGTTCCCAGGCGTACCTTCCTTTTCTGGCAAAGGGTTCCTGACAGGCCAAGTAATGCACCCCCCAAAATATTTGTTTGCCTTACAACACGGCAAAAGAGAATTTTGTTTGTAGGTAGAGTAAAAATTAAGAATCAGTTGACCTTGAGATAGATGGTGAGATTATTCTGGATTGGCGAGGTGGACACAATTAAAAACATGGGTCCTTACACAGTGATGTAGGAGGGATCCCACCCACTGGGGCTCTATTTGAAGATGGAGAAAGCAAAGAAAGGGATTGTCCCCAGGGCCTCCAGAAGAGCACACAGCCCCACTGCACCGTGATCTCTACCCAGTGAGATTCATGTCAAACCTCTAACCTACAGTAAGATGATAAATTTCTGCTGTCCTAAGCCACAAGTTTGTGGTACTGTGTTATAGCAGTGGTAGAAAATTAACACAGAGCCCTGTTTCCGAGCCCTTGAAAGAAGGCTGCTGCTGAAGAAAGCCGCTCTGGGAGAAGCCGAAGAAGAGGCAAAGGGATAATGAGGACAAGCGTTCGAATCAGATGATGCTGTTTTGGAAGGAGGATGCTGCCAATTTCTGCTGTTGGCATGCTCCATTTCTGCAAATACCTCCTCTGCACAGGCTTAGGATCAGAATGTTCCAGCAGGTGTCACTGCCGGCCTCAGAGGGCCTGTTCTCCCGGGAAAAATCCTGCCTTTGGTCTGACCGCCAGGGGCCAGCACCGTGGGCACGGCCTCTGCTAAGCAGCACAGAGCCAGCGAGTTTCTGCTGCTGGCACAGGGGGCAGGAAGTCACTTTCCAAAGAGCAGGGAATTAGAATTTGTGTTTATTGTGAGTAGCAACAGAAGCCCACTCCCTTTGCTGCTTCCATCCCCTTGCAAGAGGACCACACAGGTGCTCAAGGATGCAGAGGGAGAAAGAGAGAGGAGAGAGAAAGAAGAATGATCTCCGCTTGACCCTTCAATGTTCCAGCAGTAAGCAGACGCCCCAGTCCCGCAGTTTAGTGATGCAGCTGCATCCTCCGCAAAAAGATGGCAAACCCAAGGCAGGCAGTGCTCTGCCCTCAGGAGCCCAAGCCCCACCCACAGACACCGTGCCCCGCCCAGTTAGGAGCTTTTCCTTTGCTTTTTCCTATCGTAACCGCTTTCATACTGCATCTTGCCATGGATTTTTTTAGTCTTGGTGGTTGGATGTTTTCTGCAATAAACCACACACTCAAGTGGCTTAAAACAACACAAATCTTTGATTTTCCAGTTCTGGAGGTGAGAAGGCCAAGAGCGGGCTCATTCAGCCAAAACCAGTGCACTGGCAGCACCACATTTCCTTCTGGAGCCTCTAGGAGAGACTCAAATACCCTTGCCTCATGATCGCCTTCCTCTGTCTTCACAACCAGGAACATTCCATCTCCCCAGCCCTTCTTCCACACTTACGCCTCCCTCCAAACACAGTTGGGAAAAGTTCCCTGCTTTTAAAGACCCAGGTAATTAGGGCCGTCTGGGGGGCTCAGTGGGTTAAGCTTCTGCCTTCAGCTCAGGTCATGATCCCAAGGTCCTGGGATAGAGCCCCGCATCAAGCTCCCTGCTCAGTGGGGAGCCTGCATCTCCCTCTCCCTCTGTCCGTCAAATAAATAAAATCTTAAAAAAAAAAAAAAAAAAAGACCCATGTGATTAGACTGGGCTTCCCTAGCTCAAGGTAAACTGATTAGTACCCTTAATTGTATCCATCACCTTAATTCCCTTTTTAATGGAATCTAAACATTCACCATTGGTGGGGATTCAAATGAGAGCAACTTTGCGACCTTTTTTCTGCCTATTGCAGCAAAATGCCACTAGAGAGCACTAACAGTCCTTATTATAAAAGTTACATTTCTGATCATGATAAACGAGAGAATTTGATAACATTGAACACTCTATCACCAATTAAAAGATAACTCAATGTACAAATATCTCTTATGAGGTCTTTCAAAGGTGAATTATATAACAGGAAAATACAGAGGGTAGAGCAGCTTCCTCAAGACTAGCGTAAGTACACTAGGGTATGAAGTACGGTGAACGTTCTGCAGGGATTCTGCTGAAGGAAGAATATTGCTGTGCATTTAGAAGGATAAACATGTTCTTCTACAGCGGTTTTTAAGAAAGGGCTCCTCAGTGGAGAAGAGGCAGGTGTGAATATTGGTGTCCAGAGACCATTATCCAAGAAGGTTGGGTGAGCGAGGCAGCAGACTTACTGAGCGGTACCTCTGAGGAGGAAGCTGAGAGCAGACGCCGAAGGTGGCCCGGGAGAGACAGGACAGATGGACAGCACAGAACGAAGCACATTACATTAGAGGACAAAGACGGAGGGAGATGTTTGGGGGCTCCTGGCCATCTACAGGATTCTCTTGTCTTCCAGTCCCACTGCTAGTGACCCAGCAGCCTGCCCCTCCTTGAGGAAACGTTGCCAATCCATGGAATGTGGTGGTGGCCTTGGGAGGACAGATGAGAAGGAAGGTTCTGGGAGGGAAGGGTGGCAAGGTTCAGCAACTGGCTTGTGATCTGAGGACATCAGGGACATTGCTGTAGTGTCCTGGTTGATGGAGAGAAAGAGAGAAGAGACCAGAGCAGCCTCACTGTCCATGGGTTGGGGAGGAGGTGAGTAGCCTGTGTCTGAGGAGAGCAAAGTAGCTCCTGGGGGGGGCAGAGCCACAGACTCAGATGCCTCCTGAATCTTGGGTTAATCTAATATGGAGAATGTCTGAGATAAACTATGTGTCTTTGAGTTGTAATTATCTACTTCCATGGTGTGGGAAGCACTGTAGAACCTGGGAAAATCCACTGGACAGGGGGGTAAATAGATAGTGGTTTCAGCTTTGGGGAGGCAGGTAAACTGGGAAAGATGTCTAAAGATGAAATTCGGGATGACAAGCTTTACTAAGCAGTAAGGAAATTGTTGGCTTGAGGAAGGTTCTTGAGAATGAAAACTGCTTTCTTTTCCCCAGAGAACACCTGTCCCACAGCTAGAATATGGAGGACCCCCAGGACGACCGGAAACCAAGGGCCAGAGTGGAGGAAAGCGGAGTTAAGCCGGCTCCCCCTCCCCCCATGCTTTTCCTGAAAGGAACCACAGGCGTAGTGACATATGAAGAGAGAACATGCTTCCTTAGAGCAGAGTTTCTGTCCTGAGAGCAAGCATGTCTCTCTCACTGGCCTGGAACGGGGGCGGTTGGAGCTGCATCTCCAGCATGAAGGGGACTGGAAGCAAGAAAGCCATCTCTGAGGTTTGAGTGCTGCTCCAAGACTGGGATGAGGGCCTCCTTCTTGCCTGGAGATGACAATGATTTAAAAAATAGAGAAGGACTCGGTGAAGCCCTAGCTGTGGTTGGAAACTCCCCTATCCTTCCCCCTTCCCCCTCACAAGAATACTCTGGCTCCAAAAAACTCACAGAACAAACTCAAAAGCTGTCCAAGATGGGAGATACTCTGGGCAACCCCAGGAAAGTCACCTCAGCGCAGGAAGAACACAGTTCCCCAGAAGAGGGAACAGTATGGCAGCTAGAACTCAGAAGAGACACCCTGATGCCCCAAGCCCCATAGAGAATTATCAGGATGGGATCCACAGCCCAGCTGCCGGTCAGCATCAGGGGACGTAGCCATGCTGCTGTGGGGCATGGCCCATGGAGACCACAAGATAGAACAGACAAAGAAACCATGTTGGCTGGCTAAAAAAAAAAAAAAAAAAAAGCGAGGTGGTTGAAGTAAGCAAGCAGATGTCACCCTTGCCCGTAGACAGAGAGAAGAGGAGAAGGAAGAAAGATACGCCCAACACCAGCCTGGAGGCAAGCAGCTACTGACTAGTTCCCACGACTACATATAATCTGCGAACGAGCAAAGAGCCTGCACCTAATATTTTAAACTGGCCACAGACCAATAAAACAAGCCACACCGTGGACCTGGCTGAATCTGGACTCATTAGCCTTTTGTAAAGCTCAGGGCTGGAAACCATATCAGGAATAAACAAGGAGAGATATGCTTGTCATTTCTTCTGCAGAGCGGACGGGAGGACTTCGAAAGTATAACCGTGCACTTGTGATGGAGTGTAAGTTTCCTGTTCTCGCATTTCTAAGTGATTATAGCATTATACCAGTTTTCATCATGAGGATTCAAAATACACCCATATTTGCCAAGTTGGACAGGAGTGTACTGGTGAGACCTTGTCCAGGGCATAGAAAGGAGCAGCCTCAAAGGAGAGCAAGGGAAAGGCTGGGGAATCATCACACTTGCCAGCCACAGCGGCGACTACTGAGTGTCTGTGTCTCTCCTCAGCCCTGTGAGGAAAGGGGAGGGGCCTCCCTCCTGAAAAGGAGAGCCAAGTAGCTGCAGAGATGGAGATATTAACGGAACCTACTAGAGCCCAGCCCCCAGGGCCGGCGGACCCCCATGTTCCACTGCCATGGCTTTCAGGCTCCTGGGCTGTGTGGTGCTGTGTCTCCTGGGAGCAGGTGAGTTCCAGGATACGGGAGCAACTAGGCCACAGCTCGCAGGTCTCAGCTCAAGTCCTTTTCTAGAGGCTGTGCCCTTCTTGGCTGTCTCTAGCTCTGTTTCCATCCCTCACAGGCCCAGTGGAAGCTGGAGTGACCCAGACCCCGAGACATTTCATCACAAGGACAGGAAGGCAGTTGACACTGTATTGTTCTCAAGATATGGACCATGATGTTATGTACTGGTATCGACAAGACCCAGGAGTGGGTCTGAAGCTGATCTACTTTTCAAGGAACGTTAAATTTATTGAAGTTGGAGATGTCCCAGATGGGTACAGTGTCTTGCGGAAAGAGAAGAAGGACTTCCCCTTGACCCTAAAGTCCACAGGCACCAACCAGACCTCTTTGTACCTCTGTGCCAGTAGTGTATCCACAGCGCTGCTCAGCCAGCTGCTCTCTGCACAAAAAGAGCACCACAAGAGCAAGGAGACTCCTTGCCAAACAAGAGGAAAACTCCCTCCACCATCAGTGCCCTAGAAATCCTTCCCTGAGTCCCCAACTCTAGGGACTCTGAGCAAGGGAGCTCCCCTGCAGTGCGCTGCTCTCGGGGGACCTCTCCTGACTGAGGTGCTTGTCAAAGTCAAGGCAGGACAAGCCTACTGTTAGGTCTAGTGCCAGGGGTAAGTGAAGCTTCTCCTAGAAAAGCAACTTTAAGCACACCACAATCCTTTCTCCTTACTGGGCTTCATTGTTGCCCAAACCAAACACTCCACTTTCGGTCCAATCCCTCAACAAAATTTTGACCCATATCCCATGTCCTATTCCTGGAGGTTTCCCTGGGGGAAGAGCCCGCTCTGAGTTGTTTACAAAATCTGACGTCCCTCATCTCCTCATCTCGGCAAATGGTCCCGCCATCTGGCCAAATGCCCCCACCAGGAGCGGAGGGGTCATCTCTGCCATCTCTCAGATACTATCTTTCCTCACCTAATCTATTATTCCCCCAAACCTGCATATTTCTAGATGTTACATCCTTTGCAATTTTATTCATGTTTCTAACGTCACTGACAACACCGTCGCCCAGCAAATGTCTCTCACCTAGATTCCTTCACCACCTTCCAAGTAGTCATCCCCTCTTCCTCATTTGCTGTCTACCTCCATCCACAAAACGCTCTCTCGGGCTCGAAAGCCATCAGTGTCTTTCCTGAACCTTACTAAAGTCTCAAGTATAAACTTGAGACTTTGTAAGGCTCTCCATGATGTGGTCTTTGAGCATTTACCTACCTTCTTAACACGAACATTCTTATTGCTTCAGCTACAACTACCAGACATCTCCCACCTCTCACAGGTCCCCAGGGGTGTCCTCTGCTGACTCACTGCCGGGTGGTCACCAATGATGCTCACTCCCCCTAGAGTAACCTTCTTTTCCCTACCTACCTGGTCACCGGACCGATCATTCCTCTGGATACTAACTCAGAAGTCATTTCCTCCAGAAAGATTTCCTTGAGTCCCTGGCTGGATTAGTTCCTCTGCTACGTGATCTTATGACAACGTGAAATTCTATCCTTACGGTCATCAACACACTTAATTGCTCACTGTTTATAACATTTAGGCTATTAAATATTAAGGTTAAAGAGAATAAGGATCATGCATTTCTATTTTCCTTTTGTATCTCCATACTTACCAGCATGCCTGAAGGCCGTAGTGTGAAATGAACGCGTGACTCAGTCTTCTCTCAGATCCTCTTTCCAGCACCCCTCTGACAAGTCCAGTCAAAGGGTCCCCTGTAAGGTCCTTTCCTACACATAGTTTGGGGAGATTCTAGGGTTTTCCATATGTGTAGAAGCTAGACAGATCATGTGGTCTAATAGAGATTTATTCTTCTACTCTAGCCCCTTGTCTATGTGCGCTAGGTCAGCCTGAGGAGGACGTTGCCTCTCTGGGTACCACTGTTTCCATGGAATACTTTTCTTTTTCTAATTGGTCCTAAACTACCTGCCAGCCACTGCTGATGGTTCTGCTCTGTACCATGTCATTCTCCTAGCACTGTAGTACCGCAGACTCTATTGTACCTGCCAGCAGGCCCCAACATCCCGCCCAGGTAGAGTTCCCAACAGAGTGACACCTCTATTAATGAAGCCGAAGAGGAAAACTTTTGCCCAAGGTTTTCCTTTCCCTTCTTTGTATGGGAAGAGCAAAACTACAGCTTTGTATCTTGATTTCCAATCACTTAGACTTTAGCACAAAGACTCATTCAATTACATACATTGCTCATCAACCATTAAAATAGTTATATCCTAGAATAAGAGAATGGAGAAGACCTCATCCAAGATGCAAAAACCCAGCTAAGCTCAGAATCCACTCATTCCTTCAAGAACTATGGCTGTATTACTGGGTCAGTCCACTTGCCCAGCTCTTCGCCCTTATTTGAGGATGAGCTCCCTCTAGGAGACACTTGACGCTGTTACATAGGGGCTCCCAGTGTACCAATCCCTCCTTTTTGAAAGACTTTCCCAGACATTTCTGGACTAGAAAAAATGGTGTTTCTTGGGTCTAAGCTGAGTTTCCATTACACCTTATAACACACCCTCAGTATACACAGAATTACACTAATTAAATCGGAGATGGAAGTAGAGATTATAAGACCAAAAACTGTTCCCTGTGAAATGGATCTATATTCCAATGACTTATTCATATTTCCTGGAAGTCATCTCAAGTGACCTCATATTGCATGGGAGCCCATGGGCTAATGATGTAGGCAGACACCATCCTACTTCTGTATAATCCCACACACCTAGCCCTCTGTCATAGGATATAGAGATCAGAGGTAGGATGCCCTGATTCTTGACTTGGACCTGCCTCAGGCACAGGTTGCCCTGCTTGTTACCCTTGTTTCCTAGGACCAGCAGAGCTCTGGCTCTGCCCCTTTCCTTAGAGTCATGCATCCTCACTCTGCTTTATAGAATCTACTTCCTCACACCTCAACCAATCTCCGTCATGCTAAAGAAATATCTACAAAATTTGAGAAGTATCTGGGTGCCTCTCTGCACAGAAGGGGTTGTCACAAGGGGAGAGGTGACACCCCCAGGAGACAGTGGTGGGGGACAGCCCCTGTGAATGGGCTGCCACAGTCCTCTGTCCTGCACTTCCCTTCGGGACTGGCACAGGGCTCCTGCAGCCTAGGCCACCTTAGAGAACTCACCTGGTACCAATCAGCTCCCTGGTGCCACTTGCTGGAGGGAGTGTCATTTTGCCCAGACTTCAGGGTCTTCAGGGACTGTGTCCAGGACTGTGGGCCATCCAGCCCCGCGCATTGCCCTGCTCCCCATCACCCACGTTCAGGGTCACTCTCCTACTCCACCTCTAGACAAACTGCCTTTCTAATTTCAGGTCTTGGCCTCTAGATTTCATTGCCCCAGGGCTCAATACTCTATTTGGCGTTGTTTTATAACTGCACGTCAGCTTCCCTGCCACCTATGAACCACAGTAACTTCCGACGTCATCTGTCCATTACACTGCCAGGCCCACTTAGCAACCTCATTCTTACTCTCCCAACCTCATGATTGCTTCCCAGGCTCCCCAGAAGGTCTCTGGCCATTTCCTGAATACAAGCACCTTCTACGCCTCTCAGTTCTACAATGGTCTTATTGTGGTGATGTTGTTTGCTCTAAGTCTCTTTTGGGGACCATATGTTCTCTGATGTAGGTAATGTATCTTCCCATGTTTGCATCACCGAACCACCACTGTGCCTGATACAGCAGATGGTGAATGGAACAGAAGCTCCGTGAGGCATGGAGAGTCTCTGTGGTCCGTGACTGTGTTCCCAGTACCTGGCACGGAGCACGTGTTCAAGAAATATCAATGCAAGAATTCTAAGAGGCCTTCAAGAATTTAAATTAGGATTTGTCTTCCTTATCTCTCTTTCCCAGCTAAGAGCCCTTTTAATAAGCCACTAAGATAAAAAGCTTACAAATAAATTCTCTAAGAGACAAGATTTGTGCTTGTATGATGCTATTACGAAACATAGATGTTGCCAGTTTCTGCTCTAGACATGCCCCATTTCTGCGATACCCTTGCCATCATGGGTGCAGGGGCAGACGTTTCTAGTCACAGACTCCACAATCAGCCCCAGCCCCAGAGAGAAGCTATGGTGACCTGGGGTGAGGGAGGCACGTTCTCCTGGGGAGAGGCCACTCGTGTGAACTGCCAGAGTCACTGAGCTCAGAGCAGGTGGGCAGGGGACCCTCAGCCACCAAACTGCTCCTGTGAGGACAGGAAGAAGATTGTGACAAAGGGATGCTGTAGAAGTGACCTTTACCTGAGTACCCCTCAGTTTGGAATTTTACATCTCCATAGCAAATAACTCCATTGCCTCCTGCCAATGGTGTATCGTCTATCTGGCTGCCAGAGCAAACAATACTTTAGCATCCCTTCCCCTATGCAACAATAGTACTTTTATTAACAGCCATGCATGTAATAATGAATCTCAGCCTGCATCAAAACCACCCATGGAGGATTTGTTTTGTTTTGTTGTGGTTGTTTTTTAAAATTGTGTATGTGTGATAAGAACACTTCACATGAGGTCCCTTTTAACAAATGTTTAAACATACAGTCCAGTCTCCTTAACTCCAGGCACAATGTTGTAGGACAGATGTGATCATCTTGCAATCTTGGAGCTTTGTATCTGTTCAACAGCGAGTTCCATTCCCCTCCCCCAGCCCCTGGCAACTGCTTCTAGGTACTTAACCCCGTGCTAAGTGAATTCAGGCAGTCACCAAAGGACGGATATTACACAGAAGGAATCTTTCATCGCCGAACTTGTTCAGAATTTCTGGCACAAGATAACACAAGAAGAACAACTTTTCCTAATAATGTCCTTTATAACAAGAAGGGAAACAGATTCTGGTCTATAATCCAATTCAGAATTACATTTTGCATTTAGTTGTCATTTCTCTTTACTCTGGAAAGCTCCTTAGTCTGTCCTTTGTAATTCAATACCTTTGAAGAGTATAAACCAGTTACTTTATAGAAGATGGTACTTAATTTAATATTGTGGTAAAGCATGTTGAAGGTGAAGCATTAGATGAAAATAACTTATACATTCCATGTTTCTCTTGGTATAACATTTTCAAGCTTTTTATTAAGAAAAATGTCAATCACAGAAGCAGAGAGAATAACAATGAGCCCTATCGCTCAGATCCAGTAATGAACACTTGCCACCTTTCTGTCTTCCATTCCTCCAGCATTTTTGGTTGATATATTCTGAAGCAATTTCCCAGACATCATAATATTTTATTTCAGATTTTAGTAAGCTCTACAAAATAATATTTTGTTATATAATCATATTACAGTACCAAACAAAGTGATTTGTAATTCCTTAATATTATACACTGTCAGAATTTCATTTAGATTTATCCTATTACCTTGAAAATGCTCTTTTTTTAAAAGATTTTATTTATTTATTTGACAGAAAGAGCACAAGTAGCTGAGAGGCAGGCAGAGAGGAAGGAAGCAGGCTCCCCGCTGAGCAGAGAGCCCGATGTGGGGCTTGATCCCAGGACCCCAGGATCACGACTGGAGCTGAAGGCAGTCGCTTAACTGACTGAGCCACCCAGGTGCCCCGAAAATGCTCTTTTAAATGCTTGATTTTGCATTTGGTTGTCATGTTTCCTAAATTCTTTTACTGTCCCTTCTTCCTTTTCTCCTTCCCCTTTCTTCCAATTCTCTGTAGACGTTGCATCCCTAGTGATTGTACCCCACCATTGGTCCCACACTCTCTCCACTACATCGCCAGGTGGACAAGCACATGTGGGCAACATTGTGTCTCTCTTGTGTCTCTACCACCAGCACAACAGACAGAAAAGGCAAGTGTTTTATAAACACCATTAGCCTTCTGCTCATGGGAAAAATCACATCTCTCTAGGCATCTACATCTATGGAGGCAAATCAGTAACAATTAGAACAGAAATAGCTACATCTACATACTTCCAGCACAGTTAATGTGTACTTAAGGACAGACAGGTAAGAAATGAGAACTGAGGGATTGGTAATCCTTTGCAATACCAGATGCCACCTGGATACAAGGATATGCTCGGGCTGGCAGGGGTTACAACAATCTTTAAAAATCCCCTAAATGCTAAAGCTAATCATTTCAAAAGCAGAGACCAGCACAACAGGAAGACAGACTTTGAGCCAGAACATAAAGTCAGGAATATTTTTTCTGACTGCTTGTGGTTATGAGCTCCACCAGGAATTCAGAGGAAAGAGATCAATGATCTCTTCAGAATCAAAATTACACCGGACTTTGTAGCTTTTCCTTCCAAGTGGGTGAGTAGGATCTGATGCTATCTGGGTGAGGTCCCTATTACAGAAGTATCAGGAAGCTTAAAGAAGGGACAACAGGAATGGTATAGGACACTTGGTAATAAACCATAGTTTACTGTCCATGCTGCCGAAGAGGGCACATCTAGGGTGCTTTCAGTTTTGCTGATTTGAATTCATTGAAAAACAACCGAGACACCCTTATGTTCTCTCCCTGTCTTGAGGACGCATGCCTTCCCCATCAAGGAAAATGCAGAGCCTGCGTGCCATGGCCCTGTGCAGTGAGCCTGTTACAGACTCAGCATCCCAGCCATTTCCGGCAGCTAGTATGATGGGCTGAATTGTGCCCCCTCAAGATTCATACGTTAAAAGTCCTACCTCTTAGTAGGGTGAGTTCTTTAAAGAGATAATTCATGTTGAAGGGGTGGCCCTTCCCAATATGACTGGTGTCCTTATGAGAAGAAGGGATTAGGACATAGACACACACAGAGGCAAGACTGTGTGAAGACAGAAGGAGAAGAAGGCTGCCTACAAGCAACCTTGATTTTGGACTTTTAGCTTGGATTTCTGTTGTATTAGCTACGCAGTCTGTAGTGCATTATGGCAGCTCCAGGAAAGCCACAGAACTGATCCCACAGGCACTCTCTGCTTCACATATACCCGAATTCCAGACTTGAAGAAGTAAAGGATTATTTATCATACAATACATTGTGCTAGGAGTCTAGACAAAATGAACTGCACTTACCAGTTACTCAATGGTGGGAACACTCCCCAAATCCAGATTCCCAGATGCCAGCCGAGAGCCTACATTGCCAGAGCCAGTTCCTGAGGATAGTCACTTCGGGTCTACTGTGTTATCTGTTTTCTACACATGCACACACACACATGGGCACACATACACACATGCGCACGCACACGTGTGCAAACGCGCGCATGCACACACACAGATACACACACACACTCTGACGTGTAGAATAGAATGGCTTTCACTCTGGCAACTCTAAACTCTCTAGACTCTAGAGGATGACTAAGGGGTTATGAGCGTGGGCAGGGACAGTGACATCACAGACAAGCAGCTTCTAGCCAAGCCTGAGAGAAGAACCACTCCTGCCCCAGCCCACCATGGGGATCAGAGTCCTCTGCAGTGTGGCTGCTTGCTTCCTGGGAGCAGGTGAGTCCCGGAGTTAGCAGCAAACCCCAGTGCTGTTATCTCTAGGACCTGCTATGGGGCTTCTCCCTCCTCAGGCTTCCTGGCCTCTGGTTTCAGCTCAGCTGTCTTTCTCTCATAGTCCATATTGTGAATGCACAAGTAAACTAAACCCCAAGACATCTCATCAAACAAGTGGGAGTGAAAGTTCTGATGGCATGTTCCCTGAAAAAGGACCATGGAAGAATGTTCTGGTATCCACAAGACCCAGATCTGGGGCTGCAGCTGCTCCACTGGTCATACGGTGTTGACAATATTCAGCAAGGAGACATCCCTTTTAGGTACAAGGTCTCTAGGAAGAAGAAGGAGGCCTTCCCCCTGACCTTGGAATCGGCCAGCACCAACCAGACATCTGTGTACTTCTGCCCCAGCAGTTAGCCACAGCTGTGCACAGCCACATCCTCTCTGCACAAAAAGGGCAGGTATAAGGGGGGAGTGACCCTAACTCAGGGCTGAGCTGTGCCGGCTCCTATGGCACATTTGTGACAGTTAGAAGGCCGCCTCCAAGGAGGAAATAAGGCTACAGGCACACAGCTCGGCCAAGAGAGCATGGATATTTTTCAGACCCCACTCCCCTCTCCGAGTCAGGGGCCCTTCTCAACTGAACCCACCCAAACTTCCGTGTCATCCCAAGCCTAAATTCATGAGCCCTCACCCCAACGAGGAGACGTCTCTTATGTATTCACATTGGGCACTCCCTGCTCCACGATGTTGATCCATCTTTCCTCTCCAATTCTATCCTCGTCCTTCTGTTCGCTACTTTGCCCCCGTCTTTGCTCTTGGCTGACATTTTGCTAGAGGGCACTCGCACATCCTAAACTCTTCCTTTAGATCAGTTTTATCATCCACGTGCTGATTCAAGAGAAAGTTTGTGGAGTTTGAATTCTGTTCATTCCACTGAAAAAGAGAAAAACACCAATAAAAACAAACCTTTCTGAGATCCTCAAAATGGTCAATAATGTTTTACTGGAACATTACGATAAGGAAAGGAGCACACTGTGACACAGAAGGTGGTAAGAATGAGTCGGGCTATACCCGTAATCACAAGCATCTGGAGAAAGTATCGGTTTGTTTATTTTAGGAATGAGACAGACATACACTATTCTGTCAGTAAATATTAATTGAGCCTATTCTGCTTTGGGAATACAAAAGAAATGTAAAGGACATTGGGAAATCCCAAATGTCGGGGAATTTGCAAAAGTAGTAATGAGACAAAACAGTTATATAAGATGCTTTGATTGAGTGCTATTTTTTATGTCGTAGAATTCAGAGAAAAGAGTAAATCACGGTGTATTACAATAGTCAGGATTAAATTCACATGAGACATAGGACTTGAGCTGATTTTAGAACAAAATAAAGGCAAGAGGAAGTGTCAAAAGAAAGAAATATCCTGCAATGTTTTTGTGAGAGATCCCACTGGAATGAAAAAGTGAATTCTTTCTCTGAGAAAAAGCAGGGATCATAGGTCTCCCAGCTGAGGCCAACATCTAGAACAGAGAAAATGCACCTTCCCAGAATAATGTTAAATGACAGAACACATCTACAAACATCTATTTTCAGTGGGCTCTCAGGGTGTCTAGGAGTCCTGTGATTTCCAATAAGGTTTTTATTTCCCACCACAAGCGTTTTACCACCTCAGAAGATGAACCTCAAGAAAGGAGAACTGTTACAAGCCCTGTGGCTTCACTCCTAGTGCTTCCTGGGACCATTTCCCACCTCAGTGGAGATCCCTGTAGACAGAGAGCCAACCCCAGACCCAGTTTTTGTCCTAACACAGTGGCACTACTAAAGAGCTGTTGCCTGAGCAGAGAGGTGGAACACGTGAACTAAGTGGAAAATGCACAGAGACTGAATATCATAGATCCAATGAATTATACAAGACATCTAAAGAGGTGGAAAGGATTGTAGATTGGGGTAGGAGGCTTGAGTTTAGAAATAAATTGGATAATAATAAGTGTTCTAAGGAAAGTTCACAGAATATGCTCTCGAAAGCACATAAAATATTAACTAATGTTTACCATAAGAGTACAAGGCAACATTCAGAAAATGTAAACCATTATTTTGGATAAAGAGACATCACATTAGGATACTGAAAAATTCATAGAAGGAAAAAATGCTATCCTAAATCTTCAAGAAAGCAAGGCTTAAAATTCTGTCACTACAGTAAATATAACAAATTCTTCTGAGTTAAATGAAAATATAAACAGGCTTTACTCAGACATGATGGGGAAGAGGAGTTTCTTTCTTAAGAAACAGGGGCAGTGAAAGAGAAGGAAAGAATATTTCCTTTTTTTTTAGAAGAGAACTGAAATAATACACAAGGTCAATGCTAAGAAGAGAAACATCTCTCCCTTTTTTAGACAAGGGTGAGATCTCCCCGAGTAATTTATCTTAACATACACTTGTGACATACAAGGATTATTATCTACCAATTATAAATGAAGAACTTAAATTTATTTATTTATTTTGTTTTGTTTTATTTATTTATTTGTTTATTTTATGTTATTTTTTCAGTTTTCCAAAATTCATTGTTTATGTATCACATCCAGTGCTCCATGCAATAAGTGCCCTCCTTAATACCCACCAACCCACGGAATGGGAGAAGATATTTGCAAATGACACTACAGAGAAAGGGCCGATATCCAAGATCTATAAAGAACTCCTCAAACTCAACACTCAAAAAACAGATAATCACATCAAAAAATGGACAGAAGACATGAACAGACACTTCTCCAAAGAAGACCTACAAATGGCTAACAGACACATGAAAAAAAATGTTCATCATCATTAACCATCAGGGAGGTTCAAATCAAAACCATATTGAGATACCACCTTACATCAGTTAGAATGGCAAAAATTAACAAGAAAGGAAACAACAAGTGTTGGAGAGGATGTGGAGAAAGGGGAACCCTCTTACACTGTTGGTGGAAATGCAAGTTGGTGCAGCCACTTTGGAAAACAGTTTGGAGATTCCTTAAGACATTAAAAATAGAGCTACCCTTTGATCCTAGAATTGCACTACTGGGTATTTACCCCAAAGATACAGATGTAGTGAAAAGAAGGGCCATCTGTACCCCAATGTTTATAGCAGCAATGGCCACAGTTGCCAAACTGTGGAAAGAACCAAGATGCCCTTAAACGGATGAATGGATAAAGAAGATGTGGTCCATATACACTATGGAGCATTATGCCTCCATCAGAAAGGATGACTCCCCAGCTTTTGTATCAACATGGACGGGACAGGAGGAGATTATGCTGAGTGAAATAACCCTGGTGGGGCGCCTGGGTGGCTCGGTGGGTTAGGCTTCTGCCTTCGGCTCGCACTGTGGTCTTGGGGTCCTGGGATCGGGTCCTACATTGGGCTCTCTGCTCGGCAGGAAGCCTGCTTTCCCTTCTCTCTCTGCCGGCCTCTCTGCCTACTTGTGATCTCTCTCTCTCTCTCTCTCTCTGTCAGATAAATAAATAAAATCTTAAAAAAATAAAAAAGAAAAGAAAGAACCCTGGTGCAGGAACCTAAATTTAAATAGCTTGCCCAAAGTGCTATAGTTGGTAAGTTAATGGCAGAAGTCATTGCTTCTATACAGTTTCTGCAACGATCAGATAACCGAGTTCAAGATGGGTAAATTTCCATGCTCAGCTGAGTGGGTCTCAAAACCAACCATTAGTATAAAGATATAATTTATACAACCAGAGATTTGGGTCTGTTATCTCTGTGCCAGCAGCATATCCAGAACCAAAGACATTTTTTCCTGATGTAGCATAAACTTTCAATATTTCCCTCTTGAGGTAGAACGAAGAAGTGTTAAGGGAAGAAATGGTATCATTCTATCCATGGACAAGTAGAGACAGTCATAAAAAATGCCAGTTGTGTTTTGCAGGAACAAAAATCAACTGAAACTAAGGCATATTTTCATTCAATTTCAGAACAGTGTGGATAAAATGATCTTAAAGTGATGCAAGGCAAAGAAAAATGTTAAATACAAAAACAAGCTATAAATAAAGAAATGAGAAACAGAATGGCTCTCATTTCTCAGTAGCAACACTGAATGCCAGAAAACAATGGTGTAAAAAATAAGTATGAAATCCTGATAGAAAATAGTTTTCAGCCTGCATTTCTCAACTAACCCAAGCTATCCAAAAAAAAAAAAAAAAAAAAAAAAAATGCAATTTTCATTTTTGTGAGGATCTGAAACCTAAATAAATTTCCATTTATTTAGGAAGTGTCTGGAATATGTGTCTCAACAAACTTCAGGAATACACCACAAAGAGAAGAAATCATAGGATTCAGGAAATAGGGAATCCAATTCAGAATAACAACAAAGAAAAGCCCCAAGATAAGAACTGGGCAGAACTGGTTAGCAATCAGTCCAGATGAAAGCAGGGAGATTCCAGGGCATAGTGTCAAATATTGTCACAAACATAGACTGTGATATGCTAAATGAGAAACTCCTTGGCTCAGGTCATGAATTCTAGGTCCTGGGGTAGAGCCTCATGTCAGGTTCCTTGCTCAAGGAGAAGTCTGCTTTTCCCGCTCTCTCTACCTCTCCGCTGTACATGCTGTCTCTCTCTCTCTCTTGCAAATAAATGAGATTTTAAAAAAGAAGAAGAAGAAGAAACTTGGATTTTGAGGGGTGCCTGGGTGGCTCAGTCGGTTAAGCATCCAACTCTTGGTTTCAGCTTAGGTCATGATCTCAGGGGTGGTGAGATGGAGCTCCATGATAGAAGCCCCATGTGGGGCCTACTTAAGATTCTCTCTCTCCTCTCCTTCCGTCCCTCCCCTTGCTCACATTTGTGCTCTTTTCTCTCTTTCTCTCTCAAATAAATAAATAAATCTTAAAAAAAAAAGAAACGAGTTTTGAGGTGGAAATGAAGAGCACAAAAATGATGAAATGTGGATTGATATTAGATTTTTTCGTAAATTCTTTGTAATATGTAGGACTAGTGAAAGAAAAATTTCAACACTGTCTTGTACGTCATGTAGCAGAAATGCACAATAAAGATGACAATAATAATGTTAAGGATAAGGGTGAAGAAAATAGACCCATTTAGTTGCAAAGTTCTATATCTTAAATGATTCTTTTCCATATGAATTATAAGTAAACTGTAAAAGGGCTTAAATGAATATGATAATTTTTAGAGAAATCACTAAAATAATTAAAGAGGTCTATCTAAAGTGTCAAGAGTTAACAAGAAACTAGAAACAAAAATTTTTTTTTCAAACAATTATACAGCGTCTATCCCAGGAACAAGTTTGGTCTGACATTCAAAAATCAGTCATTATAATTTACCTCACTAACACATGTGTAAAAGCTATACACTTAATATTAGAGATAGAAAAAACATTTAACAAAATTCCATACCCATTGACGTTAAAAACACTCAGAGAATTGGGAACAGAACAGAACTTCGTCAGTCTAGTGAAAGGCATCTGCAAGAATCCAACAGCTAACATCATACTTAATGGCAGAAATATTAAATATTTTGGCTCTAAGATGATAAACAAGTCGATAACGTTCTCTCACATCACTTCTATTCCACATTATTGGAGGTGCTATGCAGCACATTAAGACAAGAAAAAGATGAAAAGTCTGAAAAGTAAATGATAAAGTGAAACCTTTTAAAAGATGAAATCACTGTTTACAATTATATATCAAAAGAAACCTATAAAATTATAAAATTAATAACTGAATTTCTTAAGAGCATGGGTTATAATGTTAACATGCAAAAATCGATTATATATCTTATATACTTTGGCAAACAATGGGATAATTAAATTTTAAAACTTGCCTTTGAAAGAATGCAAGAAACCCAAAATATCTGAACAAATTTAACAAAACACATGCGAGAGCTATAAGTTGAAGACTACAAAGTGATACTAAGAAATGGAAGATAAATTTACCAAGTGGAGATATGGGTCATGTTTATGAACTGGAAGAGTGAATATTGTTAAAATAAGTATTCTCCCCAAATTGATCTATAGATTTAATAAAATCCCAATTTTTGTCTCAATTAGATTATTATTATTATTAATTTTTTTTTTTTTTTTTTTTTTTTTTTTTTTAGAAACTAGAAAGTGTATTCTAAAATGCATTTGAAATGCAAAGGTTCAAAGAGGTGGCGGGATCTGGTTGAAGCCTATGCATGATCTTTCAGGCCTCCTCATTGGCAATTGGCCCAAAGCGTAGCACACACAGAGCGTGCTCAATGATAGATGGGGAGATGACAGATAAATGGCAGACACAAGGAAGTTGCTAGCTTGTGATGCCTTGTGAACAAAGATCCATCCTAAGGGAAGGGCCACACAGCTCCACTAGGGGGCAGGTGACTTTTTCTCCACATTCTGCAGAAGCTCGTCTTCCTGCTAAGGGAGGAGAACAGAAATGCATTAGGGAAGGAAGTACAGGGAGGAAAGAGGAACTTGGGTTTGCCTTCTTCGTGCTTTTTTCTCAAGGAAGGTGAGGGGCTATCACCTAATGATGCTGCCTTGCCTGCTACTTCTCCTGGGACAAGGTATGAGGCTAATCCCATGCGGAAGTTTGGGGTTAATGTTGTTGAGCGGAGGAGCGGAGGGTCTGAGGCCATCCATCAGAGGATGAGGGAAATGAATTAGTAGATTCTCACCCAATACCAGTTGGAAAAACAAAATGGAAGCCGTGTCAGGGGTTCTTTGGGATCCGAGGTGACACCGAAGCAAAGAGTGAAGAGACCTTCCTGCATGGGGGACAAGCTTATCAGCTATTATCAGCTAGCGAGCTCTTGCTCTCTCTCTCTCTCTCTCTCTGTCTCTCTCTGAAACCAGGCTCTGTGTTCAGCACTCTCCTCTCTCAAGAGCCACGCAGGGACATCTGTCAGTGCGGGACCTCCATGACGATCCAGTGTGAGACTGATACCCAAGTCTCCTTAATGTACTGGTACCGTCAGCTCCCAGGACAGAGCCTGATACTGATTGCAACTGCAAACCAGGGCATGGAGGCCACTTATGAAAGTGGATTTACCAAAGAGAAATTTCCCATCAGCCGCCCAACCTTAACGTTCTCCAGTCTGACCGTGAACAACATGAGCTTCGAAGATAGCAGCTTTTACCTCTGCAGTGCTGAAGACACAGTCCCCGGCACAGATCAAAGATCTGAGCAAGAACCTCAGCTAGCTCCCTGCTCCCCAGCTCCCACCCAGATGAGCCCAAGGCCCCAGACTAGGCAGGGTGGTGGGGGAAACCACAGCTCCAGCTGTTCGTGTGATTGTCCGTGGCCTGGGTGTGAATGGGTCCACTAGCCACGGGAAGAGAGACTGCAGGACAGACTGCAGGATGAACTACAGGAAGGGTGGCCGCCACCAGAAGGCTGACAATAAAATTTCTTCCACCAGAGTGTTGAGAAGTACTTGGTAAAGACCATTGGATATAGTTTGCCTTTAAGTGGCAGGGTCAGGAATGACCTTTAACTATTTTATCTCAAGGTTCTATTTAGCTTGCTTTCCATCAGTATAGTTCAGAAGGCTCTTGGTCACTTTGATATCATATTAGTCCATTACACCGATGGCATTATGCTGGATGTTCTCAGGGAGCAGGAAATAGCAGTTGTGATACCTCAGTGTGATGTATGCATGCCAGACCAGTGGAAAGTCTGCAGGGAGCTGCCACATCGATGAGCTTTTGAGTAGCCTAAGATCTGGGACAGATTGGATTAAACCTCCTAAAGTGAGAGATGAGCTGCTGAACTTTACACCATCTGCCAAGGAGAAAGAGCTGCAATGGCTTAGTGAGCTTTCTGGACTTTGGAGTTAACACACACTACGCTGTGGTCCATTTTATGTGTCATCTCTAAGGCTAGGGAACTGTGAAAGGGGGTTCCGTAGCAGAACAAGGCATAATTAAAGCTGCCCTGGGCCATGCACCAAGACGTCCAGGGGCTCTCCAAGTGCCTGTGGCTGATGGGGATCTCTAGGGAGCCCGACATTCCCTAGTAAGAGAAGCACTAAGCATATGCAAAGAGTTTTAGTGCAAAGCCACACTCCTCTGTCAACAACTTTATTTCCTTTGAAGAGCGGCCCCTAGGTCTTGATTTAAAGCCTCATGGTGGCATTCAGGACTGTGTGTTAGCTGACCCTCAGATCTATAAAGCTGGTCTTGCACAGATAATTCTGTTATTAATTGGTAAATATGTAAGCCCAGACTCAAGCACAGTGGGAGGAAGGCACTATTCCATTTCAAGAGCAAGTGAGAGTCTCATGGTACATGCTTAGACCCACAGAGCTTTACTGTCAATCCATACCCAAGGGTGCATGGGGATTTCCTATTTCCAGGTGAAAAAGCACCAGCTTGTTTTCTGGGTCGGGTCGCATGTTATTCTGGAATCATCCATAGAGTCTAACACAAGTGTGGTTTTGAAAGGGAATGGTGAAGGAAATCATCTCACGGGCTACAACTTCAGTCTGTGACTCTGGATGTCCACATTTTATATGAAGGAAGATGGTCTGGGGTCCTCTAGACGTCTGTCACACAGTCATCGAGACCGTTCGCTCACATTTTCCTCCTCTTTGCTTCTGTGCTGCATGCTGGGTCCTTTCTTTGGAACTGTAGGCCAGTTGCCTCATTCACCTCAGTTCCAATAAGCCATTCAATGCTTTAATCAACTTTGTTCATTTAAATTATATTTTCATTTCTGGTAAATCTATTTGGCTCTTTTACAAATATGGGCAGTCGTTTTAGAAAGCATCTTGCTCCTTGTGTATTTTTAAATTATTTTCTTTAAGGATATTAAGAATCTGCTTAGAATTTTTATCTGTTAATGCCAAAATTTGATGATGTTTTGTGTCGTTTGTTTGTTTGTAGTTTCTGCTGGCTGTCACTCAGAGTAGTTTTTTTTTTTCTATGTATTATATAATTTGATGTTGTGCATTATATAATTCATCTTTGGGAATTCCTTAAAACCTGGGCAAAAGGGAGGTTTTCCAGGAAATATTTACTTTTGTTTCTGTCAAGCAATTGGGTTACAACAGATCCAATATGGGTTGTTTTTTTTTTTTTTTAAGGTTTTATTTATTTGACACAGAGAGAGAGAGAGCATAAGCAAACAGAGCAGCAGGCAAAGAGAGAGGGAGAAATAGACTCCCCTCTGAGAGGGAGCCTGGTGACTCGGGGCTCAATCCCAGGGCCCTGGGATCATGACCTTAGATGAAGGCAGTTGCTTAACCAACTGAGACACCAGGTGACCTCCCCACCAGAGGGTTTTATTTTCTAATTCTCATTATATATCTTATCAATATAGTGTCTGTCCCAAACCTCAAATACAGCGTCTGTCCCAAATTTGGAAAACGTGCCAAAGGAACGACTTATTCAGTGCCCATGAATATTCAGAGAAAAGTTTTTTTTTGATCCTCCTCCCAAAGCTAAGACCTAGATAAATAATACTCCTTGTTAACTGACTATGGGATTTTTTTTTTAATTTGCCCATTCATTAAGTATATAACTCTTCCTGTGTTCTGGCTTCTTATGCCCATCTCACTCCTGGTCCTCTACAAGGTCAGGTGGCTACTGCCCAGATTCTCTGATTCCCTGATTCTCTTGACCACAGGGATCCAGTAATCCACGGGGCCTGGGCTAGCTTACCTTCCTGCCTCACCTTCCCATTTCCCTGAGAAGCCTGCAGATTCACCTACAGATAAGCCTCAGCTTGCCAGCCTCTGATATTGCAGAGAAATGGTCTCTTAAGAACCAGTAAAGTATTGTGGGAGGAACTTGGTCTCTGTTATCTGGCAGACCTAAGTTTAAAAGTCGGCTCTGCTGGGGCGCTTGGGTGGCTCAGTTGGTTAAGTGGCCAGCTCTTGGTTTCAGCTCACGTCATGATCTCAGGGTCCTGGGACTGACCTCAAGTCCAACTCTGAGTTCAGCAAGAAATCTGCTTGAAGATGCTCTCTCTTCCTCTCCCTCCCACCCGTTCTCTCTCTCTCTTTCTCAAATAAATAAATCTTTAAAAACAACAACATCAATGAAAAACAAACCTCCGCTCTAGTGTTTTACCACTGGGTGTCACCATAAACAAGCTGAACAGATTCATTACATTTATTCTCATATGTAAAATGAGGATAATCGTGAAATAAAAAATGAGGAAAGAGAAATTGTTTTAAGGATGAGATGAAAGCATCCACATAAGGCACATACAACTGTACCGCAGACAGAACACACAATTAGTTTAGTACTGCCTAAATTTCTTTCTCACTGTAATATATGAAATTTTATCACTAGCAATTTCTTCCTCAAGGCGCGGTATTGCCCTCTCTGGGAAAATTTCATTTATTATTGCCATTGTTTCTCTTTCTTTCAGCTATTTTAATTATAAAATCAATGCGTATTATTGTAAAAATTGAGATCATTCATTTAAATAAAGTTAGATCATATGACACATACTGTTTTATCATTTTTTATTCTCTCAACCTGAGAATATTTCATAAATACCATTTCATGTAAAAAATGTACTTTATGGCTGCCTGAATGTCTCAGTCTGTTAAATGTCTGCCTTCAGCTCAGGTCATGATCCCAGGGTCCT
Organism: Mustela nigripes; assembly: GCF_022355385.1. Taxonomy (NCBI): domain Eukaryota; kingdom Metazoa; phylum Chordata; class Mammalia; order Carnivora; family Mustelidae; genus Mustela; species Mustela nigripes. The sequence continues at coordinate 11,654,056 of NC_081560.1, read as the reverse complement.
GGGATCAAGCCTTGTGTCACGCTGCAGCCCCGTGTCGGGCTCCCTGCTCAGCGGGGCGTCTGCTTCTCCCTCTCCCTCTGCTCCTCTACCCCTGCTCTCACACACACACTCTCTCTCTCTCTCAAATAAATTACATCTTTAACAAAAAATATTTTAAATATATACTTTAACTTTTATGACTATTTCAATATATTGATGAGTATCCTTTTTATGAATTTTACTATCAAAACTAAAAGCAAGGTAAATATTATATGTTAGATGACAGGGTTGTTTAATTTAAAAGCAATGGCGTATGTGTTGATTTATTTCTGTTACAGACTCAGCAGGGAATATGAAAGCCCTCTCTTTACACGACTGGCCCCTTCTCAGCTAGGTCTCAGCTTGGAAACCATCTCCCCAAAGAGATCTTTCCTTATATCTTAGCTAATAGAGCACTTGTCAACACTGCAGTCACTCACACATATTATCATTGTATCCTATTTTAATAATACCTAACCACTACAGTCTGATACAAATATATATACATAATATATATATTCTTATTTATTGTCTGCTTCCTGTCACTATGCCTCCTCATATGTGTGTAGATACACACACAGATACATATAAGCACCATGAAAGCAAGGACATTTCCTATCTTCTTCATTGCTGTTTCCTTAAAGCCTAGAGATACTGTAGAGACATTACAGGAATTCAGCCAGTATTTACCGAGGATTACAGACTGAATTGCACTCTACCAAATCTCATACAATTACAGTCATAAGTCCTACTATTTTAAGATGTCATTGTATTTGGAGATTTGGGCTTTAAAGATCTAATTAACTGAAAAACAAGGTCATTAGAGTGGCCCTACTCCAAACTGGTCAGTATTCTTTTCAGAAAAGAGGAGGACATCCTAGAAAAGCCACCAGGGCTGTGCCCACAGAGGAAAAGCCACATGAGGACAGCGTGAGAAGGCCATTGCAAGCCAAGGAGAGAGTCTTCAGGAGACACCAACCCTGGTGACACCTTGATCGTAGAGCTCTAGCTCTCAGAACCAGAGAAAGTCGATTTCTGTTGCTTAAGACACCTGGCCTGTGTTACTTTGTTATGGTAACACCAGCAAACTAGTACATTGAGTAAATAAATATGATTCAAAAGAAAAGAGGAAAATTTGCCAAGCAGTATAGATTTCCTTGGAGAAAAAGTCAACAAAATATTTAACTTTAAACAAAGTAAGCCCCTAACCAAATGAACTGAATTGTCCTAACAGGGTCAGAACAGGTGCTTTGACTTATGCTTGAATAGAAAGGTGGCCCAAAAATGTGCCAGCTCCCTCTGCTACATTCCCATGGCTGGGGAAGAGAACAGATGTTATGGGTTCTAGGGACCTAAGCCCATAACCTGCTCAAACACAGTGGCCCTGCCATGGAGGGTCCTCAAATTGGAATGATATTGGTGCTTGTGTAGACTGAGCATTCAATGCGGAGCCTTGGAAGCCATCTGGAGATCCTCCGGGACAGGTTGGCCAATAGGAATTGGACTAACCCATGGCTGCCTTCCATATGGACAACACATTCTAGAGTTTGTAGAAGCCAAATGAGTGGAGAGAGGCCAGTGGACTAATTGGACTTATTACTGAACTTGGCTTATGGAGCTCAATCTGGATCTAATATGATTTAAGAAAAATAAATACACATGTCATTTATTAAACTCTGAGTATCATGGAATAAGTCAGGGCTACTACAATAATACCACATGGATATTGCTCTTGGACTCTCTCCTGCCTTTCTTCCACTAACTACCCTCCAGAAGATCCTGGGGCCACTTAAGCAGATCTAATAGGCCCAGGGAATGGGACAAGGAGTGATGGAGATGTGAACAGAAAGACCGTTGCATTACGAGAACCAGTCTTTCGTCAGAGAGTGTTAAAGCTTCTATTGCCAGACACTTCCCACTCTCTCCTCAAGTCTGAGGCATAGATAAAATGTGCAAATAGAACTTTTCACTGGGCACAAAATTGCCTGTCTTCTTTGACTTCAAGCTGGGAAGCAGAACGACGGGGCGAGCAAGGGCAGATGCCACCATTTAGTCAACCAGCCACAGTCCAGCTACATGCCCCCACCTCTGTCTCAGTGTTTGTAGGTTTTGGACCACACAAATCCAACCTTCACTATTCAGAGTCAGTGACTCCCAGGCTCAGATAGACAAGAAAGCAGTTCCTACTAGACAAGAAGAAATTGTACCATGGGGAAAACATGTGGTTTAGGGGAAAAAAAAAATAATGGAGGAAAGAAGCTGGAAGTTTGGAGAAAAGAAAGCTTGGAATTTGACAACGTGGTTGAAAAGCAGTGAAGAACATGGGGGCCCAAAGTGGAGTTGACTGTGAGCGAAGGAGAAATAGACCTGGGGGTGGCGTGGAGTGGAGTGGGGGTTTGGGGGAAAATTGTTTAAAAAAAAAAAGACAAGTAATTTGGAATCTGACCAAAATGTACTTTTTAGACCACTGAGAGGTCCAAAAGCCCCCCGTGTGGAGCAATACGGTGGGGAATGAACTTAGCTTGAGTACGGAAAGGGTCTGGTGTGAACTCCACGTTCGTCAGCCAGGTGACCCGGGAGAAGTTACTTAACCTCTGAGCTTCAGAATCTTTCTTTGCTTGCTTCAAGTTTTTATTTACATTCTAGTTAGTTAACATAGTAGGATAATACTGGTTTCAGGAGTAGAATTTAGTGATTTCTCACTTATGTACAACACACCATGCTCATCACAACAAGAGCCTGAGATAGCAGGGTCTGCTGCCTCCCTCATGGGGCTGCTCTGGGGATCCAACAGAAGAAGAGAAGCCGAGTGTTCTCTGATAGAAAGCAGGCAGGCTCTAGAGTCAATGATCATGCTGAAATCCCATCTCTACTACTTACTGGTTATGAGACCTTGAGCAAGTTACTCCATCTCTACAAGGCTCATTTTGTCATCTGTGAAATGGACAACCTCATGGGTGATTGTTAAAATAAAGTGAAAAAAGACCCATGAAAGACTTAGCAATGTTTGGTATAGTAAGCATTTATCATAAATAAAAAACAGTGGTGGGGCGCCTGGGTGGCTCAGTCCATTAAGCTGGAAGAGCAGCCAACTCTGGATTTCAGCTCATGATCTCAGAGTGTCGGGATTGAGCCCCGAGTCTGGCTCTGCTCTCAGTGAAAGTGTCTGCTCCCTCTCCTTCAGCCCCTCCTCTCTCTCTCTCTCTCTCTCTCTCTCACTCACTTTCAAATAAATAAATAAGTAAATAAATAAATAAATATATTTTTAAAACCCAGTGGTTTGATAGGCTAATTTTTAATGAACTACGAGAATGTCTTGAGAAATGATTCAGAATGATGATCATAAGAGCTGCAGAGACTAACCCTGTTGAACTTGGGAAAAGGTAGACCCGAATCCACCCTACATGTCTGAGCCTAAAACACGACGCCATCATCTCACTTAGAGCTATTTTCTCCGCCTCTAAAGTGATTCCTGCTGCCTTCAAGAAAACTGACTTCACACTATGTTGTGGGTATCATAGTTTGTTCTGAGGAGAAGCACAGAATTTCAGGCCAGAGCTAGTCTTCAGGTTTGAGACACAGAAAACCCTCAAGCTCTTGGGTGTTCCCTTTTAGTCAGAGTCAAAGCCACAAACACCAATCCAAAAATTTCCTCCCTATTCCCCAATTTCCTATCTTCTACCAAGGATCACCTCCTCATATGCTCCCAGGGTAACTGCCCAGGGAACTCTGCTATGTGTTCCTCTCATCTGCTACCACAGGACTTCCTAGGACTACCCCATGACAATGGGGCAAATCTAAGTACATATCTAGTGACATTACAGGGAACGCCTCTATTATGAAGACTCTACAACCTGAGTCAGCTACCCCTGAGTACAGAAAGACATGTCATCTGTTCCTTGGTTGTAGCCTAGAGTAGAACAGGGCCAAAGTAGAACAGGGCAAAGTCATGTTCTGAGACCAGATACCAAGTGGAAGATTCATTCCATCTTCTATTCTGCCAGGGGGCCAAGCATCAGGAGGGACCAGGAGGTACATTTTGTTTTCTGGGAACCTCTGGCTTGATCCCAAATAAACCTTCCCTTATATGGCACCTGTACCAATTCCCAAACTTCCAATGCTGTCCATGTCTTCTGGTAGCCTTGAGGCCACCTCTGCTATTTTTAGATCTGTATTCGTGACCAAGACAGAACCTTGCTGGTTCTCAGTCTCTTCCTCTATAAATGGAAATAATTTCGTTCTGCATGTCTCACAATTAAAACACTTGTGAACAGTCAAATTCGAAACTCAATGCCAATGAAGATCAGCATGCATACCACTGTTTGTGTGTGTGAAGGCTCGTTAAAAGCTGTCAGGCACGGTACAAATATAGCACCTTCCCCCGGAGGTGTGAGCCCATCAGGATGAGAGGAGGTGCCATTGGAGAGGCCAGAGCTCTGAGCAGTAGCTGTTCTGTTGTGAGGACGCCAGCCTCCAGCCATGCCAGGCACTGGAAGAGGGTTGGGCCCCTCCCAACCCCGTGAGCCCCACAGTGGCATTTTCCCCAGCTTCTGCTAGTTTCCATTACTTCATTCACCCAGCTTACTTCCTGTCTCATAGCCAGACTTCTGAGCCTTTTTCGCTTTGTTCATCACCTCCAGAACATGTACTCATTTCTACCTTTCAGAGAATTCAAAGGTAGACTGTGCCCCCTCTGGCCCTTCACCACCCTGGAACTCAGAGGAGCTGGGAAGGAGAAGCAAGACATAGACACTCGCTCCACCTCTGTTTCCCTCTGGCCCAGTCATCCCTCAATAAATTACAGGGTTGTGTCTTGGCGGGTCCCAAATTAAGGTCATTTCTGGGAAGATTAACTCTGTACTGAGCCCAGCACAATAGTCTTACTGCACCTAAAATAGAAAATTCCAGAACTCCCCCCTTTTATTGTTCTGAACGATCACCAAATACTCCACACTTTCACTATGTGCTAGTCTCTCTACTTACGGCTGATTCTCTGATCAGAACCTAAATTTTCCATTTTCCAGACCCTTTCTAATATGTGGTCTGGAGCATACAATCAGAGCTCGGGCTGTCAGCGCTTAGCAGGTGGGGGCAATTGAATCACCACTGGTGCAGACTCCCAGGGCAACAAGGAAGCTGCTCAAAAAGAACCCAGAACATGGCTCAGTGGGTTAAGCCTCTGCCTTCAGCTCGGGTCACGATCTCAGGGTCCTGGGATCGAGCCCTGCGTCAGGCTCTCTGCTCAGCGGGGAGCCTGCTTCCCCCCTCTCTCTCTGCCTGCCTCTCTGCCTACTTGTGATCTCTCTGTCATATGAGTAAATAAAGTCTTTAAAACAAAAAAGAATCCAGAACCGTGCGAGTGACGAGAAAGATGAATACCCTCATAGAGAGGAAGGATATGGTTTGGGGGCTTCCAACCTCCTAATGTATCAGGTAAATGTCCACTTAACTTCTTTTTCCAAGGGCTCCTGTCTGCAAGAGCTGGTGGGAAGGAAAGCCAGCTGAAAGCCCAGACTCCCACGAAACTCTGCTTCTCCCTTCTTGTCACCTGTTGACAGTGAGGTCCTGGTTCCCCAAAGCCTTAGATGTGACCTTCTTGCCCAGTGGTTTCTACTTGGGAGAAGGGTCTTCATGCTTACAGATGTAAGACTTCTCTCCCTTCGTGGGAGAGCAGCCAAGTTCTAAGCCCTTACTTAGAGTGAGTTAAATAAATCATGTCAGAAGGGCCAGGCTGTGTCTCCTCTTCTCGTCTCAGGCCAAGAAGGTCCAGCTGCGACATACGGGGGCTTAGCTTTTCCCCCCACACCCCAGAGTCCTCCCAGGGGTCCGTTGGTCTTCCTCTCTGCTCTCACAAGGCACGTTTTCTTATCACCGGTGGGTCACGACTCCATAGACGACCAAACACAGCAGAGCTGATACAAGGCTGAGGGAAGGGAAAGTGACAGGTGTATTTGCCTGGGAGGAACCGTGACTCTCCACCCTCACGTTCATCCTCTCCCTCACCTTGGGAGCTATAAAGGCTCTCCACCAGCCACTCAACTTCTACACTTCTGCCATCATGAATCCACTCCTGATTCTTGCTTTTGTGGGAGCTGCTGGTAAGTTCATGCATGACTTTGGACCGCCCTTGACCACCCCCCCCACCAGCCCCGACCGAGATCCCTGGTCCACTCTTGCTGCTCTTCTGCGTTTACCTGGGCTCTGAGAGTCTGTCTCTCCTGTTCGGCAGCCTTCCTTCCCATTCCTGGGCTCTCTGTAAGCCTCACTCCTCCCACTTTGTGCTGACCCCGTTCCCGACCCCGACATTCATCCATTTATTTTGAGACGTTGTTGGGAGAGGCTATAAAGGGAGAGCAGGTGCAGGCGGTCCGTGAAATGAACCAGGGGTCTTGAGGTTCAGTTCCAGCAGGGCTGGGATAGCTCCCCTAGAGGTGTTCTCAACCCCAGGTACACCTAGAGAAGCTGAAAGAACACTTATGCTGGAGTCCTAGCCCTAGAAATCCTGATTTCATCGGCCTGGGGTGTGACCAGTGCATTGAATTTTTAAGTTCCCCAAATGATTTTAGGATCCCCACGTGGGCAGCCAAGGTTGCGAATCACCATTCCTTTGGCCCATGAGTTGGCTTACCTTTGTCCTGCCTAATGGGTCTGGGGGCTCCTGTCCCCAGGCTCCCCCTGCAGATTTTTAGTGATTGGAAAAGCTGGGTACAGCCAGGGCTACTTAGCCAGATTTTCCTAGCTAGGCCAATCCATCCTGACGATCTGGGGTTCAAATAGCCACGAGGAGCACACCAGTGGAAAAAGAGAAGCACTGAGTGGATGACAAAACCACATTCGGACCCATGTCACACTGAGTGCACTGTGAGGGCATTGTCTGTGTCCTCGCCCTGGAGCCACCAGTAGAGGTCTGTGCCTGAGCCCCAGGGGGCATGTGGCCATGTGCCCTGCAGACATACCAAGAGACTCAGGAGCGCTCTGTGCTGTGACCCTGCTGGGGATGGAATGCTCCCTGCCAGACCGTCTGTCGTCTCTGTGCTTATTGAAGACGTCTAACCCACGTGCTCCAGCCAAGGGACTCCGGGCTCCACCCACCCATACCCGCTGAACTGGCTTTTCCCTTCCTGTCTCCATTCAAGTTGCTTTCCCCACTGACGAGGATGACAAGATCGTCGGTGGCTACACCTGCGAGGAGCATTCCATCCCCTACCAGGTGTCCCTGAACTCGGGCTACCACTTCTGCGGCGGCTCCCTCATCAGTGACCAGTGGGTGGTGTCCGCAGCTCACTGCTACAAGTCGTAAGTGCCGTGTCCTCTGGAGCCCTCTCTGAGAGCTGGGGTCAGCCCGGGGGTGCAGAGGTTGGAGAGAATGGCTGGGTGGGGACACGAATTTGTCTCCGGCCACCCGGCTTACAGGAATGAAGGCGCCAAGAGGGGCATTCGACAGAAAGCCGCTCGCATCCAAAACTCAAGAGATGAAACAGCAAAGGCTGTTTCAGAAAAGGGTCAGAAAAGCAAGTAGGGACTCTTTTGGGGTGGTGAGGTCCAAAAAGGAGAGCAGCAAGGACCTCACGCGAGTAACCTTGCCAGCTGGATACACACCGAAACTATGTAAGATAGGTTAAAAAGAAATACTGTTGCCTGGCTTCTATCCCAGGGCACTTAGAATTTTCAGGAAGAGGGGTCTGACTACTGGTGAGTTTTTAATGCTTTCCACCTCTGGTGACTGGACTCTGTAGCAGAGCTGAGACTCACTGCCTAGACCAAGGGTTCTCAAACCTGAGTGGGCATCAGAATCACCTGCAAGTCTTGCTAAACTGCAGACCACTGGGGCCCACACCAGAACCTCTGATTCAGCAGGTCTGGAGTGAGAACTAAGACTTCGTACATCTAACAAGTTCCTGGAGGGTGCTGAGGCTGCAGGTCCCAGGGCAAGACCTTGAGAACCACTGGACTAGATCATACAGGATGATGGCACTCACCAGACCCAGACGGGCGGGAGGAGAAGTCTCTGCATGTTTCTAGGCAAACTACAGAGGATGAGGAATATATGGGGAACTTCAAGGTGGTCATTTATGCCTGTGGCACTAGGTGCAGGGGTTGGGGGAGGGGTTGTAGGGAAGGCAGCTGGAAAACCAGGTTGAGGAGCAAGCCCCATGTCCTCTCCCTCAATGACCACCTACCTCTGAAAGAGAAAGTTGTTGGTCTCACCCCTGTACTGACCCACTACCCCTCTCCTGCCAGGTGATTCTGCCACACTCCCACTTGTGAGTAGGGTGCTCGAGAACCCTAGAGAAAAGCGGGCATATAGAAAAAAAGGGTTTCCCCATGCTTGTCTTCCCAACAGCCGCATCCAGGTGAGGCTCGGAGAGCACAACATCGAGGTCAATGAGGGGAATGAGCAGTTCATCAACTCGGCCAAGGTCATCCGCCACCCCAAATATAGCAGCTGGTCCCTGGACAATGACATCATGCTCATCAAGCTGTCCTCGCCTGCTGTCCTCAATGCGCGCGTGTCCACCATATCTCTGCCCTCCGCCTGTGCAGCCGCTGGCACCCAGTGCCTCATCTCCGGCTGGGGCAACACCCTGAGCTCTGGCAGTGAGTGGAACCCTCCACAACTCATCCTCCAACTTTCCCACCTCTCCCAGAACCAGCTTGAACCCCACTACATGCAGGCCTGGGTCCTCGAAGGAGGCAAAGCTTTAAGGAGTTAACCCCCTAGAATCCAAGTAGGGGACAAATACAACACCTGTTATTGTCCCATCTAGGGAGGGGCTCAGCAGGAATCAGTCTGGAAACAAAACCCATAGTTCCTTGCTGAAGCTTGTACGTTCTTGGTGTCCTCGGTGTTCAGCCCTGGGTCGCTGTCCCCCACGCTGGCCTGACTGCCATTTCTCCTTTCCTCCCTCTCTCCCTGCTCCTCAAAGTCAACTACCCTGAGCTGCTGCAGTGCCTGGACGCCCCACTCCTGAGTCAGGCCCAGTGCGAAGCCTCCTACCCCGGCCAGATCACGGAGAACATGGTTTGCGCTGGCTTCCTCGAGGGAGGCAAGGACTCCTGCCAGGTGACTTGACTCCTCCCATGCTGAGACCCCTGCCCATACACATGGCCTCCTGGGGAGCAGGATTTGAACACCCAGGGCTGTGGGGCTGGTGCAGGAGGGCTTCAGGCCGTGGCCTTCTACAGAAGCGAGGAAGGCTAGGCTGCGTGGCAGTCACCCCCTTCATAAGAATGAGCCACCATGGGAGACCTCCAGAGCCACAGAGCTGAGCACAATGCAATCTTTAAAAGTTCAGATGATATAGGGTTCTGTTTGCCCTTTTGCCTTCTTTATAAAACTTGTCCCACTTTCTTCCTTCCCAGGGTGACTCTGGTGGCCCTGTGGTCTGCAATGGAGAGCTCCAGGGCATTGTCTCCTGGGGCTATGGCTGTGCCCAGAAGAACAAACCTGGAGTTTACACCAAGGTGTGCAACTTTGTAGACTGGATTAAGACGACCATAGCTGCCAACAGCTAAAGCCCCCCCAGTCCTTCTGCTGTCACTATGCTAATTAAATGTTCCTGTTACAACTGTCTGCATCTGTGCCTGCTTCCTTCAGCCACTACCCCCTGGGAACATCCTCCCAGCTGAGGTCAGACAGCGCTCTATCCCTCAAAGATGAATAGAGTGCCCCAGCTCCCAAAATGTATCCCATGGAATACTAGATTAGCAGTGTGTGAAGAGACGTAATCCAAAAAAATAATAAGCAGGGGTTCATGGAGACTGTTTTCAGGAAAAAAAAAAAAAAAGACATTTTAGAAGGCTGCATTAGAAAGTTTCCTTGACCTTGGAACTTCCCTGGGGTCTGGAGTGCAGTGCCCATGTGTGCCCACTCAAGGCACAGCTTGCATGACCTCATCATCTCCTATGGCTGCCACCCTGGGCTTAATCATTTTGGAGACACTCATGCTGATCACCTTGGCCTCTGCTGAGCCCCCCTGTACACATACTCTTTCTAGCCCAGTGTGTACTCGCCCCCAGCAGCCTGCCTTGCGCCCTCTTTCCCACAACCTGCTCATATGTCCGAGGGGGACAACCCAGCAACCTGGTCTCTATCCGTTATACTCCTTTGAAATCTGCCTCTTATTCATGCCATATAATGATATCAGTGTGTCTACCACACTGAGCACTTTCCAGACGTTTTCACATTTAGTTCCTTCACCCTCTGAAATGGTTACTATTCCAGCGGTACAGGCAAGGAAGCAGAGGCTCAGAGAAGGCAGTTAGCTTACCAGATCCCTCATCCAGCAGACAGTAAACCTGCGGTCTGGCTGTTCACTAGCCTGACCCCCCAAGCCGGCAACCTCTTCGCCCACCCCCCACCCCCCCTGCTGCAGCAGTGGTTGGAGATGCTGCCCAGCCTTCAGCTCTGCTCCTCTATGGCTCTCCAGGCCATTCTCTGCCTCCCTGCAGTTCATGCGGGCTCTGCTCCCTGGTCATCTTCCAGCTCTGTCCTCAGACAGATGCTCCACGTTTCATCAATTCCTGATTAATACTTTGCCTGACCTCCCACAACTCCCAGAACAGAACCTGAGCTCCTGATCCGCAGATGAAAGGCTCTTCCTTCTCTGCAGTCCTCCCCTCTCTGTCTCTGCTCCAGTGCTTGGAAATCCCAGGGGCTCCTCCAACCAGCCATGAACCTCACACCTGTAGCCCTGGGCATTACTGGTCCATCTGGCTTGACCCCCTTCCCACCTGCTCCTTCAGCCTCTTCAGAAGAGTCATTTCTGATTCCTTCTGCCCTGGGCTCCTCCTGCCCACCCCCATGCTGGCCCTGTTGACCCCGTGGTCCGAGTGAGGAGCCCTCCTCTTGAGGGTGCTTGCCGCTGCCACAGTCCTGCTCCTGCTGCCGCGTAACTACGGATGCATCTACCTGGCGTGCAATGCTGAGCTCCTTAGGCAAGAAATCTTGTCTTGCTCATCCTGGCATAGCTAGTGATTAAACAATGCCTACAATATAATGGGCAGTAGTGCCATGATTGAATTATTAAAGTATGAGCTTTAGGACCGGAGGGAAACGTATGGAAGACAGAAAGTACCTTCCGGAACACCGGTTCTCCAAGTGTGGACCCTGGCCCAGGGGGGACACCAGAATCACCTGGGAATTTAGGAGCGGTGCCAATTCCGGCGCCCCTCCCAGACCTACTGAATCAGAAATTCTGATGAAAATGCCACTTGCATTTTCCAAGAATTCCACATCATTCTGATGCACAGGGAAACGAGAGCCATTGCAGTGGGCGCGACCCTCGGCAGCGCTCTCTGTGGAAGCAGCAGCCGCTCACATTTTCCTTGTTTGCAGGCACCACAATGAAGCTTCCTGTGGACTCTCTAATTTAGATCTCTCAATAACCCCCTAAGGTAGGCGGTTTTGTTATTAAAGGGGCATAGCAGCTTGCCCTGGGCCTCACTGACTGGACTGGAGGACCCGGCAGTCTGGCTCTGGGAGGTGGGACTCGGGGACCCCAGTAGAGCCCCCGACTTAAACACCAAGGGCCAGGTACTGGTTCCAGCTCTGTCACCTCCTCACTCGTGACCGGGACAACCAGCTTCTTCAGGTTGCGGTTTCATCTGAGGAAACTAGGAGACAAATTTGGGGTTTAAATGAATCGAGGAATGTGCTCCAAAAGTTTCAAGAAGGGGCACCTGAGGGTCTTGGTTAAGTCTCCGACTGGTGGTTTCACTCAGGTCATGATCTCAGGATCCAGAGATGGAGCCGGCGTGGGGCTCCACGCTCAGTGGAGAGTCGGCTTCCCCTCTGCCCCTCCCCGCCACATCCACATTCTCGCTCTCTCAAATAAATTTTAACATCTTTTAAAAAAATAGCAAGAATTACAGACATGTGAGATGCAATTTGTGTATATCCTTCCCACGTCTCAGCCTCGGGAAAGGCAGGCAGGTAACACACTCACCCCTGCGGAGGGAGGAGGGGCGGGGGTGGGGGTGTGGGGATGTGTGTGTGTGGGGGGGTGAGAGATGTGGGGGGGCTGGGAAAGGTTCCCTCCAGCACCAACCACATTCTCTCACGCCTTCAAGTGACACCCCCCCCCCCAGATGGCAACAATTTAGGTCTAAAATAAGTTAGGAAAGGCTGCCCCCTGCTGCCCAAGATGACGAAGATATTGAATGAAGATGATGAATGATTCCCACCCCACACCTGCCCAGCTCCTACAGGGGAGAAGAGAAGAGCTGTGTGTGCTCCTGGGCACATGGACGGTGTGAGTAGCAAAGATAGCACAAACCCCAAAACTCCATCAGGATTGAAAGTAGCTGTGGCACCAAGGGGCGCCTCGGTGGCTCAGTGGGTTGAGCCTCTGCCTTCGGCTCAGGTCATGATCTCAGGGTCCTGGGATGGAGCCCCGCATCGGGCTCTCTGCTCGGCGGGGAGCCTGCTTCCCCTCCCTCCACCGCCCCTCCCCCTGCCTCTCTACTTGTGATCTCTCTCTCTCGCTCTCTCTCTCTGTCAAATAAATAAATAAATAAATAAAATCTTAAAAAAAGAAAGAAAGAAAGAAGGAAAAGAAAAGGGAAAGAAAGAAGCTGTGACACTAAAACAGAGTGGTATTCTTTTAAGGCCAGCTGGGCTGAGGGTCCCCAGCCAGATGGCCAAAAGGAAACTCACTTAGAGAGCAAATTACTGATAAACAAAGGGGTAAATGCTACAGGAAAATATATGCAAACAGATCAAAATAAATCATTACATTGAAGAAAGTGTTCCTCAAGGTGGGAATGGACAAAAGAGCAAGCTTGTCACTTTCCAGTTGGTGAAAGCAATTGATGACCCTCGATCTCAGCAATGGCAGATTGTTGGAGGATCCCCACTATTCCTGAGTAAAATGCACAGATGTTTTCTTTTTTCCCTAAATTCTAAGAGCCACGTTGTTGCACCCAACTCGTGACACCACCAGAGGGCGCTCTGACGTTCCCCGCGGCTGACACCTGTTGGGGGGTGAGGGGATGGCAAGCAGTGCGTCCCGCGTGGAAATGCAAATACCCAGGGTAATGTTGTGCTTGATTATTTATTTAAATGCTTATCAATAAACCCACTACTAGAGATTTTTAACGCAAAAGATCTTGAGGACTACTCAGAAATATGCATTTTTCACAAGCTTCCTGAGTGATTGGAGACCAGATAAGCAAAGTCAGGACCATATAACACATCGAAAAATAATGACTTTGTGAATTAAACAAGTAGATTTTTTAAATCACACATTTCAAAGTATTATTTCAAACAACACTTTGTTGGTATTTTCTTGAAAATTTTTATTAACTTAAGTTTAATTTTAAATAGATCATATATGGCTCAAAAATTGAAACAATACAATAGAGACTAAAACTATTTTTACTTCCGCCTTCTTTCTACCTCCTCCACTCAGTCTTAGTAAGCAATCATTTTGATTAAGTTCTTTTGTACCCTTCTAGTGTGTCTTTGTACAGAACCAAGCAAACAAATGCATAATTCTCATGTTAGTTCTCCAGTAAAAGGGTTTACTGGACAAAAGATGGTATATGGAAATGCTGACAGGCAACGTGCTCCCCCCCCCCCCCCCCCGTTAACAGTATATATCTTAGCTTTCTAGAGCAGGAAAACATTTGTATTCTTTTTTAGCATTGAATAGTATTCCATTTTGTGGATGTATCCCAGGTTATTTATCCAGACCCTTCCTGATGGGCATTTGAGTTTTCCTGATCTTCTTGCTACCCTAAATAATGCAAGTATTTTACAAACATGTTTTATTTGTATGCAAGAATGATTATAATTATACAATAATATAATACAATAAAATAAAATATATTATATAATATAATAATTATAGGATAAACACCCAGATGAGGGATTTCCACGTGAAAAAGTAAATACATGTGTAATTTTCATAGATATTTCCAAGTTATTCTCCACTCGGGTTGTTGTCATTTTTTGTAAAGTGTATATTTCACTACACACTAGCTAATGGTCTTCTTTAATTCAATGTTGTCAGTCACATTGGTGAACAGCGGTATTTCGATGCAGTTTTCATCTGCAAGATTTTTTGCCTATGGTGCAACATCATTTGCATTTCTTTTTCTCTGAACCATCTGTTCTTTGTCACTTTCATTGTGCTGCTGCATTATTTTCTTCCTGATTTCTAGGAGTTCATCATATACCGGGGAGATCAGCCCTCATGATGAGGATTACAGATGTTCTTTCCATATTGTCATTTCTCTTTTGAGTCTGTGTATATTTTTCCATGAAAGTGTGTCATCATTATGTAACGAAGTTTGTCTTTTTTTTTTTTTTCCCCTCCTAGATTTTAAGTCATAGTTTGAAAGGCAGTAAAAGGAAGCACTATCGAGTAAATGAGATCTAGGCCACTCAACTGGAGGTTACATTTCAGGGTCATCTTGTGCAGGAAAATACAACACTGACAGCAACTTAAGTGTACCTGCCCCTCAGGGAAAAGAGGGGAAGGCCGTGACTACAGTCACATTTCAACCTGCCTGTGACTTGATGTATGCAGCTCTCCACGTCTACTTCCCCAGCTCCCTGTTCCTAACCTTGATGTCTGAAGTCCCCAAGCAGAGAGACAGGCTGACAACACACCAGTGCTCCCACACCAGCACCCGCTTGGAAATACTCTGAGCTCTCAGCTGTCGTTTTGTCTCTGCCTAAGGAGCCCTACTCCCGGATAGCTCATGTCAGTGCCTCTCCAGACCACGCTAGAGGTTCAGAGTTGGCCAGAGGGACGGTCTGAGTATGGAAGGATCCCATTCCCAGATGAAAGATGTGGTCTCTGGGTGACAGTCTCAGGGGCAGGCCCTGGGTAGAAAGGGGGCTGGTGCTCCTTGGGAGGGTGTCTCCCCACAATGAGTGACGAGTTTACAGGAGGGCGGGTGCTGGGGAAACCAACCCCTGTGGCAGCAGCCTCACAAAGACACACAGCTCTGGGGAGCCAAGAGCGTCCTGAAGAAAGGGCATGGGGGTGAGGAGGGGTCTCCCCCTCCCAGCTTCGTCTGTTCCCTGTCACCACCTTGCAACATGGGGAGTGATGTCACCGACCTGCCCTCCAATGCCTGGGAAGGAGCACCTGCTCGCGTGGTTTCTTCCAGGCTCTGATGCGCAGAACCGTGGGAGGGTCGTTTTTTGTACAAAGATGTAACATTGTGGGGACAGGGGGCCACGGTGATTCAACTCTATGGGAAAGCTTTACAAAAACCTTTCTGCCTGTCCCCAACCCAATTTCTCCACTTTTCTCCTGGGTCATGGGCCTGAGGGTGGTGTGAGTCAGAGCGCTCCACCCCACCCCTGTTCACCGGTCAAGCCAACACCATGAACAAGGACAGGCTTGGATCAGGACTGAAGCTTGCAGCCAGAGAGCCCAGATGGAAGAAGACGCCTCCCTGGCACCGCCGGTGAAGGACTCCGGGAAACTCCTTCATCCCAAACCCCACAGAACTCAGGGCAAGGTCAGTGGGAAGGTGCATGGGAGGTGACGCATCCTATAGAGGAAGAAGCCAGAAATATCCCGGCCCTTCATGGATCTGGCCACTGGCTCCAGGACCCTGCCCTCCTTTCCAGATACACGTCCTTTGGGTGGACCCTCAGAAGGAGTCGAGAAGGTAGTGTGGGGCCCATTGGATAGGCCCTGGCCATGTTCTGTGGCCCCAAGAGTCAGCTGGAAATGTTCTGTGCAGTTGGAGGGGCTTTCTTATACCAGAGTCCTCCAGACACTATCCAGGGCCCCATCTTCTTTCCATGCCTCAGATTTGTTTGTTTCCCTGCCCCACATCACTGTGTGAACACTGAACTTTTCTTTGGAGAAGGCACCAGGCTCACAGTTATAGGTAAGACATGCTCTGGGTCTTTCCAGGTCCCTTGTAGGTGAAAGCAGGTCCCAAGTGTCCATTTGAGAGTGGCCGTATGCTGATGTGCTATGATTTTACCTTCGGCCCAGGGACCAAGCTGACGGTTGTCGGTAAGGTTGGGGGCTCTCCAGGCAGGGTGTGATGGGGATGATTCTATCCTGGGAAATGGGCGAAGGAAGGGATCCCCCAGGTCTTGGGTCCTGGTCCCAAGATGTCATCCCAAGATGTCTAGAGATGTCATCTCCATCTTTGGGAACCAGTAACCAGGAGGGTCCTAGTCTAGGCAAATCCACCCAGCCACCGGGGATGGAGGGTCTTCTGTAAACTCAAAACTGAGCCTCAGTGGTTAAGGCAGAGGAGCGAAAGGAGATGCTACTGCCTCTCTGAGTAGTTACCTAACAGAGGGAAGCCTAGAGCTAGCCCAGAAGGAAATGAATGAGTGTTGACTCTGGTCTGTCTCCTTCACCGACTTGCGCTCTCTGTAGTGGCTTCATATCTTTCCTTGCTCTGAACTTCGTAGGAGACCACACTGTGGCTCCTTGTTTCTGACTGTCCAGGGACCTGGGCAAGCTCTGGAAGGGAGTGGGGGAAAATATGAAGCAGGGCTGGCGGCTCTGGGAGGGAAAGAGATCCACGAAGGCACCCATCTGTCCCCAAATCCCGGCTGAACTCGGCAGACGGGGGAGGTTCTGAAGTGGATCTGGGAGGCTGTGCTCTTGAGACACCCTCCATTTTGGGGAGGGGACCCGGCTCACTGTTGTAGGTAAGTGCATCAGGGCGGAGGGCTGGGAACCCACAAGGAGGGACAGGGGTCCGGGTGGAGCATCCCTCTTGGAGGTTTAGGTTAAAGCACATTTTATCAGCAAGCTCTGAATTCTTGTCTTGATGCGGGCAGGCGAGGACGGCCTCCCTCTCCAGGAATCTCATGGACAGGCTATGCTAGGTCTGTGTTCCCCTACTGGGAGGCAGGTAGTCTCCTCTTGGGGTCCCCTTGTCCATCTCCTGTCTCCTTGGAGGATGCCCAGTCATGGCCTTGTAAATGGGAAGCCTCTCGCCTCAGAGCTGCCTTACTCCTGCTGTTTCCTCCCCGGCTCAGAAAGGAGAGGGACGGGGAGAAAGGGCTCGGGGTCACACACCCGAATCGGTCCTCTGACTTGGCATTGCACACTGCACACTAGTCCCCCCTTCACACCTCCCAGAGCAAAATTCTGCTAAGGAAAGGGAGAGGAGAGCAGGCAGGTGTACTTGGGAGGGCAGGAATTGGATGCAGCCAAGGGAAGTTTTCCTACCGGGCTGCAGTGTTGTGTAACAATGAAAAACTGTATTTTGCAAGTGGAACCAAGCTGTCCGTCCTGGGTAAGTAAGAGGCTTCCTGGGGGGCAGTGTGTTGCAAGAGTGAAGTCCCAGGAGGACTCCCGGGACACAGCAGGGAAAAGGCTCGGGGAGTGTGGACGAGCAGAGGAGGTGCTGGAAGTTCTGGCGGACGCTAGCTTCTGGAAGGAAAGGCCCCCGAGAGCAATTCTGGGGTTTGTCACACCCTCGCTGTGCTGTGGAGCAACCAGGCCCAGCACTTTGGAGATGGTACTCAACTCTTGGTCCTCGGTAAGGAGCAGGACAGGGGTTTAGGGCTGTTGTCCCTTGGACGTAGGGTCCCCGTTTCTCCTCCCAGCCCTGGTTGCTGGGGGTCAAGTCAACTCTCTTGTCCCTGGGGAGCTTCCAAAGAGCTGTGGTGGCCACTCCTCTTGGTGCGGCTTGGAGGGTCCCTCTATTCCTCTTCCCTGAGTCTCCAGTCCTTAATATTCGCTCCTTACTCTTTCCTTGGTTCATCCTTCCTTCTCATGTGTGTGAGCGCGCGTGTGTGTCCATTCTAAGCCTGCTCCTCTTTCCCCATAGTATGCTTGGACCTTTCTCCTAACGGACCCCTCAGGTCCAGAGCCATGGTGGAGCTTGGTCCTTGGGAGCGAGGACTTGCCCTCTGGCAGGAGCCCTCCATGGGTTTTACCACGGCTGCCTGCAGCTGTGTTCCTATAACTCGCCGCTCTACTTTGGGATGGGCACCAGGCTCACCGTGACAGGTATGGGGCCGCACTCCTGGGGCCCAACTGGGGTTGTCTGTGTGTGACTGATCAGTCCAGGAGTGCAGGCGGCAGGGAACAGGGGTGTAAAGGCAGGGCTCAGAGTCACCCCTTCCCTCCTGGAGCTTCGCGGACCCTCAGGTTTACGGCTCCAGATTAACTCTTTGGGCTTGTTGTGTTCTCACTCTGCTTCTCTTTATTCTCTGGGACTCCTCTCATCTCTCCTATTTTAAGGGTGTGTTGTTTAACTTTTCTCTCATTGTCTCTCTCTCTCTCTCTCTCTCTTTTTTATTTGGATCTTCTCCATTTTCCCTCCTATTCTATCTCTTCACCGTTGACTCCATTTTGGTGAGTTGTTCTGTCTTCTATGTTAAAGTCCTTCTAATATCTACCACCCGCTCAGAACTCTGTGCTAGCCTTTGTCTTCCTCCTTCTCCGTCTCGACTGGCCTCCCAAGATCCATATGCGTCTTCCTGAAGTGATCTAGGGCTCCGGAGGCAGCAGGGGGCCAGACTGGTGAGACTGGGCTGATTTGAGGGGTGTTTCTGAGCCCCGAGGGTAGAAGTCCGTGTCACAGTATAGCGAGGGCTGCGGTGGGTGTCTGGGGGACACAGTGCTAGGCAAGATCAGAGGAGATACAACTGGAAACTTATGCCATCTTAGTAATAGATAATAAATAAGGTATAAAGAAGAGAAAATAGGCAGAAGGCCCCATTTTCTCAAACCTCAGGATCCATGCTAACACAGCCTGAGTGTGCTTGGGGAGGAAGCGGACAGGTGGAGGGCGGGGAGTGGTGAGACGGATCTGCGCTGGGCATAGAGACAAGGCCAGAGGCATGGGGGACCTGGTCCTACCAGACTGGCTAGCTGGAGCAGAGTTTGTCCTGCAGATGGAGGCTCAGGCCAGCAAGTGTATTTTCTCACAATGAGAAAATACAAATTTCTGGGGTTTGTAATACCCGGAATCTTGGGGCTCGTGGGACAGGCTGGGGGATGCGCGAGCAACTGGAAAGTGGAAATCTCAGAATCTCTGAGATGCAGAAAATGGGGTACTAGCGCCAGCCCCTGAGGGTGTTAAATTGTTAGGGGCTAACTTCTACGGAAACCTTTGTAAAAGGCTCGGCTTACTGGGGCCATTCTTTCCATCCGTGTCATTTATCAGCACTGTCCCAGCCTTTGGCCTTTTTCCAAAACTGCGTCTCAATCTTCGCATTCGAACCACGTCCCAAAATGTGGTTAAAGTGAAGACATCTGGGTTTCCCATACTTCTGCTCCAAAAAGCCATTGCTCTGGTCAATATGGAGCCAAAGAGAGGGCACAGTCCATTCTGGCAAAAAGACGGGAACATGGGAAAGAGGTGTGCTTTCTCTCATCCCTCGGTGTCTTCCCAGGGGCCCTGCCTTCCAACAATTCCAGAAATTCTCCCCTGTATCACACAGGAAAAGGGCCCAGGGCTTCACAACATGAGCTCTCTGACGACACGGCCCTTAGACTTTGAAATTCGTTCATACCCAGCAAATATGACCTGAACCAGGATTTCCAAAGCTGGCAGGGAGGCTTGCTGGGCACTGGAAGGAAAAAAGGGTTGGACCCATGGACAGTGTCTTTTATGGGATTATAGCCACCCTGGGCAAGCTCCGCACACCCCGCGTGTCCTAGTGTAAATGGAATAAAGGTGAAACATCGGATACATTATACCCAGCGGATTCTAGGCTCCTCAAAGCAGGTTACATGTTTAACTTACACATACACACACATGGGAAAGAAAAGGAAAAAAAAAGTGAGTTGGGAAAAGCATTTAGAACAAAGTATAGTCAGATACAACCGGACAGTGTCTCCTCCAGGCAGCAAAAGCTAGTTCTCTTACGTGCTATCGCAAGAACAGACACGCAGACACTTTGTACAAAAGGAAAGTGATAATTAGAAAAAGTTGATTTGGTTCCTGGGATCGTGTTGCTGGAGAGAATCATCAGCCTCAAATCCTAAGCTCATTCAGCTGTACCATAGGAAGAACCGATAGTCACCCACTGAAGAGGGCTCTAAGCAAGGGAGAGAAACAGATAGACTCTCATGATCGAAATGGAACAAGGCCTTGAGAAAGAGACTCTGTCAAGAAAGCCAAGGAAATCAGGACACACTGCTACCTTAGGGGCTGGAAGACGCAGTCGGCAGGATGCCTCCATGGGGTAACCAGGACGAGGGGCAAAGCTGAGTGAGAACAGAACGAGACAGGACCTACTACTATATAATTTGGCTTTAGGATGACTCCATTTCCAGCTCTCTCTGTCTCTCTTTATTTCTGTCACTGTCCCAACGCCAGACAGCTGTCAGACCAGTCCTGTCCCAAATCCTTTCCCCTTGCAGAGAATCTGGAAAAGGTCAAACCTCCCACGGTCACAGTGTTTGAACCGTCAGAAGCAGAGACCTCCCGAACCCAGAAGGCCACACTCGTGTGCCTGGCCACCGGCTTCTACCCCGACCACGTGGAGCTGAGCTGGTGGGTGAATGGGAAGGAAGTCCAGAATGGGGTCAGCACGGACCCTCAGCCCTACAAGGAGCGGCTGGATGAGAATGACTCCAGCTACTGCCTGAGCAGCCGGCTGAGGGTGTCCTCTGCCTTCTGGCACAACCCTCGCAACCACTTTCGCTGCCAAGTCCAGTTCCACGGGCTCGGGGACGATGACGAGTGGCAGAACAGCCAACGGACCAAACCCGTCACCCAGAACATCAGTGCCGAGGCCTGGGGCAGAGCAGGTGAGCGGGTCTGGGGGCTGGGCAGACAGTGAGCTGAGCACAGAAAGGCGGTGCCCAGGCAGACACGGGACAGGGCGGGAAGACCAAAGCCCAGCATGAGGGTGAATGGGCACCCCGGGGCTAAGTCCTCCCCCAGACCCTCAGCCCAGCAGAGCCCTGCAGCTGGGCCCCCTTCACTGTGTGAGCCTGTGTGGCTCAGCACCGATGGGGGTGCCCCCAGCCCCTCTGTGCCACCACGTTCCACAGAGTTCCAGGATGGCATGGCTCCACGGGCACAGCACCAGAAAGACAATCTAGGTGTCTAGTCTAGTCTCTTCTGTGAGAAGCCCAGTCGGAGCCTGGGGTCCGTGCTGACCAGAAGGAATGACTTGCTGCATTAGCATTTGTGTCTGGCTCGTTCTTAAAGGAAGCACAGCTTCCAAATAGTTTTGCATTAGCGTCAGGTGCGCCCAGCGTGGCGACTTTCCATCTGCTTTAGAAGATGGGGTCTCTCACCCATTCCCTCCCCCTTCTCTCTTTCAGACTGTGGCTTCACTTCGGGTAAGTGACCGTCTCCTCTGCTTGCTCTGCGTCTCCCATGGTTTTGTCCCGGAAGCCGAGCACGGAGAACCATGGCCCCTGGGGTGGGGGTGGAGAGGCCCGAGACACGTGCTCACAGGTCCCTGTGTGCTCTCCTTTCCTACCCGCAGTGTCCTATCAGCAAGGCATCCTGTCTGCCACCATCCTCTATAAGATCCTGCTGGGGAAAGCCACCCTGTACGCCATGCTGGTCGGTGCCCTGGTGCTGATGGCCAAGGTAAGAAGGCGGGCAGGATGGGACTCTGGAGGTGACACTTGAAACACAGCAACTCAGAGCTGTGAGTAGTCAGAGATCCCGCAGGCAGTCAGTGGTATCAGGAGAAGAAGACAGAGGTCCACCCACATGCCTCAGCAGATGTATTGTACCTCCGGGATCACAGTGGGAAAACCAGGCAGAGTGGGAGAAGCTGAGGTCACCTGAGAACCCAATGAACATTGTAAAGAGCTCTACCATTCACCCTGTCAGCAGACCATCCTACTTCCTCTCAGTTCCCGTCACTCCTGGTAACCCCTGAAACCTTCTCTTCTTCAGGTCAGGAGAAAGGGTTCCTGAAACTACCTCAGAGGCAGAGGCGGGAGCTTCCAGCTTGCTATTCCCCAGTATGGATTCTCCTTTTTCGACTTCTAGCCAGTGCTTCTCAAGAGCTGTTTTCATCTCTCCGTTCACCCCAATAATTACCCACTATGTTCCTGAACACCTGGATGCTGATGACCCAAATCTCCCTAACCCAGGGGGACCCCTAGTGTGACTAAATTGACTGTTGACTGAATCAATAAAAATGATGTGTTCTGGCTTGACTCCGTCTTATGAGTGTCTTGATACATCTTCTGCCCATATCGGGCCTCCCATGTGACTCCTCCCATGTGACTCCTCCATGTGAATACCTTTTAGAAATAAAAGGTATTGGACACCTGGGTGGCTCAGTCGTTAAGCATCTGCCTTCGGCTCAATCCTGATCCTGGGGTCCTGGGATTGAGTTCTGCATCGGGCTCCCTGCTCAGCAGGAGCCTACTTCTCCCTCTCCCACTGCCCCTGCTTGTGTTCCCTCTCTCACTGTGTCTCTGTCAAATAAATAAATAAAAATCTTAGAGGGGAAAAAAAAAAAAAAAGGAAAGAAGAGGTATTAAAGGAAAGAGCAGGTCCCTCTAGTACCAGGGCTGAGGGACTGAGTCTGAGGCTACCCTGCCCCTCCCTGTCAGGAGAACTTGAGTAAACGTATATGGGGGTGATGGGACTGAGGAGGCTTACTCAAAAACAGCCCAGAAAAACAGTGACATTTTCTATAAGGACGCCTGGGTGGCTCAGTTGGTTGAGCAGCTGCCTTCGGCTCGGGTCATGATCCCAACATCCTGGGATCGAGTCCCACATCGGGCTCCTTGCTCAGCGGGGAGCCTGCTTCTCCCTCTGCCTCTGCCTGCCATTCTGTCTGCCTGTGCTCGCTCGCTCCCTCCCTCTCTCTGATAAATAAATAAAATCTTAGAAAAAATTATAAAGAATTTCCTGTACTACCTGGACCAAGCTGCTCTAAGGAAGAGTCTACTTCCACAGGTATATCCCCCAACAACTGTTCACTTACTTGTGGCTAAGAAGCTTGCCTTCATACCTATCACCCATGTTCCTTTCAACTGTCTCCCTGAGTACGCTACCGTCTTCTCTTGTCACCAAGCAGGCTTCCCGGCCAAGAAAAGAAGGCACTGACTTGGAGTTGGAATCTCAAGTAGCACATGTGTCTTCCAGTTTACATTACAAATCTGTTGATGAGTTTCTCTCTAGTGAATTACATGGGTGTAAAAACGTGCCCCGATCACTCCTGGAAGGATAGAAAATAAAGGTCCCCGAAACCAAGAGTCTGCCCTATTGCTATTTCGAGGAATCCTCTAAGAGCTCTTTGTTGTCTCATGGTCACTGTGGTGACGCACGGTCCTGGGGATGGCATCTAGGCAGTAGTCCTCTGCTACCTCACTCCGTGCATACCCCACTCCTCTCACCCTGCGTCCTGGAGCCACCTGCACTCCATCACCTGGAGGCACATAGTAGTACTCCAACTCCTACTTACTCTTGAAGATTTAGCCCCAACATCATCCCCTGTAAGAAGCCTTCTCAGGTGCTTCTTTACCTGAATTAGCCATCTACTCTCTTGCTCACAGGACTGGAACGCATGACTTTCTCTCTCCATTGCAATGCATGAGCACTTCACATGAGTGTGCACACTTCTATAACACATATGTATGTGTACGTGTATTTACATACATGTGCCTGTGCACGAACCCATTCAAGCACACATCATTGCAATGTCCTGCTATTCACCTTCAAGAAAATAAAGAGATCCAAGTCATAGACCCTAGGGAACCTACCTGTTCTGGAGGGGATCATTCAGGATTAGAAACAGTCAAAATACAAAGTGGCACTTTCCGATAGAAATGGGAGCTGTCTGAAATGCAGTCAGAGGCTAGTACTCAATTTCCTACTGGGATCATCAGGGGAGTGTCTGAGAATGTGGCAAACTCTTCCGCAGAAAGAATTGGTCTAATCAACCCTGTGGGAAGGTGGTCGTGACAGTCAGAGACATGAACCAGAGCTGAAACCACAGGGTCAGGTACTTGAAGGTGCTTAGCCGGGGACGGCGACGAGGTTCAGAGACAGGAGGGAAGAGATGTTAGGCAGGCTGATGCGGTCGCCTCGGAGGTGAACTCGGCTCCTTGCCATCAGCCTGGGGCCGGGCACATAGGAGGTGTTCATGCAGGGTGTGGGATACATGAAGCATAAGGAGCTTGGACTCTCTTCGGGGAGCAGTGGGGAATTACAGAGTCTGCTTGTCCCCAAGCCACAAGCTGCCGTCACCTGCTTTTTGGAGTCCACCCCTCGCTCCTCCCGCCCCGCGTCACTATAAATGCCGTTCTGTGCAGGTGGGCACCGTGAGTCCCAGAGGGGAGACCTTGTGACACAGAGGGTCTCCTCACAGTGGTGTATGTTCTGCCACAGGGCCTCTCTGCCCACCCCCTTCACCAGCACCATGACCTTCCCCAACCCCTCCCCACTTTAAATGTACTCTGAGTTGGCTCCCAGCCCCACTCAGTCTAACCTCTGTCACCTGCACTTCCTGTCTGTGCCCAGTGGTTGGGGGGAGGGGACCAGAGGGAAGGAAACATTTTTGTATCCTGTTGTAACATTGTGGGAGCTGGGGGGGGGCACGATGACTCAGGTAGAGGGGGTGCTTTTACAAAAAGCTCTGCCTCAGAAAATACCTCCACCTTGCCCTGGGAACACAGCTCCTGGATGGGGAGTGGCTAGGAGGTGTCTCTAGAGCTGGTCCCTGATATGCTCTCGCAGGGACCTGGACTGGGTGAACATCTCTGCATCTCCCAGCTCCAGACAGCTTCCCAGGAATGTGAAGGGCCCACACATCAAATCGGGGTCAGCATCCAGCACTCTTCATAAAAACCTGCCCTTGACAAAAGTACTTACACGTGTGTTATTTATTAAGAACTCACAACAACATTGCACAAAACGTAGTACCCCCTTTTTCAGATGAAGGAAAGAAGGCCAGAAAAGTTGCAGGTCCCGTAAGTAGTAAGAGACAGGGTCCTTCCTGGAACACGTCCCAACTCCAGCCCCAACCCCCAGCACCAAGCTCAGTTCATTTTACGCCTCCACTGTACTGTCCCCAAGCCAAGCTGATTCTCCTCGGCACACTGGAGATGACCTCCTGTAGCATCTAGATGACTATGTCCAGCTAGCTCTGGAGGTGGGGGGACAGAAGCCCAGGAAGGAGACGGACAGAGCATCCCCAGCTTGCGCCAAGAGAAGCAGGGAGGAGCAGAAATTCTTGGCAGCTCCTGACCACTGTGCTCATACAGCGAGCAGCACTTTGGGCCAGGGACCCGGCTCACAGTACTAGGTAAGAAAGCCTCTCCCGGTGGGAAGGCGGGTGGGGTGCCCAGCCTGGACCACCCTCGGGACCCTGGCCCTAGAGGAGTGGGTGCTGGCCCCTTCCAGGTCCCTAGTCCGGGAAGGCGGGTTTGTGCCTGGCTCCCCAGAGCTGTGCAAACGCAGGACAGCTGTACTTTGGGGCCGGTTCCAAGCTGACGGTTCTGGGTAAGGAGGTTAGCTGGGGTCAAGTTCTCCGCGGGACGGGATGGACCCAGGGGGGCAGCTGCCCGGCTCCGTGAGGGGCTGTGCTCAGAGGCGGGGCTCAGCGCCTGGGCCTTGATCCCGGGTTCTTCGAGGGAGCGGGGCGGGCGGGAGAGGGCAGCGCCAGATTCTTGTGCTGGGGCTCCGGGCCGTGAGTGGAGAAACTCAGTATTTCGGCAGGGGCACCCGGCTGACGGTGCTAGGTAAGCGAGGGTGCCCCGGGGGCGCCGGGGCGGGCGGTGGGGCAGGGGATGGCGGGCCTGTTTTTGTGCTGAGCCAGGGGGCTGTGAGCCAAAATACCCAGCACTTCGGCGCGGGGACCCGGCTGACGGTTCTAGGTGAGCGCGGCGCGCAGCGCGGCCGGGGTCTCTCGGAGAGGGGGCCCGGGGCCCTGCTTTGCAGCCTCTGCCCTGTCCTTCGGGGCCGGCAGCCGGCCGACCGTCCTGGGTGGGTGGCCGCGGGACCCGACACGAGGGCGGCGGGGTCGGAAGGGACGGCGGCGACCCCAGGGCCCTGCCTGGCCCGGCCCCCGGGAGGGCTCCCGGCGCTGGGGCCGGGCTGCGAGCGCGAGCGGGAAGCGGCTGGGGCGCTGCGGGGGTTTGCGCGCGGGTCTGCGCCTCTGTGTTCCTACGAGCAGTATTTCGGCTCCGGCACCAGGCTCACGGTCATAGGTGAGATTTGGGCGTCTCTCCGCGTGCGCGCCGCAGCTCCGCGCACCCGGGAGACAGTGGGGTCGGCCAGGCAGGGACGCGCAGTCCGCTGTCCGCGGGGTCAGCCCTGCGCGGGGCGGGGGCCGGGTCCTCCCAAGCCCGGCACACGGGTGGAGGGTCGAGGAGCTGTGGGGCTCTTTCTCCGCGTTTGAGATACTTAGGGGCCGAGTGCGTGGGGGACTAGAGCATTGACGGGGACTCAGAGCCGCCGGACTGGGGGACGCGACTGAGAAGGGAAACCTGGGCCTGGGGGAGGGGGCGTAGGAGGGGTGTAGCTGCTACGGAGAAGGGGGACCGGCCGAGCGGGAGGGGCAGGAGCAAAGCAGGGACAAGCATGGGACTGGCGGGCACGCAGCCCAGCCGGCTCCTCGGAGAGGTAGATGGAAGGCAGGCCGTTGAACAGAGGAGAAAAGGAAGGAGAAACAAGAGAGGACTGGGGAGGCCAGAGAAATCAGATCAATGTGCGTCAGTGGAGAGAAGAGCCAAAACAAGAAGGGTTAGTTGATTTACTGCTTAGCATTTAAAATCATATTGAAAACCCCTGCCTTTCTCTCCTAAGCCGGAGAGCCCCCTGAGGGGTGTCTACAGCACCCATTCCTGCCCGCGGACTGGACTGGACCCTCAGCCACTGGGAGGCATCCCCACCCCCCATGCCTCCCTCTGCCCCCCAGCCTGAAATCTGGGACCTCACACTAAGTACTTCAGCCTCAACAGCCCAGTGGTGGAGGGGGTTCAGTTGTGGCAAACATATATTAAAATGCAGATATTTCGTTTTGTGAGGTGAGGAAAACTCCCAGGACGATCCTAAGCGCCTAGATTTGGAAAGGAGCCTCAGACATCACCTGGTGACAAGAATGTTGAGGCCAGAGAGGGGAAGAAACTCGTGATACTGGTACATTAACCTGGGTTCTTCGACAACAATGAGCCCCATTTGTTGTTAGAGTGTCATTACGCTGGATCCGATGGGGCTCAGCTAGACTTTGTCCAGGGGCAGTGCCAGAGTCCTGTGATGAGCAGGGGTGGGGAAAAGACCAGACTTTAGAGCCAGATAAACCTGATCCCAATCCCTGGATTGCTAATGATCCGATGACCTTGCGCAAATGAATCTGTGGGAAGGTCAGTCCCTTCCACTACACAAGGTTATCAGCAATACCCACCACTTGCCATTGCTGTGAGGGTGACGAACAGGAGACCCTTACATGTACAGTATCCAGGGAAGGTGTATTGTTACAGTTCGTCGACCCTTCTCTTCTCCACCCTTCCCCTAGGTGGTCGCTGGGGAGTGAGGGGAGAGGGTGAGACCAGTGCCTGAGGAGGAACAGGAGTTTGGAATGTGGATCATGGAGGGGAGGGCTGCGTAGATGCTCGTGGTGGACTGGGAACCTGAGAGAAACTTCACAATTCTGCCCGAGACCCGTCCAACCCACAAACAGCATATACAAACAGAAGCTCCCCAGTATATACACTTACACCCACACTGAAAGCTCACCCACACCTCACAGGGACTCACAAACAAGGAAGGATAACCCAACCTTGCCCTGGCACAGAGTTGTGTAGACAAGGGCTTCAGAGCGTCCTGTTTGTCCTGCCCATTACATCAGTAAACATTGTGGGGAGCATCACGCATGACTCAAAGGACTTTGTTAACTGGGTGGGGGTCAGAGGAGTACACTCCGTAGTGCCCCGGGAGAGCGGCTACAGCTTCAGAGCCAGGTTCTTTGAGACAAGAGTGAAGACACCAGGCTGAGCAGAGAGATTGGGGGAGCTGGGCCGCGTGGCTATGAGCCTGTTACCGCCTCTGGTAAAGCAAAGACCTAGAGACATTGTAGGAGTTAGCAAGAAGGAGTTGCAGGGAGGGGAAGCTGACAGGTTGGGAAACCCGATCAGCTAAAAATGAAAAAGCAAGGCTCTTGTTAAGAATTATTTAGGATTTCAAGATAGTGACAGTGGCCCTTAAGCCAAGGGTCTTTGTAAGCATGGGGTCCTGTCCATGGGTCACACACTCATGCAGCTGCCCATGGAAGCAGGGTCCCATCCAGAGAAACATGACGTGTCTGTTAGAAGGACATTTTCTCCATCTTCCAGGCTAAATTAGATTCTCGTAAGGAGGTATTTCACCTTAACAGAATTGCTAAGAAATGAACCCCCCAAATCCGTAGAAAGCAAAGGAGAAGGATCGAATGAATGGAGAGCAGACCTAGAAGTGAGCCAGCCTCACTGGCTGAGACGGTGGTCTGGGCCTTCACCCAAGACTCTGCAGAGGAGAGGCCTTGGACAAAAATTGTATCAGGGCAGCTGCTAGCAAGACGTAACTCTGATGATCTCAGATGCTTATTTAGGAAGCTGACTGGTAGAAAAAAGTATAACATTTGGAAGCAAAGGCAGAAAGAAAGTTGACGAATCCCTGAATTTGACCTAAGGAGAGATTGCTCTCGGGGCTGAGGAGCCTCAGGAGGTGGAGGAATGGGTAGCGAGGACCTCATACCCACAAAACAAAGTCAGAAAATCTCACATTCTCATGAGTGCACCATAAAACAAAAGGGTACCTTCCCCTGAGTCCGCAACAATATGCCATCTGTAGATTCGTCGGAGTAGGAGGGTCCCCAGCCATCAGATGACCCCCTGACCCCCAATTCCCCTTAACTCCTCGGCCTCTTTGATTTCAAAGCAGTTCCCAGGCTGAGGACAGGGGCTGTCTGAAAGCTGATGTCACTTAATGTCCACGGCCACTCTGGAAAGTCGGAGGCAAGATTTTCCCTTCACCAGCAGGAAAAATGATGCAGAGAAATTAAGACACTGTCCCAAAGTCACATTCATGGGCAAAGTCAGTTTTAAGATTTAGATCCTACCATTCTGATTCCAATCCTGTGCTCACACCACTTAATAACTACTACATAATAGGGTGAAACATAGGTAAGCGCTTACTGATAGAAAAGACATCAAATAATATCAATGAGGGGACATTACTCAGAATGTCTATAGGGTGAGTACAAAGAACAGGCAGACAGAAAAAAAATTACAGAGGAGTGGGGACGGTGATGCCCAAACACACAGGACCTACTATATACTTTTGCTTTAGGATGACTCCATTTCCAGCCCTCTCTCTGTCTCTCTGTCTTTCGTTATTTCTGTCGCTGTCTCTCTCACATACACACACACACACCAACCCCAGACAGCTGTCAGACCAGTCCTGTCCCAAATCCTTTTCCCTTGCAGAGAATCTGGAAAAGGTCAAACCTCCCACGGTCACAGTGTTTGAACCGTCAGAAGCAGAGACCTCCCGAACCCAGAAGGCCACACTCGTGTGCCTGGCCACCGGCTTTTACCCCGACCACGTGGAGCTGAGCTGGTGGGTGAATGGGAAGGAAGTCCAGAATGGGGTCAGCACGGACCCTCAGCCCTACAAGGAGCGGCTGGATGAGAATGACTCCAGCTACTGCCTGAGCAGCCGGCTGAGGGTGTCCTCTGCCTTCTGGCACAACCCTCGCAACCACTTTCGCTGCCAAGTCCAGTTCCACGGGCTCGGGGACGATGACGAGTGGCAGAACAGCCAACGGACCAAACCCGTCACCCAGAACATCAGTGCCGAGGCCTGGGGCAGAGCAGGTGAGCGGGTCTGGGGGCTGGGCAGACAGTGAGCTGAGCACAGAAAGGCGGTGCCCAGGCAGACACGGGACAGGGCGGGAAGACCAAAGCCCAGCATGAGGGTGAATGGGCACCCCGGGGCTAAGTCCTCCCCCAGACCCTCAGCCCAGCAGAGCCCTGCAGCTGGGCCCCCTTCACTGTGTGAGCCTGTGTGGCTCAGCACCGATGGGGGTGCCCCCAGCCCCTCTGTGCCACCACGTTCCACAGAGTTCCAGGATGGCATGGCTCCACGGGCACAGCACCAGAAAGACAATCTAGGTGTCTAGTCTAGTCTCTTCTGTGAGAAGCCCAGTCGGAGCCTGGGGTCCGTGCTGACCAGAAGGAATGACTTGCTGCATTAGCATTTGTGTCTGGCTCGTTCTTAAAGGAAGCACAGCTTCCAAATAGTTTTGCATTAGCGTCAGGTGCGCCCAGCGTGGCGACTTTCCATCTGCTTTAGAAGATGGGGTCTCTCACCCATTCCCTCCCCCTTCTCTCTTTCAGACTGTGGCTTCACTTCGGGTAAGTGACCGTCTCCTCTGCTTGCTCTGCGTCTCCCATGGTTTTGTCCCGGAAGCCGAGCACGGAGAACCATGGCCCCTGGGGTGGGGGTGGAGAGGCCCGAGACACGTGCTCACAGGTCCCTGTGTGCTCTCCTTTCCTACCCGCAGTGTCCTATCAGCAGGGCATCCTGTCTGCCACCATCCTCTATGAGATCCTGCTGGGGAAGGCCACCCTGTACGCTGTGCTGGTCGGTGCCCTGGTGCTGATGGCCAAGGTAAGGAGGCGGGCAGGATGGGACAGGCACGTTGAACATCACACATGGAAGATGAGGGGATCTCAGAGCTCACTCAGCCCTGATGTATCCTATATCTCAAGGAAATTCTAACGGGACGACCAGAGCAAGTATGGGGATCGTTATGGGATGCTGCACCAGACGATGGGGAGAGTCAACCAGCTGTACCAAAATCAGCTCGAGAGTCAGGCCCCCTGAGCCCCCTCCGGCTGTTCATGGCCCTTGGGAATTTAATCATGCTCTTTCTTCCTCAGATCAAGAGAAAGGGTTCCTGAGACCAGCTCAGAAAATGCACCCTGAATCGCTGGTCCTCCTCCCCGAGATCTCCCTAACGTGCTCCAGTCTGCGTTTCTAGAAGTTATTCTCTCTCTCCACCTCTTATCTCCTTCCTGCTGGGAGATCTGTCCCTTCTCTCCGCTTTCCTGCAGACTGAGCTCCTCCACCCTGAAACGGAAATAGACTGAAACAATAAAAGTGTCCTGCCAGACCATGCTGTGTCTCCGGGGTATCTATGAAGTTCTGTCCTTCAAAGATTTAAGGAAGGCCCCACCCCTGAATCTTCTTTCGAAGCAAGGCTTCTGGCTCCTGTTCATCCTGCTTGAGGATGGGCTCCACCATCCATACCCAGGCATTCTGGGCTCCTGGAGTGTAGGGTTGGTCCAAAGGGCAAGGAGCAGGGGACACCCATGTAAGGATGGGCAGAGGCGAGCCCTAGCCCCACCTCAGGACAGGGCCCAGGATAGGGCAGCCTCTGGGTTGAATGCTTGGTCATTTTTCAATTCCAGACTCCAGTTTCATTTGTCATGTGTTTGGGTTTTATCTGTGTCTGTTGTGAATGCCCCCATCTTGTCTTGTTTTGAGATTTCAGCAGAAGATACAGCTCTATTCTGCATCCCTAGGTTAGAATCCTTAAGAAGGCACAGAGTGGGAGCTACCGGTAAGTGAAGCCCAGTGAGGTTTCACAGAAGCGGAGCATCCCTTCCTGCCCTGGGGGAGGCATGGGGAAGGGGCTGAGGGGTTGTACCTGAGCAGCCCTTCCCTTGATGGGGTAGAGAGCAGGCCACCCCAAATGCAGCATGTCAGGCACACCCGCCGGGGGCAGTGACAGTCACGTTACTGGGGTAAACTCTCCAATCCAGTCCCATTCACTGCAGTAGAACCCTGCACTGGGGGTAGAGGGGGTGGAGAATGGATGCAATCAGGGAAAGAAGACACAGACCCACAGACCGGTGAGAGGGGCCAGGAAGGGAGGGGGAAGCTGGAGTCCCTTACTGGTGGCCTGCTTTGTTCCCAGTTTGGGGCTGGGCATTGGCACCAGTGTTGTCCGCATTCATCCCCAACATGTCCCTGGAAGCAGGGGTCCTCCCTCCTCCGCGGGTGAAGAAGCCACAGTTCGTAGATCAGATGACTGGTAAGCAGGGACACGTGGCACATTTTCTTGAAGGTGGAAATCCAGGAAGTTTGTTTCAAGTAATGGCCAGAATGGTGTGACTGTCCCCAGGTGACCGTGGAGTAGCCTCACCCCATTTCCAGTGCAGGACCCCAGGAACAGACCAAAGGGTGTGTTTGTTTCTTAGCAGTGCAGTAACAAAGGATCACAAACTTGATGGTTTAAAGCAGTAGGAATTTATTCTCTCCCAGTTCTGGAAGCCACAAGTGCAAATTCAAGGTGCCCATAGGAACGCACTCCCTTCAACAGGTCTAGGGGAGAATCTTCTCTGTTTCTCCCCACCTCTGGCATCTTGGTAGTCCTTGGCTGTGGTGGCATCTCTCCGACCTTGTGCCTGCTTCCACATCACCTTCCCATGTCCCTGTGCCTGGATTTCTCCCTTATTTTTTCATATCAAGATGGGAGTCATTGGATTTAGGACACACCCTGAATTCAGAAGGATTTCATCCTGGGATCTTTGACACGTGCACCTGCGAAGACCTTGCTTCTGAGGTTCCGGGTGGGCAGGAAGTCTCGGGGGACACTACTATTCATCTGAAAGCACCGAGTGTCCAGGAACTCGAGGGGAGGGATTCTCCAGACCCAGCTCCCACAGGCCAGGAAAGGACACAGCCCAGGGCGGAGGTGGCCTGGGGAACCCGTCACATGCCTGTAACTTCCCATCAGTCATAATTATTTCTACAGGTCTCAAACTGCAGCTCAGTTTTTTTCTTGTTGCTTATTTGTTTTTATGACTTAAAAGCCCCAAAACAGGGGACAGAGTTTAGGCGCTAGACCAGCACCTGCAAGAGCCATGCCTCTCGTGCTTTAGACACACGTGGTGTCTCCTCACGAGGCTGGGGCTAGGAGAGGGACAACTGAAAGGACAAGTAAGCTCCTCAGAGAAAAGAGGGCGTTGTAGGGACCAGAGGGGGTGGCCTGCGACAGGTGTTTGTGGGTGCAGAGCAGTGAGGAGGGTGAGCAGGAGCAGGACAGAGATGGAGGAGAAGATACCCCACACAGGAGGAAAACGGGCTCTACAGGCTGGGTGATCCTCCCTGGGGTGTGCTGAGCAGCGGCATTAGCAGCTGGGGGGATGTGAGCGGACATGCCTGTGGGCACCCGGGGTTTGCCAACGGGAGGGACATGAAGGATGAAGGAATGTCCTCAGGCGGATGAATGACCCCCCACCCTCCTGCTCCTGGATACAGAACGGAGCTGGAGAAAGTTGCAAACATCATCTGGGCCCCACTGCACACCCTGTTTGACCCAAGGAGAGTCCCCTTCCCCATAACCTTACATCTGTCGGCTTGTCTCCCTCCGACAGCAAGCCCCAGCCTCCCCAGTATTCAACTCACAGCATTAGGATGTTAACCTCTTCTGCCTCTGCCCCTCTCTCTGGAATCCAAGTAGGTCCTTCTGGACCAATTCTGGGCATCTGTCCATCCTTCCCCAGGTGAAAGTGAGCAACGGCAGGTTAGATGCAAGGTGATCATATCATTTAGAGCACAAATAGAGACACTACTGAGGGTGAGAGATAGGATTCTGGGACAAAAGAAGGGAATTAGCAGGTGCCTGGGTGGCTCAGTAGGTTGAGCAGCTGCCTTTAGCTCAGGTCATGATCTCAGGGTCCCGGAATTGAGCCCCGTGTAGGGCTCCCTGCTCAGTGGGGAGTCTGCTTCTCCCTCTGCCCCTCCCCCTCGCTCATGCATGTACTCGGTCTCTCAAATAAATTAATAAAATCTTTAAAAAGAAAAAGAAGAAGTGAATCAGGATTGTCCCAACAAACTGGGACACACTCCCATTCCAATTAAAGATTCCAAATTCCAAATTCCAAAGAATTTCTGGGTCCAGAGAATGGGAAGCACCGAAGCGATCCCTCATGGGCCTAAGCCTGTCTGCCTGTTCTAGTCTCAAGGCTCATCTAAACTTCATATCATCCAAGAAACCTGTGGGCAGAAGGTAGCCCAGGGGCAGCTCCACAAGTGAGACCAGTACCGGGCAAGGCATGCTTCTTGACTGATGAGACCTAGAAGCCAGCTTTCTCTAGGACGACGCCTGGGGTCCCCAAGTTCTCACCATTCCCCACCTTGGGGACTCACCTTGGGCAGACTCTAGGAGAGGAACCTCAACCCTGTGACCCTTAGAGATTTACTTAGAAACTAAGAAGCAAAGGTGAGCCTCCAACTGGTCACATCGTCAGGAGATCATCCTGGTAGGGAGTGAGGTTCCTGTGGGGAAGGTCTGCTCAAGCCACAGTCGCTTGCCCAGAAAAATTTTCCTATCAGCACTACGTATCTGTGAAAGACTCACATGCCTTCCTCCTGCAGGGCTCATGGCCAGGCTACACAGGCTGGGCAGTGGGGATGGGGCAGAAGGTGCTGGGACCATCCAAGAGGCAAAGACTTTTTTTCTCTTAAGTAAGTGATTAGGGAAGAAGGAGGGAAAGAAAACAAAACAAAAAGGATTTTAGAACAAGAAACGATGGAAAATGAGCAATGGATCCTGGTAAATATTAATATCTCCATTTCCTGCCCCCTGAGGCATTTCCCTATTTTTCCTCTTCCATAGGGACCCAGGGAAGGGCAGCCTGACTGATCTCAGCCTCTAACAATCAGTGTGACACACAGCCCTAAAAGTCCTGTGTAGGAGGAAATCATGAGGTCACTACTTAGGGACGGATGTGGGAACAGAGGGTTGGAACTTGAAACCAAAAACACACTCAAGCCTACGTATTTTCATGTCCGGGTGCTAGGAGATGCTAGCGGGGATCAGGAATGGCTAAAACCCCCAGGTCAATTCTTAGCACCTCTACGGACCTATGGATGAATTGCTCTTCTGCTCACCCACTGACTTCTTCTCAACCTTCATGACCAAGTTCACTTTTACCCTGTCCATGAAATCACTCTATGCCCATATAAGAAGACTCATGGTATGGAAGGCCACCGAGCCCAGGCAACAGTTCTAATTACAACTCATTCCCATTGTTTGTGGCAGTCTCCTGAAGTTACTGGAATGGTAATTTCTGGGTCTTAACACCCCATAATCTGAAATGTTATCCACCCCATCTGGGCCCCAAACACACAGAATTTCCTGCCTCAGTGTAGGGCTGGATATCCTCCCCTCCATCTTGGAGACTTTCTGTTCTCAAGCTGTGCTTATGGATCGGAGGTCCCCGGGTTCCTTAACACACCATTCCTCTCTGCTTTTCCTGAGGATTTATGGCACCTGGCCACATCCTGAATCATCGCCCTGCAACAGAGGACTTAGTCTCTGCTCACCACACACCCACAGTCCCGGCTACATGGGGACTGTCCCCCATTTCTGTCCACTGTCCTGACTTTCATTGTACCTGAAGTCCTAAAAAGGTTCCCTCCATGGGGAGGATGGGGTCACAGGGACAAGAGAGTGGGTCTGTGTGTCAACAAGAGCCCACAGCCATGACTACCGCCCCAGGGGCGTCCTCAGCCAGCTCTAAGTATGTCCTCTTTGAGTCTGAGGGGTGGTCTTCACAGGAGACTCCCCTCTGGGGCTTTCTGTGGGCCTAGCGCCTACTCTTCCTGAACAGACTCGCTGTCGGAAGGAAGTGGCTTTTTAAAATGGTGGCTTGAGGGGCACCTGGGTGGCTCAGTGGGTTAAGCCTCTGCCTTTGGTTCAGGTCATGATCTCAGGGTCCTTGGATCGGGCCCCACATCAGGCTCTCTGCTCAGCGGGGAGCCTGCTTCCCCCACCCCAGCCCCACCTATCTCTCTGCCTACTTGGGATCTCTGTCTGTCAAATAAATAAATAAAATCTTAAAAATAAAATAAAATAATAGAATAGTGACTTGCGGGTGGTCCTGGGCTTGACCCTTTCTGCCCAAGTCCTGGGCCACTCCAGCAATTACAGCTGGGTCCTCTGCACCCCATTCCCACGGCGAGACTTCCTCTTGATGGGGTTTGGGAATTACACACACTCTTGCTGGTAAGGGTTCTTGTATCCCCCCCCCCACCCCCAAGTTACGTCTGACCTGTCCTGGGAACAGAGAGCGCTCTCTCTGCCTGAGTCACCGTTTCATCACTGGATGGCTCTCACGAAGAATTCTGTCCTGTTTCCGGATCCATCGGTCTCACTGTCCTAGCTGTCACACCCCACATTGGCCATCACCATACTCCCAGGAGAGCACGTCCTGTGCTAGCTAGCAAGCTCACCCCAGCCGAGTCTACACATCTATGAGAGACAGAAAAAACACCTTTAAAAGCTGGAGTCTGCAGAGGAGGAAAAGCCTAGAACAGAGACAGAGACAGCACATTATGGTAACAAAGAATATGCACTCGTAAGCCAGAGAGAACCCGGTTGAAGCCTTAGATCCGCACTCATCAGCTTTGTGACCACCACTGAGCCTCAGCTTCCCTTCCTATGAAATGGGCTGAATCACAAGACCAACTTCATTAGGTGGTTTCATCTTATGAAGGCACACAACACGCAAAGCTGCTCTTATAGCCTCGATAAATATTAGCTACTATTACAAAAATTATTATCAGCCTAAAGTTTATTTTCTGGCTAAATAGTTCTAGTTCTCTCTCAATGTTTTTCTCATAGGGCCCAGTTCTGAGCACTTCCAACACTCCACAGCTCAACCACTCTCTTCAAGAAACATCTATGTTTGTTTTCACTCTTCTGCTTTTCTAAGAGCGTGCTGTTCAGAACGGAATACAGGTCCAGGTGGCTTCTGACCCACAGAGAGTAGAGGGAGAGCTTACGCCCTTAGTCTTGGTATTGTCTACACTGAGTCCCTTTGGGCAATTTTCAACATCCTGTACCCACTCACACCACTCACTCTGACTCAGACCCTGGGTCTTTCTCACAGGCCCTGCTGTGAGCCATCCACTTGCTACCCTTCCTGGGGGCAAACAGTTGTTTTTCTCTTTTGGGGGGCTTGGAGATGAGGGGAGACAGGGAATACTTGTTTAGCCTTATCACAGTTCTTCAGCTCATCTCTCCAACCTGTCTGGTTTCTGAAGAGTCTAATTCTGCGCGTCATCGTATCGACCCCTCCATCCTGATGCCACTCAGGTCTGGGGGCTGCACCTGGAGGGACTCCTCCACAAGCGGCTCATAACATGCACAGCAAGACCACAGCTCAATATGGAGCCCATGTTCCTCTAAGCTTGGTCTGAGATCCAGGAGCTGCTCAAACACAGAGAATTAGCTTCTGGTCCTGCTCTGTCCCCAGCTGCATGGCCCCTTTTCTCTTTTTGCTTCCTGGGGCTTCTATCACCTTGTCTGTGAAGGGAGGAGATGGGTAAAAGGAGGCCTAAAAAGTCTGCAAACTCTACTTTAGATTCAGTGATTCAAAGTCTGCAGGTCCCAAATCACCGTGAGGAAGAAAACTCCAGGAATCCAAGTTCTCCCCAGATGCACATTATTCACACAGTGACATAGCCTCAGGGGCTGTCTCTTGGGGGAGGAGGCTGGTGTGGACCGTGGAACCCCACTGTTAAGGCTCCTGGAACCCTGAAACCTGTTCCTGCAGGAAGGAGGCAGGGCTGGACTGTGAATGGGGAGAGGAAAATAGTGTTTGAAGGACAGAGGCCTTGAATCAAAGGCGGGAAGTAAAAAGATGCAGGTTGGGGTCTTTTAGGAGACAACTGGGGCAGGTTTGGGGATGTTCGAGCCCAGGGCTGGCAGCTGAGCTCTTTATCTCTGAGCAACATCACAACAGCTTCCCAGCTGCCCGTAGCTCATCTCAAGAGCTCACAACAGGATGCGGTTTGACATTTAGTAGGTCCTGCATCTGGGGGGGCCTGTGAAAGCCCTCCCCCTCACCCCCCTTCTGAGCATAATGAAAACCACTCACCACATCCTGCCCCAACCCCTTCCCTGCCACTCTTTCTGCGGAGCCTCCCGTGAGCACTGGGGCAGTGGAAAGAGAACCACAGAGGGAGAGGAAAGGCCCTTTAGAGGGGGATCCGGGCACCTCAGCTCCCCGTGCAGACCACCCCACCCCCAACTCCACATCTGCACCTGCTGGAGGTGACCCCGAGATCAGAGGCTGCAGCAGGCACCATGGAGATAGTGAAGAATGAAAACAGCTGCAAACCGCTCTGACCCACTTGGGGTCCCTCTTGGCTCCACATCACTTGAGCAACTCCTTCCTCCCACCTGCTCCCACAATGTACACCCCCACCGCCTCCCCCCTCCCCGATTGCGCCCTCCTACTTCCTTCCATTCATCTAATGAGAGGTGCTAATGAGTCACAGGAAATGCAGCCCAGATAATCAACAGACTGAACATGGGCAGTCCCTGGGTATCTGAGCTGGTGTCTGTGTGCTGGACTCCCCGAGAGTCCCGCTGAGGCCTGCGAGAACTGTGTGATGGGTATTTCCTATCCCAGCTGGCCAAGAGGAGGAGGGAGAACATACTGCAGAGAGAACAGAAAACCAGACAGAGAGAATCCCCTGAAGAAGGGAGTGGGAAATGACAGGCTATGTCACAGGCTAAGGGTGCTTGGGCTACACTATACTCAACGCAAAGCATATCATCCTGGACAAAAATAGGAAGCAGCCCATTTTCAGCACCACCAGCTCTCCAACACCGGCCCTTCCTGTCTTCCTCAGCTGTTGAGAGCTCCTGGCTCATTCCCTATCAATCCCATGAGTGCCTGAGATCTAGGCAAAACAACTTGAGAGGAGCTCCTTTGGCCCCCAGCACGTGGCTTCTGGATCTTCCACGTGGCAGTGGCCTAGGAATAACATGCATGGGACTGTGATCCTGGCAGGCCTCCAAAGTCAGCCAAGAATGGGGTCCTGGAAGCTCTCCTATAAAGGAGCCAGATTCATCTGCTCCAGGCACAAGTGAGATTGATGAATTCCTGGCAGCATCTGCCATCCTGAGCTGGTTCCCTTTGTCCCTGCAATTAAGGTGATGGCAGATTTCTGAGTCCTGAGACATAGGGAAACCGTTAGGGACTGAGGACTCTTATTCATGAATAAGGACAGATAACATGGAGGATGTTAACTTGTTTTGATGAACTTGGATGGCTTTCAAGCCTCTCCTTGACAAGCCTCCCCTTACCTATTAATGCCCTCCTGTCTCTCTGTCACTCCACTCTGTGCAATGATCAGGGTGTCCACTCTCTGCTTTTCTAGAACTCACAATATGCACGGGGCACCCCACGTTTCTCTTCAAACAGATTCTCCAGCTGAGAATGTCATTTTGCTTGTCTAAACGCTAGCCTCCTGAAAAGCTAACCGTCACTAAAACCTCTCTTTTGTGAAGTTTTCCAGAACTTCTGAATATCTTATGGGAATGAAAACCTGTCTTACCTCTCCTACCCCTTGACGAGTAGGGATTACCAGGAATAGCTCCCTGTGAAGGATTCTGAAGCTGCATCAAACCCCTCCAGAAGCCACTAGCATGTGAATGCGTACCACACAGGGTACAAGTTTCACCAGCTTGCCATCCAAGAATATTCAGCA
This sequence comes from Mustela nigripes, assembly GCF_022355385.1. Classification (NCBI taxonomy): domain Eukaryota; kingdom Metazoa; phylum Chordata; class Mammalia; order Carnivora; family Mustelidae; genus Mustela; species Mustela nigripes. The sequence goes on along the minus strand of NC_081560.1, from coordinate 11,614,600 downwards.
TTTTTAAATATTTGGTACATAGCCTAAAATTTCATGTGTTTTTTTTTTTTAATAAGTCTTTCTTTTGGGTGAGTTGGGACCGAAATATCTTTGTAAGCTAAGAGAGGAATACAATGTCTGTTGAAAATTGGACCCTGTGATAGGGCTTTCGAACACCAACATCTCATTTAATACACTGAATCCAGTGAGGGAAGTTTCACAGGTGAGGAAAAAGAGAGATGAGATAATTAGCCCAAGGCTAAAACCAACTGGTAAATTTAGACTCAAAAACCAAGGTGCTTTAAAAATACAGACAGATGGGGCGCCTGGGTGGCTCAGTGGGTTAAGCCGCTGCCTTCGGCTCAGGTCATAATCTCAGAGTCCTGGGATCGAGCCCCGTCGGGCTCTCTGCTCAGCAGGGAGCCTGCTTCCTCCTCTCTCTCTGCCTGCATCTCTGCCTGCTTGTGATCTCTGTCTGTCAAATAAATAAATAAAATCTTTAAAAAAATAAAAAATAAAAATACAGACAGAAAAGGTCAGGGAATGAGGAGAGAAGTGATTAAGGGAAGCACAGGACATGTGGGCCAGTAGAATCGCTCACAGGACACTGGTCTCTTTGTCAAAAACCACTGACAGGTACAGCCTAAAAAGTAACAAACGTGCCACACCAGTGTCAGAGGTTAATAACCGGAAACCGGGGGAGCAGAGGGACAAATGTGAGGACTTGCTCCATTATCCATCCGCTCAATGTTGATGTGACTCGAAGCCTGTTCTAAATCCTGAAGTCCACGAACTGAAAGTAGTCCGGCAGCACTGTTTGAGGGAGAGCTCTGACTCTGCTAATGTTCGACGATCAGCGAACAAACGTCAGCCTGAAACGTTGTTTACTTTTAAGCGTGAACCAAACTTGAGTTGCAAACGCATCTTTGCTTTTGTGATGGGAGCACTACTGCTTGCCTTCGTAAATTAGTATTTTCACACATGGGGGAGAAAAAAGCCAACCAAGTGCCTTGAGGAAGCCACTCTGGGACGACTACGCCCAGCACCGTCTTGAGTGCCCTGTGTTTTTCTTGCTGGTCCCTATAATGGCTCGGAGTGCCCAGCGAGTGCGAGCTGCTTGATACAGAACCAGATCCTCAAGGTACAGCAGGAGCCCTTGGGCATTTGTAAACACTGTGTTGATCACCAGGCATCTGTGTCTCAGATTTCCCTCTGCAGATCGTAAGGTACTGAAAATAAATAAATGTCTGAACTGTCCTAGACGAAGTGATGCCAGAACAGAGTATTTTAAGATTCTTGTGCCCCCTCGTGGAGCACAGAGGACATTAGAAAAGAAAGCTTGTTAAGAATAAGGAGGGGGGGGGGGTGCGGAAGGAAACTCAGTTGCCAAGGGAACCGAAGCATCTCTTCCCAGCCACCCCCAGAAGCCTTTTCCTCTCCCTCATTCTCATCCAAGTAATTTCTCTTTTTTAGGGTTTTACCGTGATACATGTGTGCCCTCATCTTGTTCTCTCTTTTGTATGTCTTTGGTCACCATCTGCTTCTGTGCTCCCTTTTGCTACAAGAAAAGGGATGAGACACAGTAGAATACGAATTAAAAAGCCTAAAATCCAAAACAAGAATCACAATCCCTACGTGTGGTTTCTGATACTAACAGGAGCTCACTTTCAGTCCGCAAGAGCCTACTTGAACACCTTGCCCCTTCCCCGACAAAAAGCCTCATCCAGGCTTCCCCAAGACGTCTGTCTCTGCAGAAAGATCAACAGACGGAGACTCTCCAGGTGAGGAAGATCAGCCACTGAAATCACCCGAGTTGGCATCCTTGTCCTTGCCCACCTGTCTGTCACCACAGCACCTCCCGCCAGGGGCCTGTCCCGCCTCTCTCCCTCTCCAGTGTGGACAGATAGGAATTGGGGAGACGAGAGTGTGAGGCGAGGCCCAGCTCACTTTGAGGGTTTAAGTGTGACAGCCCAGGACAGCGTGTCCATGCACTGGGAATTGGACGACGTCTACTCAACTCACAGGTCCGGCGCCGAAATATCTTTTTGTTCTCCCTGAGAACTTAGTAAAGTTCTTCTGGAAGAGTCTGGCTTGATTCTGTTGTTCTCACAGGGGCTGATAACCAGGCCCCCACGTATCCTCCAGCCAGCCCCAGAGTCGGGGCTCCGGGAGAGGGTGGGGTTTTGTACAGATGTCTGCCCCACCCACCTCTGTGCGACACTCCAGGCGCGGAGATAGAAGCCGGAGTCACTGAGCAGGAGCTTCTCAGAATTCAGGATGAACTGGCCATCCGTGGGCCTGAGGGCTGTGAAGTTCTGCGGTGTCTCACGAACTATCTGGTCAACATTTACAGAGGAGAAGAGCAACGCTGGGGTCCCTCCCGGGGACCGCCGGTACCAATACAGATAAGGGACTGATGTCCCCTTCACCATGCATTCCAGGGCAAGCAGGCTGCCTACAGGCTGCACGCTGGCAGGCGGCCCTTGGTGGATGGTTGGAGCTCTGACACCTGAGGGAAGGGTAAAAGGCCATTTAGAGTGAAGAACCCCAGTTAAGCTTGCCTTCCGTCCTGACCCAGGGGTGGCTCAAGTCCTTCCACGGCTCAGGCATATGGGATCCATTGCAGGAAGTAGACAAAGGATACAGAAGGGCCCTGGGCAAGGGGAGACCAAGAGAGCAAACTCCTTCCCAGAAGGTAAGAGGAAACCAAGACTCGGCATGCCAGCCACTGGGATTCAAGTCCCGTATGATACCAGAAAATGGAAGGACTGTACTAAAGGGAGTCATTCCAGCCGGCTGAGGCTCTGGGATTCGTAGGGTTGGCGCGAGGGGGAGGACTTGAGGGGAGGCTTGCCAGAGAGAAGAGCACCCACTACGAAAGTGCCCAGGAGAAGCGCAAGGAGACAGCAGGACATAGTTCAAGCCAACCTCAGCTCAGTCAGTGGGGCTGACACCTTCTCCTCTGGGCCAGTGGCTGCGGGCCTCCTGCCTCTTCACATCTGCAGCCACAGAGCGGAGGGATCATCTCCCCTCAAGCTGGGGAGGAAAGCAGGCTGGTCCTTTCTTAAGTTGTGATGAATCACTCCATCCTCCCTGGGAACCAGCTTTATCCTGCTGCCTTATCTCCGCTGAAATCCTGAGGAAGTCCTAGTATGTAAATATATCCAACGACTTGTTATTTACCAGTAAACAAAAGACGACTCTCTGGCTCCCCCTGGAGACCACTGAGAGTCATGGAAACCAACAGAGAAAGTGACACCGGCTGGATGATGAAAAGGGATATTTCGGTCTCTGAAGCTAGAAACCAGCTATAGGACATGTCACCTGGGTAGCTGGAAAGGAGATAAAAGTGGATCAGAGCTCAAGAGATTTAGGTCTTTGGGGTAGTCAAAGCAAAAAAGGCTCAGCTCTGGGACGCCTGGGTGGCTCAGTTGGTTAAGCAGCTGCCTTCGGCTCAGGTCATGATCCCAGCGTCCTGGGATCGAGTCC